>NC_135837.1:2475000-3017500 GCF_029677425.1 Wolffia australiana | reverse complement strand
ATTTTGAATGCTGGATCTAGATTTTTTTTCTTTCTTGCTGACATTTTGTATTCTGATGGGTGCCCATTAAGGGCCGGCAACAGAAATACCATGCCTTGGGCTCAATAAGGGTGTGAACTCCCTAGAATGTACTAAATCAGGGAGTAGCCTATTATTTCCCTCTCCTTGTACCACTCTTACTCATGATTCTTGATCCTTATGAGAGATCTACTTTGTGGGACCATATCAATGGTATCAGAGCATTAACCTAGGTACGAGGTAATGAATGAAGAACAAAAAATGTTTTTTGGAGGATTGGCACATGTCTGAAGAGGAATTTAGAGACAGAATGATGCAGATGTTGCTAGGAATGTTGGCAAAGTTGGATTTGATCAGGGATTCGGAGAATTAAGATCTATCTTTGCTATGAATATTCTGAAGAGGGAGGCCATGGAGCAAAAAGCTTCTACGGCTGAATGGTTGACAGGGGTATGTTATGAGCTTGGCTATACAGGAAATTGATAACCGCTTGATCAGTATGATATGATGAACAGGAAGTGTAGGAAGAGTCAGCTGGATCGACCTTCTCCTGAAGATTGTTGAGGACCCACTGGATCGGTCTCTCTTCTTGTTGACGACGCAGGGGTATCTTCAACTTCCCGGCCAACCACTTGAAAAAAATGACCATCCTCCTCCTGACAGCTCCCCTCCCTTTATTTATAGCAAGCAACTCCCATTCAACTTTAAAATATGGCACATGCGGGATGTCAGCACCTTCTCTTGGTCACTTGATAGATCCTTAGAGGAATCTTATCGGGGTCGGCACACAACTGTCTTCAAGAAAGATATGCAGTGTCATCTCTGGCTGCCATGTTGTAATCGCTTGCTCCAGCAGCCATTGTCTCTGTTGCAGAGATCTCTCACCACATTTTCTGTGGACACCGTCATTGCCAGTGGATCTACCACTGACAGAATAATGCCCCGTCAGGCGCAGCCTCTTCTGGCACAACTCCAACCCCAAAAACTGCAGACAATGTTGGTGCAATTGTGCTTGTTAGAGCTGTAACTGTAGCCCCAGCTGCAGCGTCTTCCACACTGTCCACATTGACCACCTCAGCATTGTCATGGCAAATCCGCCACCATGCCAACCCACAACGCTCCTGCCATTGCATGCAGAAAGGGGAAAGGATGTCACAAACTCTAACTTTGTTCTCCCCCTCTTTTGGGATTGACTGGCCAATCAGACGAGATCTAAAACCTTCAAGCCTCCACAAGAAAGCCATTCAAAGTTGGTCTGCCTCATGGGACCCAACCACAGGCCAAAAGCAGTTTCCCAGGCCACCCTGGCATAAACTGCCATGATCCAGCTCCATAGGCCAATTTTGGTCCAGCCAGGGTCCAACCTGCAAGCTGATAAGATCCTCGATACCGCCACCACTTAAAAAGCAAAAATATCCGAAGAATACTCCCGGAAAAGAGTTCTCTTGTAGTACACTGATCCCTTGGATCAACAAACAAACAAGAATGATATACGAGGACAGATGTTGGCAGAGTGGAGAAGTGGAAAGGGAAACTGAGGAGCAAGTCTGGATCGGCAAATGTTCATCCAGCGAAGAGGATCTCCCACTGGCCACAAACTGTAAATGTGATTCCTATCTTCAAAAGAAAAGACAATGCCCCATTTCTTGATCCCGATCTTTATTTTTAGACATCTTTGTCCCTGCCCTCTGTTGCTTTATTCAAATACTTGTGCCTTAGTAAGTCGCACATGTGATGACCTTTCTCTGTTTCTTTCTTTGATAGGTCTCATTAAGGCTCTTATCACGATCCAGCTTAGATACTACCACAATCTCACTGTGGTCCACCTGTGGCCGACCCCACAGCCCAGTCATGACCCGTCAGTGGACCCAAGGCAGCCGAGTCTATTGCCCAACCTGTGGTTGGTCCACATCCCATGACAAACTGATACGACTTGCAGTATCAATGAATATTTCTCGACTTAGAACTCACGAAATCATCAGGAACTCACCAAGGTACATTCCACGTTGAATAGAGAGAAGATGAGATGAGAAGAAAATATAGAAGGTAGCTCGCCAGGCGCTTCCTCCCTGCAGGCATGTTCCTGCTGCTCCAGCCTTTCTGGCGGTCGTAACCGTCAGCCTCCATATTCAAGAAATGCCTGAGTCCCCCTCCAGCAAAGGTTAGCTCTTATTTTATACTGGTTCACATGTGCGAGGACTCGCATATGTGTTCTGGTTGGATAATTCATCTTGTAAAGAACATATCACAAACTAGCTTGGGGACAAGCTGGCAAGGGAAGAAGCGATAGTAGTTTATTGAGGGAGGGAAAAAACATATCTTGGGTTGAAATTGGTATAAATACCACAGAATGTGTGGACTCAGCGAGCAATCAATCATTCCCTCTCTCTCTAACTCCATTACTCTTGTTTTTTATTTTATTGTTTTGAAGAAACTCATGTTATTTCTCCTTTCAATAGATGTTCATTATGTGATTGTATAGTGTTTACAGTATGAAAGCAACCCCCATAAAGTGGGCCAATTAGAAAAGTATATTCTACGCCTATCATTTTCTGTTCTGGTGCTAAGAATATGCTTGTGTGGGAGAGATTTACGTGAAAGAATATTTTTTTTTGCATTATTTAACATTGAATACAACATCCACATTGCGATATGGCCAATATATGGTGCCATATTTGTGTGATCAATCTGTGCTAGTATCTGTGCCGAGGAACCATGTATTATGTTGCATTGAGCACCATAGAAAAATGTGCTAGTTTTACCTTCGTTACACACTCACTTTTGAGTCCATCTATTGAAATAAATTTAAAACTGTTTTATCCCTATTTATTTACTCATGTGCATCATATACCGGGTTTCTAGCCAGCATCAACATTCTTACTATTGCTTATTCTCTTGCAGACGTGTACGAAACTCAACGACAAAATTGGCAGCCAAGCATACCGGCACCAAGTCAACATGTCACAAAGATTCCCCCTTCATCCTTATCCTCACGGCCACCAGTCTCACCAGTGCATCCATTACCCTCACAATTGCAAATCTCAACACAGCGTCCTCCATCCACATGTGTCATAAATGGGAGTGTTGGATCTTCAATAGAATCTGAACAACCACTCCTTTTTTCACCATCTCCTGCTGTATCCGTGGGCATATCAAAAAGCAACTTCACGTATGAGGATTTAGTGGTTGCAACAGATGGTTTTTCAGATGCCAATCTTCTGGGACAGGGTGGCTTTGGATATGTTCACCGGGGAATTCTCCCAAATGGTAAAGAAGTTGCAGTGAAGCAGTTGAAGGTAGGTAGTGGGCAAGGTGAACGGGAATTCCAGGCAGAGGTTGAGATCATCAGTCGTGTGCATCATAGACACTTGGTTTCACTGGTTGGTTTTTGCATTCAAGGGGGGAAAAGGTTGCTTGTTTACGAATATGTCCCGAATAACACCTTAGAGTTTCATTTGCATGGTGATTGTTATTTTCCCCTCTTATTGGTTTTTCTTTTTACAATTCATTGGGATTCAGGTAGCAGTCACATTCAATGTATTAAACTCTATTTATTTCAAATCAGGAAAAGGTAGGCCTGTGATGGAGTGGTCAACCAGAATGAGGATTGCTCTCGGTTCAGCGAAGGGATTGGCTTACCTTCATGAGGACTGTGAGTTCTGATTCCAGTCTTTCTGTTAATTCGTTTGTCTTTGTCTATTTATTGGATCTATTATTCTGGTGCTATAGAAGATAAGTTTTTTGATATTTGCTTCTCCGTAGGCCATCCCAGGATTATCCATAGAGATATCAAGGCATCGAACATTCTTCTAGACTACAAGTTTGAGGCAAAGGTACTTTCCCCAGTCAGTTAATACTGTTAATGTGTTATGGGTACTGGATATTTTAGCATAAGTATCAAAAACATTGAACATGCTTCTGTTTTTGTTTGTCTGCAGAGCTTGACCCATTCAACTCTTTTTTTCAGGTTGCTGATTTTGGACTGGCAAAGAGTACTTCCGATGCAAACACTCATGTCTCGACTCGAGTGATGGGAACTTTTGGGTATTTCATCACTACCTTTTGTTGCCATCCTTTGGGCAGTTTAATAACATTCAAACTTTCTCCACTGAACTACCTTGATCTCCCCCATCAGATTTATTGATATCCGTTGAATACCTATTCTTCAGGCTGCCTTCTTGCTGTTTGATCATATCTCCTTCATCTACTTGTACTTAAGTGGATTTAAGTGTCTGACTCATTCTACTACATTCCATGAACCGCCAGTCTACTACTCATAGGGATACTAATTAATGAAAATAGAAAACCCATTTTCATGGGAATATTGGTCTGCATATTCTTTTGTAGCTAAGCAAGCACAGCTATTACTTCCAGGTATCTGGCCCCAGAGTACGCGGCAAGTGGAAAACTCACTGAGAAATCAGATGTGTTCTCTTTTGGGGTGATGCTCCTAGAATTGATCACAGGGCGTCGGCCAATTGGCATCCCCAACACATTTATGAATGATAGCCTAGTTGATTGGGTCAGTCTATGTTTGCAATTTCTCTATTTTAATTGGTTTTTATTATGTGAACGGACTCAAAGGCTGATCCTAACCTCAGGCGAGGCCTCTTCTGACACGGGCGCTCGAAGATGGGCATTATGAGGCCCTTGTGGATCCCCGTCTAGACGGCAACTACAATCCTGATGAGATGACTCGATTGATTGCCTGTGCTGCTGCTTCCGTTCGCCATTCAGCCCGACGTCGCCCTCGTGTGAGCCAGGTATCTCATACTCTCATCAATAAACACCCCAGGGAGGTCTATCAGAGGCAACATAGCTTGATGTCTGATCATGTGAGTCATAATCTTGCACGTGATTAGTCACAATAAAAGGATAAATAAAGAAAGTAATGGTATGTGATATGATTCCCGTCGAAAGATATCGATTTGCTCCTCAGTCTCTCAAGAATAAGAATCCAAAATACCGAGAAGAAGAATTACCAAACTGACGAGGCTTCTGAGTTCACAAGAAGAATGAAGTCCAATACACGTAGATCCAAATCCAGGAGAAGGAAAGGGAGGAGAAATCAAGAAACAATTGAGATAGAAGAGGAGTTCGTCGACAGGGCGGATCGCTCCCGTCGCCACGGAGGAGAGTATCTCCCCCTCCCGGAACTGTCAACGACTTTTCAAGAAGTCGCTTTGACGCTTCCCTTCCCCTTATTTATAGGCAGGGTCTTCCTTACTGGTCGCTCTGTCGTTGATCCGACATGGCAGTGGGGCTTCTCCTTTTCTTTCTTCTTTTTTCCATGTAAGTACGGGGTATACCTGTATCAGTATGTTGCAGAATGGAATCAGGTATTGGCTGGGCCAGTGATACAGTTATTTGGTAATGGGGAAGGAGTTTCTTGGACTTCTTTCATATTACATGATTATCACTAAATACTGAATTTATATATTAGTCATTGTGTTCATGATGCCCTTATCATTGATATCAGCTATGGTACTTGGCACCTTGCACAAGGTCATCAGTCTTGGCAATGTGGATTTTATGGAGGAAAAGCCTGAAAGTTTGGTCCAAGATAATAGGCCAATGGTCGAGCAGCAATGACAAGGATTATTCTCCTCAACTGATACTACAACTGGAGTGTCTGGACAGATTATTCTCCTCACATCCAGCACCAAGAGTTACAGAAGAGACACTGTTACGATTCCCATGGAGATCTAACAAAATCAAGAAATGGGACAAGGGGTGGAGTGGAGAATGGGAGAGATGGAAGAGGTAAGAGAGAAGAAGAAAGAACGATAGGTGAACAAACTCTCAAGAACCTCCGAATCGGGAGTTCTTGCCCTCACGAAAGCCGGATACAGCTACTCGTGCCAAGAAACCACAAGTTGATCTTTCATCAAAAGTCCCTCTAATGACCTTACAAGGGGGTATTTATAACCCTACGATTTCAAGAATCGGTTATCTCATCAGGACTCTAACTGACACTGATTAAGTGTCAACATCCACTAGATTTGGAGCTGGTCAGATCTAATAAATCAAGTCATAAGAATGACTGATATCTATCTACCCAAGAAAAAGGGAAAGGATGACTCAGACGAGCTGAGAGGTACTAAATTGTTGCATCTTGATAGGGAATCTCTTGATTGGTACTAATTTGTTGAAGAACGATTTCCATCTGGTGTTTGGAGAGAGTTTCAGAATCAAATTTGATATGCCGTTTGGTTTTTCACCAGAGAATGGTGGTCATTTTTTCCCACAAGAAATTTGCATCATTTGGGACTGAAATACAGGTGGTTGTTGTCAAGCAATTCCAAGAAACAATTCAGGTGAGGGTCATGTTCCTCCGGGGTTCAACTATTAGCAAGAATGTCATCGATAAAGACCGGATTAAATTTTCTGAGATATGGGCTTAAAATAGGGTTTATAGGAGCTTGAAAGTGGCAGGTGCATTAGTCAGTTCAAAAGCCATGACAACAAATTCAAAATGGACATGGTGTGTCTTGAAAGCAATCTTGTGAATATCATTTTCAAGCATTCAGATTTAGTAATAGCAGATATTGAAATCCAATTTTGTGAATACTTTTGCTCTGTGAAATTATTCAAATAACACAGCCATGATAGGAATGATTATCATAGTTCTGATTAGGGAACGATTGTCAATGCACACTCTCCATCCATCATCCTTTTTCTGAACTAATGAGGCCGAGCTGGAAAAAGGGCTTTAGGAATGCCTGATAATTTTCGAGTCTAGAAGTCTTATACCAAGATCTCCAGTTTGTTCTTGTATGAGTCGGAGTAATGGTGAGGTTGTAGATTGATGGGCTTTGGTTCCATGCATTAGGTGATTTTGATGTTTAAAGGTTCTTTTGGATGGTAAGCTTCGAGACAATCATAAAAAAAGGGGTATCTGTGCTGGAATTAAGTGACAGATGCCAATAGTTCAAGATGGAATGCTGTGGCCTTGGAAGGGTCACATGCTCATTAGAGCATGGGGAATTAAAGCTTACAATCATTACTGGGCATATTGGGCAGAATTGTAAATTGGATGGAGGAACTCTGGGCAGTTTTTATTTAATACAAACACCCTTGCCATAATACCTTAAAGATGAATACTTGTTGAGAAACCATTCTAAAGATTTGAGCCAAGGAATTCCCAGTATTATGTCCATATCTTCTATAGGTAGCAGTAGAAAGTTTTAAGTACAACTGAGACCCTGTCATACAAGTTGATTCTTCTCCAAGACCTACCGACAGAATGAATATGAAAGCAATTGAAGTAGCGACAGATGCGTATTAATTCAGCACTTGAGAGGCCACTAACCTGATTCTATAAGTAGCTCAACAATGGCGAAGGCAAGAATATTACGAAGTCTTTTCAAGAATTGCTGTTGTAAAGCAACCACAGGGCTGCTCAGCAGGATAAGGCCTGCCAACCAGGAGGGGGGATCTTCACCAGGAAATTTCCATTATCCTACATCTCTTTGTCATTCTTGTTAACCAATCTCTCTCATTCATTCTTAATCAGGATCTCTCTGTTTGGATGTTCTTGAACTGTTACACATTTCTCGATACATAATTGGCATTGTCGTCTTGGATCAAATCGCTATTTATGATCTGATCATATCACCCTGCAAGTATATGGAGACATCCAGGCATGTTTCACTGGAAAATTGCATTTTGGTAGATGGACGATCTTTCCACCTCCAAACGCTTGTCGACAAGAGTAGAGATCAACAAATCCAAGAAGGAGAAACAGAATAACATTACTTCTCGATTATTCACAGTCAGTTCCCTTGTACCCCTTATGTACTGGGATACAAAGGAGTTACATGTAACGGTAACATATGAAAGGAAATAACAAAAAAAGAAATGTCAATATAGGAAAATCAAATAAAGGAGATGGTTAGCTGACTCCCCCTCTCAAGCTGGTAGGTAGATGCTTGTAACTCCCCGCTTGGATATCAGCTTCTGAAATGTAGTCCCGGGGACACCTTTGGTGAGAAGACCTTTGGTGAGAAGATCTGCAACTTGGTCGGCAGTTGGTACATACTTCAGCTTGACTAACTTTTGATCCACCTTTTCCTTGATGAAGTTTCGATCAATTTCAATATGTTTTGTCATGTCGTGTTGTACAGGGTTATGAGCTATATCTATAGCCCATTTACTATCACAATAGAGCATAATTGTTGTATCTAGTGGATTCTCTAGCACATGGAGATCTGTAAGGACAATCTGTAATCACAACTTACAAATGCCTTGAGTGAGATCTCGAAATTCAGCTTCAGCACTAGATAGATCAACCACCAGCTGTTTCTTACTTTTCTAGGTCACCAAATTTCCGCCAAGGAATCTACAATATCCTGTGGTTGACCAATGATCAATAAGTAATCCCCCATAATTTGAGTCTGTATAGATTTCCAGATTTGTCCGACTGCCCTTTTTGTACAATAGACCATGGCCTGATGCATCCTTCAGATACGACAATATTCTGTAAGCTGCCTGCATTTGTTGTTCTACAGGGCTGTGCATAAATTGACTTAGAAGTTCAATGGCAAAGGCAATATCTGGTACTCTTCACTTAAGCCCAGCTTAATATTAGATTTGAGTGGTGTTACAGCTGGCTTGCAAGCACTCATCCCTGTCTCCAGCAACAGGTCCAAAATATACTTCTGTGTGAGATGAAAATACCCTCATTTGAGTATGCAACTTCAATACCCAAAAACTTAATTTCAAACACCTCTGACTAGCGAACTCCCAACTGCCTTGTTTCTTCTTCATCATCACCAGTAATGATTACGTCATCTGCATAAACCAGAAGGACTGCATGGGAATGCCCAGGACCCGTTGTCTGCAGGAAGTGTCGAAAGACAGGACATAGACAATCAAATTGCAGAGAAAGAAAAGAAGAAAAAACTGCCACGAAGGACAACGGGAATCAACGGACAAATTACAAGTATACCAAAAGCCCAGAGAGCAGACGAAGACTGGAGGTAGATGAAACCATTAGCAGAAGATGTTTAATAGTAGTCCTGAAAGGAGCCCCAGGCTTGGAGGAAGTGAGACAAGATCTATGGGAGAAGTGTCCGAGTCTAGATAGGGCAGAACTATGGGCCCTGGATAACAGACAACTATTCATCCGCGGAGTCTCAATGGCGGCTTACATCAGAGTCAATGGCTGGACGCAACAGCTTAATGGTCAGGTGGAGCTGCAATGGCGATGAGTACTCCCGATAGATGGTGCACCTAAGAAGGTGCGGGCTACAACTATACTAGAGGCTCGAGATATTCCTGTGGGTTATAGAATCAGGCCGGCGCTGGAGGCGATGATCAGATCATTCAGCAGACTACGTCATATCATCTCAACTGGACTTGTGTCTGGAGACCCTAATTGTGTGATAATGGAAGTGGAGAGGCTCAAGGGGGCCGTGACCCCCCCCGTGGTTAGACTAAGGGGTCCAGAGGGGTCTCTTGAGGTCAAGCTAGCAACACGGACGCCGCCACCGCCACCAACGAGGAACAAGAACGGAAGAGACTGGAGCTGGCAACGAGGAACACACACCACAACTGAGCAATTTCATAACAGTAGAGGAAGAGAACACCCAAGAAAGCTGTGACCAAAATAGCAAGCGGCATTCTCAAGGGGAAGGGACTGGGCAATGGGGCAACAATATAGCAGGATCGAAACCAAGGGGGGACACCGCCAGGCAGAACACAACCAAAGGAGCTCATCAAGGTGAAAAAGAGGCAAATACTGGAAACAAGGAGCATGTGTCAGACAGGGAGACAGTACGAAGATTGAAGAAAGGGCGAAGAAAAAACAACCATCACAAGCCAGAATCCTCCACTCAAAACTGCAGTACAGGATGCAAAGAAACAGGAAGCAAAGGTGAGTAAGGAAGTCGAAGGACAACAACCGCTAAGGATAGAAAAAGGAGGAATCTCGGGAACTAATAGTCTATAAACGAAAGAAGACAGCAATGAAGACTGATCGGGAAGTTTTGAAGTGGATGAAGGCTGGAAAATGTGTCAGAATGAAACTCATAGCAGGGGAAAAGATGAAGAGCAACACAAAGAATAAAGCGCAGATGTTAATTTCGAACTCGCGAGCACCAAATGTGGAGGTACCTGCAATGGAAACGGCTGATATGGTGAAAGGAATCAATGAAGGAGATGAAGACCCATTACTGAGCAAACATATAGAAGAGGTGGCTGTGGAAGTGGGACTGCAACGCACCCAGGAGGGAGCAAGGGGACCCAACGGTCATCCATGAAATGTATATCATGGAATGTCCGAGGACTTCGTGATGAGCGGAGAAGAGGGATAATTAGAAGCCACCTGATGGAATACGGGGCCACAGTGGTGTGTTTGCAGGAAACGATGTTGGAAAGTTGTGATGCCAGAGTATGGAACACTGTGGGCCAAGGATTTCTGGAGGATTTCTGCAGTTGGACGATCTGGCGGGGTGGTGGTAGCTTGGAACAATACGGTGTTCTCTAAAGTGGAGACCTGGTCAGATGAAGTGACAGCAGCAGTCAAACTAAGAAAAATCAGTGATGACTTTGAGATGGTAATTGTTTCAGTGTATGGGTCGGCACAAGCCGCAAGGAGTGGACTATGGGGGAAGATGACAGAGGTGGTCTCCAACTTTCAAGGATCGCCCATGCTGTTCGGGGGCGACTTCAATGTGACATTAAAGGCAGACGGTCCGCCAAATGGCAGGGGAGGGAAAGACGACGACTCGTCGAACTTCTGGTCATTCATAGCAGAAGCAGAACTACAAGAAATGGGACCAGTGGACTGTGTTTATACATGGAGGAGCACGACAGATGGAGGGAGGAAATCAAGACTAGACAGATTTCTATGCTCAGTCGAGGTAGCTGAAAAGTTCCCAAATGCAGATGTGAGATCACTGCCAAGACCACTTTCAGATCATACTCCCATCGTGTGGGCGACTAATGAAACATTCAGGCGCTCCACATATTTCAAGCTGGATAAATCGTAGTTCCTCGAAGGTAATTTCAGAGAGGAGATAGCGCAAGCGTGGGCCGCAAGCCAAAGAACAGGGTCGGATATAGAGACTATGGCTGAAAAATCGAAGGAGCTACGACAACATTTGATGAGATATCGGAAACAAGTTTGGGATAAACGAAAAAAAATGAGGAATGATGCCCTATCCAGAATAAAGGAACTGGATGAGTTGGAAGACACCAGAAATCTAGAGGGAGATGAAGCCCAAGAACGTAAGAGATGGCAATGTGTGGTGGCAGAGGAGGACAAGAAATTGGAGATGGACTGGAGGCAGAGATCAAGGCAATTGTGTCTTCGTGCCGGTGACGCGAACACGAGATACTTTCATCTGGTGGCAAATGGCAGGAGACGTAGAAATCAAATATTACAAATAAAAGTGGGGCAACGGGTATACACTAGAGCGAAGACAGTGGGACAAGCCATTGCAGACCATTTTCGTTCCTTCTCCAAAAAGGGGAAACGAAACAGATGGAAGTGGTGTGGAAGGGGGGCCAAGATGGTGAGCCGTGAACATCAATCGGAATTGATTCGGCCATTTTCAGAAGCGGAGGTTAAGGCGGAAATTAAGGGGCTAAACTAGGAGGGAGCTCCAGGACCAGATGGCATCCCAGTATTTTTTTACAGCGAGTGCTGGGATCTGGTTGGTATGGAGGTGATGGCCACAACTGCTGAATTTCGAGAAGGTCAAGGAAGCATGGAGAAAATCAATAGATCACATATTTTTCTCTTGCCAAAATGTCAAGGGGCATATAGAATTGAGGATTTTCGACCCATCTCTTTGTCAAACTCAATCTATTTGATTATTTCTAAGGTGCTAGCTAACACATTGAGGGCCAGGATAGGAGAGTTGGTTGGACCTAGTCAGTCAGCCTTTATCCCTGGTAGACTACTGGTGGACAGTGAAGTAACCGTTGGGGAAATTCTAGCAGTATGGAAGAGAAATGGAACCAAAGGGTTCATGTGGAAGGTCGATTTTGCCAAGGCATATGATTCACTAGACTGGGATTTCCTATGGGCCTCCATGAAGAGGAGGGGGTTCCCTAAGGAGTGGATAGTATGGGTGAAGAGATGCATCACATCACATTCCTGCCCGGTGTTGGTAAACGGACGACCTGAAGGTGACCGAATCCAGCCACAAAGGGGAGTGAGACAAGGCTGTCCATTGGCTCTGCTGTTGTTTGTTTTGGCAATGGATGTACTCGCAGTTTGCACTGATCAGGCATGCACAAAGGGTTTGCTGTAAGGATATCAACTGTCGGCGCAACAAAATGGAATTCCCTTGCTCCAATATGCGGATGACACCACATTCTTCATTGAAGGTTCTGCGAGGGAAGCGAGAAATTTATCCATAATCATTGATCTTTTTGCAGATTTCTCCGGACTCCAAATCAACAGGGGAAAATCAGTCTTGTTGTGCAATGGGCTATCAACAGAAGAGGAGGCACAGTGTGCAGATATTGAGCACACCAATTGGGAGACTCCCAATGAGATATTTGGGCCTACCACTGACGAAGGGGAGGCTGATGAAAGCAGATTGGCAACCGGTTATTGAGAAAATGGAACATCAGTCAGAGGGATGGCAGGCAAAGGTGTTATCCAGAGGAGGCTGATACGGTAGTTGCAAAAAATATATCGATCAACAACAAGAACGCACCTCTCTGGCGTATCTGAGAACCACCGCAGGTCAGGAATGGAATTGTATGGATTCTGGTCTTAACCTCCTCGCAGGAAACTTCAAGATTTGACACTCCGCCGCTCCTGTCCCCTTGGTCGAATGCAACCTGGAGCCCAGGGAGCCAAGCTTCACAACAACTTCTTGAATTCTTCTCGCTTCGGGGGTTCCCCACTGGTCGCCCCCCTCTTCTCCTTTTATACTTATTCTTCCCGCCTTTATTCAATATTGGGCCTGATTTATTTCTCCTACTAATGGGCCTGATTTAGCCCGTTTATTGCAAGATCGTCATGCGCCATCCACATGACACCCTTTTTAACACTTTTATGCAGTTGACTCTGGGTCAGCCCTTGGTTGACCCTTATCTCTCTGTTCCTTCTTGTGTCTTCTCTTGTAAGATATGTATAGTACCTTATCAGAGGCCGATTGGTGCTGCTGAGGTCGGTATTATCCATTCCAATTTCCTACCTCTCAGTTTTCAGGATGCCAACGGGAATCGGGAAGAGAATAGAAGGCATGATGAGACGCTTCTTATGGAAAAGATCGGAACCGGAACAAAGCAAAAGAGTTGCGATGGTAGCATGGGATAAAGTGCACCGGCCCATCAAAGCTGTAGGTCTTGAGGTTCTACATTTGTAGAGTATGAACATGGCACTATTAACCAAATGGGTGGAGAGAATTATGAATCCATGAGGGGATCTTGTCATAGAAATACTCCAGGACATCTATGGAAGGGGACTGAATTGGGACAGAAAGACAGAGGCGTACCATGGAGCATCGTCTTTTTGGCAAGGGCTCAAAAAGATCTTCCCAAGAGTACGGTTTTTTTTCTGCCAAGTTAGGCGACGGAGCAACTTTTCAATACTGGGAAGATGCATGGTCACCACGGGGAAGCTTGAGCATGATTTTCCCTCGATTGTATGCACTTGCACACGATCATAATGCCCAGGTTCGAGACTGTTGGGATGGAACGTGGAACCTGATCATCCATGGGGCTTTATCTGACCAGCGTGTTCTTGAGTTCATGGATATGCAACAATCCCTCATCCAACTGCGACCAAAAGAAGGAGACAGCTGGACATGGACAAATGGCTCCTTCTCGGTCCAGAAGGCTTATGAGAAGATTCGGGAGGGGCAAGAGGAAGACACGTCAGTAATCAGAGCGTGCAATTCATATGGAGACAGAAAGTCCCACTGAAGGTGAGGTTTTTTGGATGGCTGCTGGCAAGGAGAAGATTAATGTCAAGAGTCTTCCACAGAAGATTATATCCAGATACATCGTCACAATGCATGCTATGCTTTAATGGCGAGGAAGACTGCAACCATCTCTTCCTTGAGTGTTCCTTTGCTCGCATGGTCTGTGCCAGCCAGATATTTTCGATAAAGGTGTCATCAGAAAGGGCATTCTGGGAATCGGTACAGAATTATAAAGACAGAGGAAACGGGGAAGGTGGTCAAGCCTTAACGGTTCTATGGGCCATCTGGTTGCACAGAAACAAGGTGCTGTTTAGGGGGGGAACCGCCTCTACAGATGGAGCTATACAAGAAGTGGAAGGTTTTAAGGCTGCATGGCTCCGGAGAACGACAAGAGACTTTTATTGATCAGAATGTAAAAGATGGGACCGTGAGGTCCTGATGGGAGGTTCACCGATGAGTCGGGTGTTCATCCCTTTTATATTTCAAAAAATAAAAATAAAAATAAAAAATAAACCAGAAGGACTGAAACATGTCCAAAGAGAGATTGCTTCACAGAAAGGGTGTGATCACAGTGGCTTTGTGTGTACCCCATGTTCTTGAGACTCTGGGAAAACTTTCCAAATCATGCCCTTGGAGATTGTTTGAGACCATGTAGTTTCTTCTTCAGCTTACAGACCCTGGAACCGGATAACTCGGAATAACACATAGGGGGCAATCGCATGTAAATTTCCTCCTCCAGATCACCATGTAGAAAGGCGTTCTTTTTTTTTTTTTAAAGAAGGTAGGGCAGGCCACCCGGAAACCGGTGGTCTACCTATTCCATTAAAAAAAACAAGCATAATGTACATATCATCTACAGACATGGCCACGAATGGCCGAGAGGAGTTACCCACCCAGCCCCCAAAAAGATACTAAAGACTCAATGTCCGAGAGGACGCTGTCCACAGATGCCGCCCTGCCTTTGAACACCACATCATTTCGATGCATCCATACCGCCCAGAGTATCGCCTTTCCCCCAGTCCGCTCGGCACCGACGTCTACCCGTCGTGAGTGACGTCCAAAACGCGGTGTCGGAGGAAATATCCACCCAGTGGACCCGCTGTGATGCCCATACTCCCCTGGCAAACGGACATGTGAAAAAAAGGTGTGAACAGTCTTCTTCCCCCCCGACACACAGAGGGCATGAGACAGGCTCCGTTGGTGCCCATCGCTTGCGATATACCCGTGTGACCACTCGCCGTCTCCTCAAAAACCACCCGAACAATCGCACCTTTAAGGGGATTTTTTGGTCCATTATATGGTGACATGTAGCGCCGGTGGAGTTGTCGTCCCTCACTTCCCCACAGATTTTCAAATAAGCCGCTTTTACTGAGAAAGGTTGCTCCCGCCATGCCCACCCGTCTCGGGATGCTCCCGAGGGGCTAAGATGGAATATGAGCTCGTGCATCCTCAGCAACTCCACGAACCATTCCTCCTACAACGACCTAGGGAGGTTAGGGACCCACGCCCCTTCCCAGCATTCGCTGACGGTGATATTAGGGTTCCTCGCCAGCGCAAAAAGCCTCGGGAACTGCATCTTCAGGGGGCGTTGTTTTGTCCAGTTGTCTGCCCAAAACCGGAACCATTCACCGTCCCCCAGCTGAGGATCGAAAAAACCCCGGACGTGGGGAATGGTTTGCCTCAGGCTATGCCAGAACGGGGATTCTCCTCTCTTTTGCGCCCACCCCCTCTCCCAATTCAACGGCGGATCATACGCATCCCTTAAAACCTTGAAAGCCAGCCCTCCGTCGATGACATCATCCGTTCAATCCATTTGGCGAGCAGTGCAAGATTCATGGACTCTAAATGAAGAATCCGCAGTCCTCCCTGTTTCACGGGTCTACATACCACATCCCAGGCCACTAGGGGTATCCCTCCTGTGCCGCCTTCTCCCTTCCCGCCCCAAAAGAAATGCCGCATTAACCCTTCAAGTCGATTGGCCACTCCTACCGGCACCTTAAACATCGACAGGTAGAAGATAGGGATAGCGGAGAGCACCGATCTCAGCAGTACCAGGCGACCCCCACGTGATAGTATCTAGCTTTGCCAGCCCTCTAACCGCCGCTCCATCTAATCGACCACTGGTTGCCACTCTGATGATAAGATCCGTCTCCCTGTGAGCGGGAGCCCTAAATAACGCATCGGAAGCGAGCCTCGCGGTGTACCGAGCGCACCGGCGCATAGATTCTCCTCGTCAGAAAATAAACCGAACCCCACGAATGCTGATTTTTCCGGATTGAGACTTAGTCCCGAGAAATCTGCGAACAATTCCAGCAAAGACGAAACGGTGTGAGCTTCTTTCACCGAACCTTCCATAAAGAAGGTCGTGTCGTCTGCATACTGGAGCAAAGGAATGCCCCTCGGATAGCTTGCCGTGTGAAAGCCTCTTAATAGGCCGTGCTCGTCCGCCTTAAGGGTACAGCTAGCCAGAGTGTCTACCGCCGGGACGAACAAAAGTGGAGCTAGAGGGCAGCCCTGCCTGACTCCTCTCTGTAGGTGGATCCATCCTCCTTCTGACCGGCCATTGACCAAGATCGCGAAAGAGTGGGATGTAACACATTGTCGCACCCATGTCACCCACCTCTTGGGGAAACCCCTCTTTTGCATGACGGACCATAGGAACTTCCAGTCGAGCGGCTTTCGCGAAGTCCACCTTCCACATAAATCCCTTTGTCCCATTTCTTTTCCATGCGGAGAGAATCTCTCCCGCCACCACTGCGCTCTCCTGCAATTGCCTACCGGGGATGAAGGCCGATTGGAACGGACTAATTAGATCCCCGATGATCCCCCTCAACCGGTTGGCCAATACCTTGGCAATGATGAGATAGATGGAATTCGACAAAGCAATGGGTCTAAAATCCCCCACATTCACTGCCCTCGTGCACTTGGGCAGCAGAAATAAGTATGACCGATTAAGTCTTTCCAGGCCAAACTTGCCCCTCTGGAACTCGTTCAAGGTATCCATCACGTCAGGGCCGGCAACTTCCTAGACTTCGCTGAAGAAAAAGACTGGGAAGCCGTCAGGGCTCGGAGCTCCCTCTCCATTCAAACCCTTGATCGCCGTCCTCACCTCCTCCGCACTAAAAGTCCTCACTAGCTCATCCTGTTGTGCTTGTGATAATTGGGATACCCCCCGACCCTCCCATCACCACTGGTTTCGGGGTCCTCGCTTAGTTACTGTTTGGAAATGGCCTGCTAGTGCTGCTCCCACCGCTTGTGCCCCTACAAACTCTTGATCCCCCACTTTCACTGTGGAGATGTGATTTGACCTCCGCCTTCCATTCGACACCATATGGAAGAACCGAGTGTTGGCATCTCCCTCCCTCGGCCAAATCTGCTGCAATCTTTGCCTCCAATCCATCTCAAGCTTCTTATCCTCCTCCACCACCTCTCGACATGTTTTCCTTTCCTTGAGTTCGTCACCTAACAGGCATCTTGTATCTTCCGTGGCGTCCAAATGCTGGACCCTCAATAAGGCTTCATCCCGTCTTCGGCGTCTTCCCTCTCAAATCTGTCTCTTCACCCCGATGAGGTAATGATGCAGGCCCGCCAGCTTGGTGGCCAGCCTCATCGTGGCTGAGCCCTGTGAAGAGTGACCCGTCCACCATGCTATCACCTTCTCTCTGAAGCCCCTCTCGCGT
This sequence comes from Wolffia australiana, assembly GCF_029677425.1. Lineage (NCBI taxonomy): Eukaryota > Viridiplantae > Streptophyta > Magnoliopsida > Alismatales > Araceae > Wolffia > Wolffia australiana. The sequence goes on along the minus strand of NC_135837.1, from coordinate 2,999,913 downwards.
AGCCACGATCGGTCCAATTTGAAGTAGGTGGGTCTAACCTGCCCATAGTTATCCTGCCATATAATTGGGGCATGATCAGATAAAGGTCTGGGGAGAGCTCGTACATCTGCTAATGGATGTGCCTCCAATAGGTCGATCGAGCACAGGAATCGGTCCAAGCGGGAGAGCGTGGTAGGACCTCTCGTACTACGCCATGTGTAGTTGCAATTCATCGGTCCCATTTCTTGCAGTCCCGCCCCCGAGATGAATGCCCAGAACGCCTCTGATCTTTGGTCCTGCCCTCCCAAGCCATTCGGTCTATCGCTCGACTCCAGGGTGACGTTAAAATCCCCGCCAAACAGCATTGGGAACCCCTGAAAGAGAGAGGTGACTACCTCCGATTCCTCCCACAATCCGTGACGTCGGGCTGCAATGACCGGACCATATACTGATGCCACCATGCATTGACATCCGTCGCTTCTTCTCCGTAGTTTAACAGCCGCCACGTACTGTCCTGTCCACGACCCTTCCTTAGCAAAGGTCGCCGTGTTCCATGCCACTAGTAAGCCCCCTGATCTGCACGTGGCATTTGCGGCCACAACACCCTCAAGAGAACCCCTTCCCACCGAGTTCCATACCTTAGTGTCCCATCTCTCCAACATCGTCTCTTGTAGGCACACCACATCCGCTCCCCATTGACGCAAATAGTTGCCCACAACTCCCCGCCTCCCTTTGTCCCGTAGTCCATGTATATTCCATGTTAGTGAGACATGTCCTCTATGGGCTAATGGGCCCTGTTCTATAAGCCCATTAGCCCTATTCTCTATTCTATCTCTTAAGGGTATATATACCCCTCTTGTAACTCTCATTCATTATGTCATTACATTCTATTCTCCTTCAACCTCTCTTCTCCCCCAGACCCTCTAGGGTTTACATGGTATCAGAGCTCAAGCTCTTGATCCTAGTGGAGGACTTGACATCATCCTCCGGGTACACGACTCTAGTCGTGTTCGCCATCCAGCCTGTGTGCAGCCCTAGCCGCACACAGACCGCCGCCCGCAGGTAGCAGTCCGCGCAGCCCTAGCCGCGTGTGCAGCCCTAGCCGCGAGCGCCGCCGTCAGGAAGCCGCGCGCGCCGCCCCTTGTCGCCGCGCGCAGCTGCTGTTGGCCGCGCCCCCTTGCCGTCCGCCCGCAGACAGCAGTCCGTGCGCCGCCTTCGCGCGGGCGTCCGCCACAGAGCAGCGTCCGCCCAGCCGTCCGCCCGCAGACAGCAGTGCGCACGGCCAGCCGTTCGCGACGGCGTCCGCCCGCAGGCAGCCGTCCGCGCAACCGTCCGCCCGCAGCCAGCAGTCCGCGCGGCCAGCCGTCCGACCTCTGCTGTGCAACCATCTGCTGTGCATTACGCCCGCAGGCCGCCATTTGCCCAGCTAGCAGCCCGCCGGCCGCCGTCCGCGCCGCCCGCAGCGCACAGACTAACACTCTGCTTCTGCGATTTCGTCTAGATTTCGTGGCGCGGCTTCTCCGATTTCGTCTAGGTTTCGGGGCTCCGCCCCGAACCCCGTGGGGGGCGCTGCCCCCTCGACCCCCGCCACTTGACCGCGCAGGTGGAACCGCGACATCCCGAGCATTGCACGGCCCTGCTGAAGATCTGGTGAAGATCTGGTGTCGTCGACTGCCCAGTGAGCCGTCTGCTGTGTGTCGAAGCCGTCTGTCCAAGCCATGGCTGATGACAAGTCTGCTGCCACCGTCACGGCCGACGAATTCTCTGACGCCGACTTCCTCGAAAAACCGCTTTCCCATAAAGTGGTTAATCCCCTACCGCATCCACCCGACGCGGGGCGTCTTTCCGGGCCCAATGTTCTGAAATGGAGCCGCTTCGTCGAGTCTACGCTGAGAGCTCGACAACTCTTCAAGCATTGCACGGCTCCAGCTCTTTCGACCTCCCACCCTCACTATGCTGCCTGGGATGCGGAGGAGCACTTTATCTTAAATTGGCTTCGCCTTCACACCCTTACTCCGGAGTTTGCGGACACATTTCCTCACCAGGCCACGGTCAAGGGTTTTTGGGATCAAGCAAACCTCTTTTGCGGCAAAGATGGGGACAATTGGTGTCTCCTTGACTTAGTGGACCAGGCATATTCCCTCCGCCAGGGATCCATGTCCATTATGGAGTATGCCCTGGCCCACAAACGCATCTGGGATGAGGTTGATCACTACCTCCCTCCGGACACCTCCAGCCTAATGTATCAACATACGCTACGTCTTCTTGCTGGGCTTCATCAGGGCTGAATCGAGAATATGAGCACATCCGGCGCTGCCATGTACCGCACGGAGGGTCTGCCCACCATTTCCGAGCTGGTGAAAGAGCTTCAAGAAGAGGAGAGTCATATCCTGAAGTTTGGCCGTCAAGCTTCCGAGGATCCACGGGACTCGACGGCCCTCCTCTCTCGGCCCTCCTCTCTCGGCCCTCCTCCACCCCTGCATCGACCCAGGAAGGCGCTGCCCCGGTCTGTTCCTACTGCAGCAAGATTGGTCATGTGGAATCCCGCTGTCGGAAGAAGTACTTCGCTGAACAGAAGAAGAAGAAGAAGAAAGAGTCGGCTTTGCTTGCTCAGTCTACTTCCGGCGCTTCTCAGCATGTTACGGCAGAACAGTTTGACCGTGTGCAGGCCGAGCTTGCTCGGCTCACGTCCCAGCTCTCTGCTCTTCAGACATCCACCTCGGTGCCCTCCTCGTCTTTCTTTGGTGCGTGCTCTACCCTACCCACTACGGAGTGGTACTGTGGTCATACCGCCTTTCCGGCTCCCCTGGTTGCGGATACGACTTGGGTAATTGACTCGGGGGCACGGAACATATGACCCCTTCAACCACCGGTTTGTCTCTGCATTGGCGACATGGTGGGGCCGCACTGTTCTTACTGCGGGTGGTGGACGTCTTCCCGTGGCGGGTATTGGGGCAGTCTACATCGATGGTCTGGGAGTGGTTCAAGGGGTTCTGCATGTTCCGTTGCTGCGAGCCATTTTGATGTCCCCTCAGCGTCTTGTTGATTCTGTGTCTTGTTCTTTTCACCTGACACCTGATGGAATGTCTCTGTCTAACAAGGTGGGGAGAACTACACCGATTAGACGCGAGCACGGGTTGCTGCTGCTGGACGATGGGGGGACCTCGCAGTGCTTCCGGGTGCAGCCCAGTCTTCGGCCGGCCGATGAGCAGCGGAGGGGTCGACTACATCTGACGCATCAGCACCTCGGGCATCCGTCATTTGCTATTTTAAAGCGTTTGTTTCCGACTTTGTTTGTGGGTTTGGACCCGAAGACTATTGTGTGTGAGGCTTGTCAGTTGGCTAAACACCGCCGGTCGTCTTTTCCCTCATCTCAGTCTCATACCTCGACGCCACTCCTCCGCATTCACAGCGATGTCTGGGACCGGCCCCAAACCGAGCCTGCAGGGTCATCGGTACTTTCTGATTTTTGTTGACAAGGCCACCCGGTGCACGTGGGCGTATCTACCGGGCCAAGTCCGATGTGTCAGGGTCTGTCCGACATTTTTGTGCCATGATCCAGACCCAGTTTGGCGTGGCATTCAGCGCTTCGGTCGGACAATGCCCGTGACTTCTTCAATGCCAACCTCGTCGTTCTTTGCGGAAAGAGGATCTTGCATGAGTCCTCATGTGTTGCTACACGGAGCAGAAACGGTATGGCAGAAAGGCGGATCGGCTATGTGACCTCGACGCTCGGACACTCTTGGAGAATTATACGGTTCCGTGGACATATTGGGGTGAGGCGATTTTGGCGAGCACCCATCTCATCAATCGCCTCCCATCCCAATCCCTCGACTTTGCTACGCCTCTTGGACCGTCTCGGTGCGGCGTTCGGGGTTCCATTGAAGACCGGCCTTCTTCCACGGGTATTCGGATGCACGGCGACGTCCACGATACTTCACCGACCTTGTGAAGCTGGATGCTAAAGCTCTACGGTGTGTGTTTGTGGGGTACTCAGACTCTCCAAAAAGGGTACGGTGCTATCATCCGCCTTCCAGGCGGTTCTTCGTTTCGGCGAATGTTACCTTTGCCGTGTACGAGCCCTACTTTGGAGATTATTCTTCCTCACCCCTCCTTCCGTTGGATGAGGATCCTTAGGTTCCTCACTTGGAACCGGTTCCGTCCGCGGAGCCCGCTGCTCCGACCGTGTCGTCGGGTCAGGATCTATCTTCCTTTGACCCTCCAGTCCCTCTTCGTCATCTCTTGAGGTTCTTCCAGCACCTCCTATTCCCGACCGATGTCGCTACCTCTTGGTCTCCTCCTGAGGCCTCTTCCTCTCCGATGGTTGACACTTCCTCTCCTCTCGTGAGTCATTGCCGACTCGGCGAGGATTCTTTTCATGACTGTTCTCCTGATTTTCCTCCTACTCAGGCTTCCGCTCCCTCTTCTTCCGGCGATGGACCTCCTTCCTCCGATGGCAACGATGATCATCTTGGCTGGCCCATCGCCCTTCGCAAAGGGGTTCGCAAGTGCACCCGCACTCCCCTTTATCCCATGTCTCATTATGTATCTCTCGCACGGCTGAGTACCCCCTACCGGCTGTTTCTTTCCCGCATCGAATCGGATCCCATCCCTCGCCGCATCACCGATGCTATCGCTTCTCCTCATTGGAAAGCGGCGATGGACGAGGAGATGCAGTCCTTGCTCAAGAATCGTACCTGGGATATCGTCCCTCTTCCTCCTGGAAAGAAGGCGGTGGGGTGCAAGTGGGTCCACGCTAAGAAGCACCATGCAGATGGGACACTCGAGCGTCACAAATCTCGACTTGTGGCTCGGGGGTTCACCCAAGCTTATGGCGTCGACTACTTCGAGACCTTTTCTCCGGTGGCGAAGATGGAGACTATCCGTCTTCTCTTGGCATTGGCGGCTCACTTCCAGTGGGTAATTCGACAGTTCGATGTGAAGAACGCCTTCCTGCACGGGGATCTGACTGAGGAGGTCTACATGCAGCAGCCTCCGGGCTATCCTCTCGGCCCGCCGGGCACCGTCTGTCGACTGCGTAAGTCTATCTATGGACTGAAACAGTCCCCACGGATGTGGTTCGGTCGCTTCGCCTCTGTCATGAAGGCTGAGGGATACACCCAGAGTAATGGGGATGCCACCATGTTTTTCCGGCATTCGTCCGGTGGTGTCTCCATTCTTGCTGTCTATGTGGATGATATGCTGCTGACGGGGTCTGATATGGTCGAAACTACACGTCTTGCTGCCGCTTTGGCTAAGGAGTTCGAGATCAAGGCCTTGGGCCAACTTCGGTACTTCCTTGGCCTTGAAGTTGCTTACTCCCCTCGGGGTATCTTCGTCTCCCAGCAGAAGTACTGCATGGACTTGTTGACTTTGACCGGCATGACGGAGTGCGCGCCAGCCAGCACTCCCCTCGACCCTAACGTAAAATTGGGGAAGGGGGAGGACTCGCCTCCAGTGGATCACTATGAGTACCAGCAGATTGTGGGAAAATTGATCTACTTGACGCACACTCGGCCCGACATCAGCTTCGCCGTCAACCTCCTGAGCCAGTTCATGCATGATCCACACGCCATTCATCGCCAGGCGGTCACTCGGGTACTTACGTATCTGAAGGGCTGTCCAGGGAAGGGTGTACTCTTTCCTTGCAGCTCGGACCGGACGGTGAAGGTCTACACCGATGCAGACTTCGGGGGGTCCCTTGTTGATTATCGCTCCACGACCGGGTACTGCACCTTCGTCTTCGGCAGCCTGGTTAGTTGGAAAAGCAGCAAGCAGGACAAAGTGTCCCGCTCTAGTGCCGAAGCCGAGTACCGAGCGCTTGTTGATGGGGCCTCGGAGGCTCAGTGGATCTATGGGATACTCCATGACCTACGGGTTGAGTATGCCGGCCCGATTCACTTCTTCTGTGATAACAAGTCGGCAATTGCACTGGCCAAGAATCCGGGCCAGCAGGGAAAGATCAAGCACATGGAACGTGACCGCTACTTCTTCAAGGAGCGGGTTGACGAGGGCATCTTTGACCTTGATTTTGTTGCTTCCTCTGATCAAGCTGCTGATGTGCTTACCAAGGGCCTATCCAGGCCTCTCTTGCAGCGTGCAGTATCCAAGCTCGGTATGGACGATATCCACACTTCGCTTGCGGGGGGCTGTTAGTGAGACATGTCCTCTATGGGCTAATGGGCCCTGTTCTATAAGCCCATTAGCCCTATTCTCTATTCTATCTCTTAAGGGTATATACACCCCTCTTGTAACTCTCATTCATTATGTCATTACATTCTATTCTCCTTCAACCTCTCTTCTCCCCCAGACCCTCTAGGGTTTACACTCACAACTCCCCGCCTCCCTTTGTCCCATGTATATTCCATGATAGACACTTCATTGATGATCCGATGCTTGCCCCCCTTGTACCCTCACCGGAGTTACTCCCACCACCTCGGCCAACTCCGCCATCATCGGATGTGTGCCATGGACCTCCTCTGTCACCGCGGCCTCTGCGTGGCTAGAGGACTCTGCAGTCTCTTCCCCGCTGTTTTGCTGATCTCTTGGCGCAGCCCCATATGGCTTTCGACGAGCGGCCATCTTCTTCGATCGTCCGTCGGCGATTAGGCGTATCTGACTGTTGTGTCCGGACACCACCCAAGTCTTCTTCCCGTCCTCCTCCGTAAGCGCCAATTTTCCCCTCTTTCTGCTTGCCCCTTCTGGATGATCCTGCTCCCCCTATCCCGGAGCTCTGGCCCTTCCCCAAGATGTGCATACATGGGTCCCTTGCCCTTATCCTTCTCCATTCCCGTCATCCGAGTGCTGCAATCTTTCCCATCCCAGCGGATCAGGTTCTGTTCCGGCTCTGCTAAGACTTGGGATGACCCCCTCCAAACGCCCCCTTGGTCTTCAAGACCTCCCCCCACCCCCTCCCTCCAAGTGGAGGTGTGTGGGGCCCTTTCACCTTGGGCACGGTGGGACCCTCCCCCATGGCCGTGGTGGAGCCTGTCGTTTGGATGCCACCTTAATGGTCGGTAGCCGTAACTCCAAGAACTTGGTCGCAGTGGTCCCTGGGTGCCCTGTCGGAGATCCTCCCACCGTAAATCGCCGCCTGGACAATCCCGCAGGAATCTTGCCCTGTCGAGGATATGGGGTGATCTTCTTTGCTGGTCCAGAGGAGATCTCCCGCATGCTTGGTTGAAGGCCTGAGATTTGTCGCGGTGCCCTCCAACATGTCGGGATGTGAGGCCGCCTACCCCCCCGAAGGAGCTTTACGGTATGTTTCCCACAATCTATTTCCTCCCGGATGAACGTGTCGGGGTCCCCTTTCGACACATCCACGCTGAGCAGTGGCATGTCTTTTCCCATCGAGCCGCTCCTCTCGTCCGACACGACCGTATCGTTCCTCGTTGTACACCCCCTTGGCATATAACCTGGCGCCCATGGGAGCTAAAACGCCCGACGTTGGGAAATTTTCCTTTTTTTTTTTCCCTTCCGTTCCGACGGGCTGGCCAAGCTCCGCTGGTCGAGCTCCGATGGGGAGTTCGACGATCGCCGACGGTCACTCTTCGGCGATCTCCGGCGGTCTAGCTACCCTTGCTCTGACGATCTCCGATGGATGAGTTCCTCCGAGGGTAGAGCTCCCCGTGCTCCGACGATCTCCGATGGTTGACCTTTGACGGTCGGACCTTCTCCCATCAAGGCGGTCGGTCTCCGAAGGTCTCCGACAACCTTCTTCCCGACGATCTCCGACGATCTCCGACGGTCGATCTTTTCCCCTTCTCCCCTCTTCGACCTTATCCGACCTTCTTTGACGGTCGGACCTTCTCCCCTGGCGAGTTCCGACCTGCCCCGACGGTCGGCCTTTTTTCCCTGCCGTTTTCCCTGCCGATTCGCGGCCGTTCTCCCTCACAGGTTCTCCTTCACCGGTTCTTCCTCACTGCCTCCTTTCACTGCCGTTCGCCCTTCTCCCCTGGCGAGCTCCGACGGTTCTCCCTCACTGCCGTTCACCCTTCGCCCTTCTCCGAGCTCCGTTCGCCCTCACCGCCTTCTCCGAGCTTCGTCCTTCTCCGAGCTCCGCCCTTCGCCCTTCTCCGAGCTCTGCCGTTCTCCCTCACCGGTTCTCCCTCATCGCCTTCTTTCACTGCCGTTCGCCCTTCTCCCCTGGCGAGCTCCGACGGTTTGCCTCTCACGCCAAAAACTGTAGAAAGGCGTTCTTCACATCATATTGATGTAGTTTCCATCCCAAACTTGCCGAAATTGCAATCAACATACGCACTATATTTAGCTTTGCTACTGGAGCAAAAGTTTCCTCATAATCATTTCCATAACGCTGTGTATAGCCTTTGGCGACTAATCGGGCTTTCTATGGTCCCATCAGCTTTGTATTTTACAGTATACACCCAGCAACATCCAACTGGTCATTTAGCTTTAGGTGGATTGACAACCTCCCAGGTGCCACTTTTTATAAGAGCCTCCATTTCAACATTCTTTGCTTCTGTCCACTTCTCATCTGCTAACGCTTCCTTAACAGTTTTTGGAATGATGATTGAATCCAGCATAATAAGGAATGTCTGAAAGTTGGAAGAGGTGTGCTCAAATGTCACAAAATTATAAAGAGGATACTTAACTCTTTGGGTACATGTTCTTTTTCCTTTCCTAAGGGCAATGGGCCACCTTAAGTCATCATCTTGATCTTTTACATTAAACTCTTGAGTTTGGAGCTCTTCACTTTGAGGGACAATAGCCTTGGTCTAACATCTTTTGTGAGTGATCGGTTACTAACTGTAATATCAAATGGATCTATATTAATGGCTGGATGCCTCTGCTCTAGCATGAGTTGTATCCTCAGTAGTTGTCTCAACAAGTATGTTCAGATGGTTACCTTCAAATGATGTCTGAACTCATGTGTCTGATTCATTTGCAAATTATTGCTCATTTTCAGCAAATATCAGATCCGCAGTTATAAAGAATTTTTTGACTTGGGATCATAACATTTATATCCCTTTTTCGTTGTGAGTAACCGAAGAATATACACTTAACTTCTCTTGGGCTGAATTTATCCAGTGTACTATATATGTGAACGAAGGCTGTACACCCAAACCCTTTCGGCTTTAATCTGGTCTTCAAGTTAATATGAGGAAAGTATTCTGAGATACTATTGACTGGAGTGTTATATTTCAATGCCTTTGAAGGTAGTCGATTAATTAGGTGGACTGTGATAAGCGCCCCTTGGGCACTTATATGTCAAACAAGAGAAAGGCAAACAACCTCTCACGTGGGGAGTGAATAGCACGTGCAAGATTTTGAATAAGGCGGGAATACAAATGGTGGGAAAAGAGATAAAAAGGGGGAGCGACCGGAAGGACCATCAGACAAACTTGCAGAGAACCTCGGGCGTCTCAGGAGATCCTCCCGTGTCCAGACCGCCGATCCGGCCGTCAAGTCCTCACCATCGACTATTCTACTATGAGATACAATCTTCCTTCTCTACGTTCATCCTTTGAATATCTCAGAGGGTCATGCGCATCCATTGAATCATTGTCGAGGCTCCTAACAGACTGCTGTCAATATGGCCTCTCCCCAAAAATACTTGGGGACATTCTGATGGACGAGAGTCCTTGCTGCATTAACCACAATACTTATTTTCTGTTCAGCAACTCCATTCTACGGTGGGGTGTATACACATGAAGATTCTTGTAGTACATTGTGTGTCAAGAAATATGAAGACAAAATTTCATTAAAGAAGTCCTTAGCATTATTGGACCAAACTGATTTTGAACTCTCACACAGAAGTCCTGTATGACCCTTGTAACCTCTGATCTATGTTTGAGCAAATGTACCCAAGTCAGCCTTGTGCAGTCATCAACTAGAATAAGGAACCATCTTGCCCCTGTTAGTGATGTTATGGGAAATGGTCCCCAGTCTTGGGAGCGCTGGAGAGGCTCTTAGTGCAGAGAGCCTGGAGAGAGACATTATATGCTCCTCCAAGGGGAATATCAATGTCGCAACAGACTTCAATTGATCGTGATTTTCAGATTCCATATAAATGTCAAGAATTTCTAAGAATGGTGTACCAAGAGTTGAGTTGATGACCAGAGACTGCAGCCAAAATAGCCGGTGAATGTGATCGAGAGAGAGAGAGAGAGGGAGAAAGAAGTGAGATAGGGTTGAGTGACAAGGCAAATTGCCCTCGTCTTCTTCTGAGATGGAGGATGTCCCGCTCAGCTATTTGCCGTCTCAAACAGCCTTCAAGAATCTGTTGCCTCTTTGATAAACTATTACCTCTTATTTATAGACAAGAATTTCTGCCTATTAATTGCCCCACATGTTGCCTGACGTGGCACCAATGAGATGTCTCCTCTTCTTCCTCTTCTCCAGGTAGGTCTGAGGAAGACACATATCAACACCAATCACCATGACTAGAGCAAAATAAAATCGGGGTATACATTTAAATAGGGCAAGTGCGCTTTTTAAAGTCCATTTCGGGTTTGTATTTTAAGATCCGTGCCCGTATTTTTCACACAACGGTCATAAAAGTAGACGTTGCAGGTAGGAGTGAAATTATAGAAAGATAAGGGTAAAGGAGATATATTTCAGATTCTTAATTGTCATCGACTTGAGAACACCTTTGCATCCTGACAAATTCTCTGAGGTTTACTGTTTGATTTCTAACGTTCAAGAAGTTTTGTTGAAGTTGTTTATATTTCCTCTGTCTCTCCTTTGGCAAAGTCTATCCCACTGGTTCTATTGGCCGCATCCATTCCACAATTACCCTTTTCCCCTTGCTGTTCCAGAAGCTCTCTCTTCCCTAACAAAGCAGGTCTTAACTCTCTTTCCCTCTCATCCCGCAAGACAGTCACGGGTTTTTTACGATGAACAAACATTATCCCATTAACTATGATTGTAGGGTTCCTACTTTAGGTTATGAAATCAATTCATCTTCCGATTCATGTTTTCTCTTTGCAGATTGTCCGGGTTCTCGAAGGAGATATATCCCTGGATGATCTGAACGATGGGTTGCTCCCTGGGCAGAGCTCCGTTTATGGTTCCAGTGCAGACTATGACAGAGGACAGTACAGTGAGGATATGAGGAGGTTTAGAAAATTGGCTCTGGGAAGTCAAGAGTACACAAGTAGCGAGTACAGCGCCCCCACCAGCTTGTACGGCCTAAATGTGTCCGTGTCCAGCAGCGAGGGACAAACCACTGGAGAGGTAGAGCTTCCCAGAAGGCCCAGGAAGGACATCAGAGGGTTCAGCGGATCTTCATAACATTGTAAGTTTCAATTAGTTCCCCTTGTTTCTTCCCTCTCCTATTTTTTTTAATATAGTGAAAATGTGGTTCTCTTTGTTTTTAGGAGACGGGCTGTTTTTTGGCTTTGTTTGCCAGATTTTCTGCTCCGATTGGAGGAATTCTGAGCAACTTGTCAGGAGTAAGGTATTTATTGGTGGATATTAGCGATAGTTTGTAACATATTCTTTAAAATATTTTTAATTTGAATGATTTATTAGAAACTGTTAGTGAGATACTATTCCCTATTGTCACTCTCTTCCTCTCTTAGGTTATAGATACCCTCCTATGTACCCTCTTAATCGATTATGTCATTATCTTCTTCTCTTCTCCTTCCTCGCCAACCCCTAAACCAAGGGCTTGACATGGTATCAGAGCTCTAGAGCTCCTCAACCTAGGGTTTGACATCACCCTCTCGCTGTCTAGCGAACCCGGAGCGTGACCGACGGATCAGCCGCAGCCAGATCTCAGCCAGGTCGACTAACCAGCCAAACCCTAGGTTTGGCCAGCCGCAGCCAGCCCGCGGAGCTACCGGAGACTTCAGCCGCAGCAAGCCGCAGCATCAGCCGCAGCAAGCCGCAGCATCAGCCGCAGCCAGCCGCGGACCAGCCGCAGCAAGCCGCAGCCTCCGCCGCAGCCAGCCGCAGCCTCCGCTGCAGCAAGCCGCAGCGTCAGCCGCAGCCAGCCGCAGCATCAGCCGCAGCCAGCCGCGGATCAGCTGCAGCAAGCTGCAGCCTCCGCCGCAGCCAGCCGCAGCCTCTGATGTTGGATGACCTCCACTCCACGGGTCAGACATGTCAGCCGGCATTCACGCCTTCGCTGATGTCCAGGGGCTTCACGGATGCAGACTTCCAAAAGGAACCGTTGTCACACAAGGTCACTCATCCACTGCCCTTGGTTCCCAACTCGACGTGTCTCCAGGGTCCGAATCTGCTCCAGTGGCGTCATTTTGTCGAAACTACTCTCAAAGCCCGCCAACTGTACAAGCATTGTACGGAGGATCCTCTTCTACCGACCCATCCGCACTATGCTGCGTGGGAAGCCGAAGAACATTTTGTCCTCGGATGGCTCTACACGAACACCATGGCTCCCTCGTTCCGTGAACGCTTGCCTCGTCGCTCGACAGTGAAAGGGTTTTGGGACCAGGCGAACACATTTTGTGGACGAGAAGGGGACAATTGGCATCTCTTTATGCTGGTGGCAAGGGCCAGCAATCTTCGCCAGGGAGCGATGTCCATCTCAGACTATGCCTTAGAGCACAAGAAACTTTGGGACGAGGTGGACTACTATTTGCCGACCGATGATCTGACGTGCAAGACGTTCCAGAACGTCCTTCGCCTTCGCCTTCTGGGGTTCCTCAACGGCCTCAACAAGGACTACGATGACACTCGTAGACGTGCCCTACACAGCAAGGAAGGACTTCCCACGATTGATGATCTGGTGAAGGAACTCCAGGAGGAGGAGAGCCATTTTTAGATCCTTGGAACTCTCCCATCGGAGGCGCCTCGTGACTCGACAGCCCTTCTCACTCCGCCTCCCTCTCCAAACCCTGCCTCCATTGCGGAGCCGGCTGCCTCCGGGATGGTTTGCTCATACTGTAGCAAGCCTGGACATCTCCGCAAGTGGTGTAAGAAGCGCCAATACGACAACCGAAAGGAGGAGGCCGCGGAAGGTCAAGCTATGGTCGCCCAGTCCACGCCTACATCGTCCACCAGCACCAGTTCTACTACGACTCTAGAGCAGCTCCAGGCAGATTTGGCCCGTCTCCGCGACCAGATGGCTACCATGCAGACTCCGACCCAATCAACGGCACATTTCGGCGGGTTCGGTGCGTCTCATTCTTTTCGGTCTGATCAGTGGTATTGTGGTCATACGGCTCTTCACTCGCCTCTCGTGTCTGATACGACTTGGGTTCTTGATTTGGGGGCAACCGAACATATGACCCCGTTCAATGACCGATTTGTATCCTACGAGAGGCATAGTGGGAGCCGTACAGTCCTCACAGCTGGTGGTGGACGTCTGCGTGTGGCCGGTATTGGGGCAGTCTTTGTAGATGGCCTCGGTGTGGTCCGCAACGTCCTTCATGTCCCCGACCTGCGAGCTATACTTATGTCTCCTCAGCGTCTGGTTGATGCACTTTCGTGTTCACTTCACCTTCAGCCTGACGGGATGTTTCTGTCTGACAAGGTGGGCCGGACTACACCGATTAGGCGGGAGAACGGGCTGCTGTTGTTGGACGATGGGGGTCGCTCTCAGTGCTTTCTGGTGCATCGCCACCCCAGGTCGGTCGCTGAGCAGCGCAGAGGACGCCTTCAGTTGGCTCACCAGCGGCTGGGTCACCCACCCTTTTCCATTTTACAGCGTCTCTTTCCTTCGATGTGTACCAGATTGGACCTTCAGACGATTGTGTGTGACGCTTGCCAGCTGGCCAAGCATCGTCGTTCATCTTTCTCTCCGTCCACGTCTCACTCATCGACTCCGCTGTTTCGCATCCACAGTGACGTTTGGGGACCAGCCCCGCAGGTCAGCCTAAAGGGCCACCGCTACTTTCAGATTTTTGTTGACGAGGCCACCTGCTACACCTGGGTATATTTGCTGACTGCGAAGTCCAAGGTCGCACCAACAGTCCGCCATTTCTGCGCCATGGTTCACACGCAGTTTGGCCGGGGTATCTGGCGCTTCCGCTCCGATAACGCCCGGGACTTCTTTATTGCTGATTTGGCCGCGTACTTCGCGGATCATGGGATTCTCCACGAGTCCTCTTGTGTGGCTATGCCTGAACAGAACGGTATGGCAGAACGTCGGATCGGGTATGTCACGTTGACAGCTCGTACGCTTCTGCTGAATTACAGTGTTCCGTGGGCTTATTGGGGTGAGGCGATTTTGACGAGTACCCATCTCGTCAACCGTATCCCCTCCCAGCCCCTCGGGTTCAGCAGCCCCTTGGATCGGATGAACGCGGCCTTTCCCCATATATCGTTGCGGACTGGTCTTCGGCTGCACAGCGTATGTTCACGACACGACTCCATCTCGCACGTAGCTCGATGCTCGGGCCCTTCGGTGCGTCTTTGTGGGGTACACCTCCCTCCAAAAAGGGTATCGTTGCTATCATCCCCCGTCTCGGCGGTTTTTCATCTCGGCAAACGTCACCTTTGCCGAACATGAGTCTTATTTCGGTGGCTCCCCCTCGTCCCGTCTCCCGTTGGATGAGGTTTCCTCGGTTCCTCACTTGGAACCCTTCCCGTTTGTGGAGCCCACTGCTCCAACGTCGCCATCTACCTCTCCGGATCCGTCTCCCCGTCCGTCTTCGTTTGCTCCAACGTCTTCCCCTGAGGGGTCTTTGGAGTCACCTTCCCCTTCTCCACTTTCGCTTCCGGCACCCTTGCCACCTCCTTCCGCTGCTCCTCCTTCTGACTCTCATTCCCCTGGTGAGTCCACTTCCCCATCTCTTGCTTCCGCTCCTTCGTCGGACGATCCATCCCACCCGCCTGCTGATGATGATGCTCAGTTGGGATGGCCTATCACCCTTCGAAAAGGGGTTCGTCAGTGCACTCGCACACCCCTCTACCCCTTATCTCACTATATCTCCTTCGACCGGCTGAGTACTCCATACCGGCTGTTCCTTACTCACATCGAGTCGGATCCCATTCCTCGCTGCCTAGCCGATGCTATCGCTTCTCCTCATTAGAAAGCGGCGATGGACGAGGAGATGCAGTCCTTGCTCAAGAACCACACTTGGGATGTCGTTCCCCTCCCTCCTGGCAAGAGGGCGGTGGATTGTAAGTGGATACATGCCAAGAAGCATCATGCGGATGGTACTCTCGAGCGCCTCAAGTCTCGCCTTGTGGCTCGGGGGTTCACTCAGTCTAATGGCGTGGACTACTTCGAGACGTTCTCTCCTGTGGCGAAGATGGAGACAGTCCGTCTTCTCTTGGCACTTGCGGCACATTTCCAGTGGATGATCGGGCAGTTCGATGTGAAGAACGCTTTTCTACATGGTGATTTGAAGGAGGAGGTGTACATGCAGCAGCCTCCCGGGTATACCCTCGGCCCCCCGGGTACCGTCTGCCGCCTGCGGAAGTCCCTTTATGGACTAAAGCAGTCACCACGGATGTGGTTCGGCCGGCTCTCTTCGGTCATGAAGGCCGAGGGTTACACTCAAAGCAATGGGGATGCCTCCCTATTCTTCCGTCACAGTCCTGCTGGTGTCTCTATTCTGGCCGTGTACGTCGACGGCATTCTCATTACGGGGTCCGATTCTGCCGAGGCTAGCCGCCTCATCTCTGCGTTGGCCAAGGAGTTCGAGATCAAGGCCCTCAGGCCTCTTCGCTACTTCCTCGGCCTTGAGGTGGCATACTCCCCCCGGGGGATCTTTGTGTCGCAGCAGAAGTATGCCGTCGACTTACTGGCCTTGACAGACATGACCGAGTGTGCGCTGGTGAGTACTCCCATTGATCCTAACATGAAGTTGGGTAAGGGGGAGGACTCGGCCCCGGTGAACGCCTATCAGTACCAGCAGGTGGTGGGAAAACTCCTCTACTTGACGCACACTCGGCCAGATATCAGCTTCGCCGTCAACCTCCTCAGTCAGTTCATGCACTCTCCGCGGGAGATCCATCGCCAGGCTGCCAACCGGGTACTTGCGTACCTAAAGGGCTTCCCGGGGAAAGGCTTGCTCTTCCCTCGGAGTATGGAACGGACCGTGAAGGTCTACACTGACGCGGACTTTGCCGGCTCGATTGTGGACTGTCGTTCTACCATGGGGTACTGCACATTTGTCTTCGGCAGCCTCGTCAGTTGGAAGAGCAGCAAGCAGGACAAAGTGTCCCGCTCCAGTGCTGAAGCCGAGTACCGAGCACTTGCCGATGGGGCCTCTGAAGGCCAGTGGATTTACGGGATCCTCCACGATCTTCGTGTGGAGTATTCTGGCCCGATCCGCTTCTACTGCGACAACAAGTCGGCAATTGCTCTGGCCAAGAACCCTGGTCAGCAGGGCCGGATCAAGCACATGGAACTCCACGGCTACTTCTTTAAGGAGCGCATGGACGAGGGGATCTTTGATCTGGACTTTGTTGCCTCAGCTGATCAGGCCGCAGATGTTCTCACCAAGGGACTTTCTCGACCACTTCTCCAGCGTGCAGTGTCCAAGCTCGGCATGGACGACATCCATACTTCGCTTGCGGGGGGGTGTTAGTGAGATACTATTCCCTATTACCACTCTCTTCCTTCTCTTAGGGTATATACACCCTCCTATGTACCCTCTTAATCGATTATGTCATTATCTTCTTCTCTTCTCCTTCCTCGCCAACACCTAAACCAAGGGCTTGACAGAAACCATTCCAAGAATCCTCTTTGTATAAAGCGATGAATTGATTTATAAGTTTTCAATTTTTTTTTGATTATCTGACTGTCGGACTATGATTGCTCCCACTAACCAGGTCTTTTCAAGGATTTCCTGTGTTGTAACTATCTTTATAACCATTTTTTTATCATCCATATTGCATATTGTTACATTGGGAGAGAGAGAGAGAGTACCAAAACAAAGGTATGGCATTAGTACGATCCCCATCCTACCTAAGATTAGTTTAGTCATGTTAGCCCACTAGGGGCAGTTTGGTTATTTGACCCTTATGTATTTCCTTAAATAGATATGTCCTCACCTCCTAATGTCTAAGTCCCCTCCTTCTGTGATCCCCGTCCCTCATGATCGTCTGTACCTCACCGTGTCTTCAGGTAGTTCATCCCCGGTTGATCTGTGCCTCCTCCATTTGACCTCTCCTCTGATCATTCCCCTTCTACTATCTAAGCACAGGAACAACTATACTTCTCATCTAGGCCTCGTCCCAATGCAAGCCTACATCCAGGGTCCTATCAGTCAAGATTAAGATTTTGTTAGCAGAAGGTTTTGACAATCAATTTGGGCCGGATCTTAGCCAACTTACTCTTTGAAAGTGGACTGAAAGATGCCCTTTTAGAAGCTATTCCACATTCAATGGTGCAAATCAGAAAAAGACTAGCGTCTAAAGACGCTTGGAGAGAACTATGAGTTGCTTAGAAATCTGTAATCTTCCTAACCTGGTTACACCTTTCCATGGTTATTTTGTTGAATTCGTTTTGGCAATTTTTCAAACACACCTGAATACAATGGGAAATATTTTGACCAAATGGCAATCATTATGGATACTATTTTTTACCTTTTTAGATATCTCTAGAAACTGGCTAAGCAAGACTGTTTATTTGTAGGCCAAATCCGCAGACAGTAAGGTCTGGATTGTGATGCTTTCTTTAAAATGATCTGTTCTGAGGTTCACAAGATCTCTCTTCTCATTGACTTGATTTATAGTAAACTTATCCCTGTTGGGACTTTGTCTAGTTTGTAGTTAAGATCTACTTTCTCTCTTGCTTCATTATTATGGGTGAAAAAACTGTGATTCTTGTTCATTGTATTTAATTCCATTCCTGTAGAAGGGTAGCAAAATAGTGGCCACATAGATCCAGGTCGCAAATATCCCTTCAAGTTCTTAATGCTTTGTAAACTGTATCATAGATCTGGTAATCTGCACAAGCGTGTATCCCAATAATCATTTCAAATACCCGAGCGATGGAATTTGGAGGCGCATTGAATTCAACTGCATTAGGCCAGAGTAAATCTGCAATGATTCGATAGGTTTTCATAATGAGATCGGTGAACACAAGAAAAATTTAGAATGTAAAGCTCATGATACCAAATGGAATTATCCATTGTTCGTGTAGATATTCCCTGGAGAAAACACTCATAGGACATTGTCTTCTACAATCAGGTTAAATGTGTTTTGTTTGTCAGTGTGTTTCTCATACCTGAAAATTTTCATTCTGTTCTGTAGTTGTGCAAGTTTGAATGTTTGAATTTTTTGGTGATTTGAATTATCTCAAGATAATATAAAATATTTTATTCAATAAACTCTTCTGCTACTTGAATCTTAGAGAGTTTATAGTGGCATGACAATGGTAAGCACAGTTTTGGTGGTAGCACATTTTTTCAATATACTTATCTCACTTTTTAGCCCCAGAAGCATCATTTTCCTTTGGGATTTTCTCAACAATTCGAGTGATGTATTTTGGGAACATTGGTTATCTCAGTATTTACATTATTTATAATGAGATTAGCCAAATTCACATGAATCAGTTTAATGTTGAGATGACACTAATTTATAACTGTTTTGCAGCTTTTTGTGAGTAGCATATTGGTTACACTAAATTCAGTTTAAAAAAAGTTAGTGAGGGGATATTAGGTCATCAAATATGATTCATATTTTTTTCGTATTTGGCCTATACTTTTATGAAGTCATCATAGTACAATAATATCAGGATTTACTCATCTAGAAAAGTATTTATGTTGAAGCAATGTTATTAAATTCTATTGATCATACATAGTAAGAATACATGAAAATTCATGTATTCAGCTAAATTTTGAAAATAAGTTTTATTAGATTATGTTAAGACATATTTCACCAAAATATTGTGAATCTTTCAGAACAAGAAATGGATTATATTATGCTTTAAAAAATGCATTACTTTTATAATATATCATTTTCAATGAAGTATAATTATTTTCTTGATATACATTTAAAGTGTTCCTACAAATCTACCAGGCCATAATTCTGTATAAAAAATCATATCTTTACGGTATGATAGCCAGCAGTTCATCAATTTGAAGATGCATAATTTAGAGCCAATAATATAAGTTAAACTGACAGAAAAGTTTATCTTGCATGCTATCAAGATATTTATTATCTGAGTTAAAGTATTTGGTCTTAAATCCAGAATGGACAAGTCAGCACATGCCTTCATTCAATACGACCATGCAGATATTGAATTAAATAATATGTTTTCATCAATTGAAAATATTTGATTATATAGGATCAAATGTGAGTCAAAATGATTGGTACATTTAGATTCAAAATTATATAAAGTTTAAATAGCTTTAGTCTCTTCAATTTACATTGAAATCCTATAAATATGTAATAAGTTCTAGATTTAATGAAGATATTTCAAGTTTAATTTATTTTTTAGATTAATGAGAATGTAGTTTACTGCCATCAGTACATAAATATGTTATCACCAAGGATGTTTAGTCAAAAATACTACAAAGTTACCCAACCTGAAATTTGTATACCATTTTCAATTATCTTATCTCTCTCCAAGGATATCAAGATGTAAACATCCACCATCCAAAGGACATTTTTTAACTCTTAAATCTCATGAACAATTTTTTACTTAACTCTTGAAGGATATTTGATTCAGTTGATAAAAATATACATTAGGATGAACCTAATTAAAATTTAGTGAGAAAAGGATATCTAAGATGAATTTTGAACAAAGAAATGTCCAAGCATGAATTCGATCTATGCTTAATGAATGTTATCAACAATATCTCAATAAGATCGTAATTAAAATGTACAAACAAGGTAAATAAAATGAGATTGCTTGTAAAATCTAGACATATGTACTACAATATATTCATAAAAATGTGAAAATCATAGTCCTGCAAAAAATTATGATCAAAACTCGAATCCCTGAATGGTATTATACAGAACTGTCAATCAGGTTGATTCACGTCACGATTGTGTAAGTGGTCCTTAGACCTAAGACACCAAAGACGTCTTGTAGACGGACGGTTGTACTTTGGCTATGGGCAACGAGTCTCTAATCATGGGATTCTAAACGGTCTTAGTTCGGGTGCATCAAGAAGTACAGGAAGGCGATTGAGTGGTCAATATGGGATCCTCCACCCTAGGTATAAGAGGTGACAGCGCAAGGAAGACGATGCGATGAAGTCCTGGCCAAGCCAGTGAAATATAGGAGAAGAGTTCTCCGACGATTTCCAAACGCATCAGTACTAATAGGGATGACCAATTAGGGTTTGATAATTGACCATACCCTAAGTCATCCTAGGAGCATCAAGTGGATGAGGGATTAGACATACATGGTAACCACTGACGAACAGGTTCCATGAGTGAGTTGATACATACTCCTTTGTATCTTCTAGTGAACGAGTTGTAGCTTGGCACCCCACGTGTCAGAGACTCGACCTATCGATTGGGTTAAATCGATCCGACATTAATTAATCTATATGATGATATTGTTAATTGATTTGGAAGGCTAATAAATATTATTGGGTTGTTGGTATTGTTAACTAGACTGATACATTAGCCTAGAGGGTCACACACAAATTATCTTTTAGATCTCGTAAGATATACTTAAGTTTTGGGATTTTTATGAAAAATACCCACTTAGTATGAATAGGGAACAGTCCTGAACAAAATTCACCCAGGCCAGAATTGTTCAGGGGCCTTCCCCTTCTTCTCCCTTCTCCCCATGACTCTTCTACATGCCCGATGTGATCAGGACGACATAACGAGGAGGCAGAACGGGGCTCGTCAAGAGGAGGAGATCGAATGTGCTGAGGACCACATGGATACGTGTAAAGGCTGTGCACTTGAGCAGCTCGACTCATCTCGCTCCAGGATCCAAAAAATCACAGATGCGATCCGTGCAAAGGTACTTCATTTCAATGATTTTTATCGATGCCGTTGCAATTTCACTAAAGTCTTTCGGTAAGGAATATTTTTTTTTATTCTTCATCCGCATCAAGGCCTCTAGAACATAACAGTTGGTTTGTGAGTCACACATCCAGAACTCAATATATATGAGATGCGAGTTTTATCCATTAGTCGTAAATATCATTCCAGAAACTTTCTCACCTGGAGTGGATTATATGGCATTGCATGTGTTCCATTTCTTGTGTGGTTAGAGAAGACCTGTGGAAGGTGATTTAGTTTTTCAATTGTCAATGATACTTGGTAGTGAAGACTTGACAAAACAATATTTAATTTTTATTTTAAATAATTATCTACTCAATTAGAGAATTTGGAATCATTGCAATCCTCTGACCTAGGATTGATTCACATAGACATATTCTTTGGACACAATGGGTGAAAAATTGGACGATAATTAATTCACATAATTATCTCTCCTCTTATGCTACATATCCTGCCTCAAAAGTCTTCATGTTAGAATTTGCAATCAGGTTTACTAGAACAAGTTCAACCCTTCTCTATAATGTTCTCACTTGAAAACGATATGTTATAATTGACACGTCTTATTTAATGTTATAATCAGTCATTGAAATTATTTCTTAATCATTTTTTATAATCTATTTTTGATTTATTCATGAATTAAGTTTATCCTTTTATTTAGTAAATTTTTATTTTAAAATAAAATAAATCATTTTTTACATAAGGGAAGAATAATATCATCATATTTTCTAGATGACAAGAATTGAGATGAATAAAATTTTCCACAAGAAAAATTACTTCATAGAATTAATATGTGATCACTCACTAAGAGAAAATATATGTGAGTTTTTTTGGTATTCTAGATAATTGAACTATAGTTTCTGAGGTGTGATGTATTTTTTGAATCCACAGGCGAACTGAGTGGAAACCAAGCAAATGGTGGATCTGCGTTTTTTGTCAGTTTTTTAGGAGAATCATAGAAAAGATAAGGTGCCTCATTGAATGTTGGACACAAGGGTTATAAAAAATAAAAACTTGATGTTTCACTCTTTTCACCAAAAGAATAAATACATTTAATATAAATGTGAACAAAGAGGTGAATACATATAAAAAACTAAATTCATAAGTATATAAATATTTCAACATAAAAGACAACACTACTCATATTTAATTGCAAAAAATAATTTTGACAAATCAATATGAATTAATGGAAAATCATAAACCATAATAAAATGTGTTGGAAATAAGTGGTGGTGACGTGCATTAAATGGGCAACTGATGGGTGTTTTTTTCATTCTATTAATGATTATCATTTTTATGTGTTTAGATATGAGGAATATCGAGGAAGGGAATGCCCGCTTGTAAACTCGTGCCTCCTGCACACAGAAAATTTATATAAATTAGGTTGGCCAGCATTAGTGTTCATGCCTTGTCTTCATGTTTTATATATTTCTTTTCATACTCGTTCAATTACACTCATCTCACTTATATCTTTGGGCCGGTTTCATTAGACCAGTGTCTGGGGACCCTATTGTCTCATATGCCCAGATTCCTACGAATCCAAATGACTTTGAATGATCACTAGGAACTTCTTTCTGCCTCCACTGTGTGAAGCTATACAATTTTAATAGCCTCCGTCTCAGTTCATGGTACTAATCTTCAAATCATATCTTTGGTGCCTTTAAAATACTCAAGCTGCATTGGTGCTTGACCTTATTTTATGACAAAACGGCAATTTCCATCATATTTGAAGTTCCCTAAGTCAAATCTTCGTATCTTCCCAATTCAAGCTACATTTCTCTTTAAGTTACTTCCTGACAAACAACAAGCTACTTCTTGGCTCTCCATGAGCTGATTACATGTTACAAAATAATGACCATTCAAAGTACACGCTACAAAATAAACAACAAATTTAGCTTCTTGTATCAAATAAATCACCCAATTTGTTAAATTTCTTGTAAACAGATATCTATTGAATAATCAATAGCAGACACTCAATGAAGAAAACTAATCTCACGATATCAATCTTAAATAATGAAACCCAAATCAGATGCAGTTGCGTATACTAATCAAGTTGAAAAAAATATTAGATAAACAAACTATTTGTCATATTCACTTCATTCTGTCTAATTTTTCCACAAAGTGATATTAACAAATAATCAATATTAGATACATCTGAAAACACGCTAGTTATTATAGTAATATCCTGAATTTTCCATATTTATTTTAATTCAAATGACTATATATGTATCATTTCAAGCTTAAAATAATTACACATATTTTTATAATGGTATTCTAAACTTTTAAGGATTTTTTTGGGTATTTTGCAAGGAATTTTCGATATTACATCCATAATGCAAATAATTTTCTAGGATGAAACAGGTATTTTTACAGTTTTATGAAATCCAGTTTGAAAGGAAAATATTTTTCGTGGTCAGGGTAGATTTGTTTTAGAATTTTATGACATTATTTAAGTGGTTTTATGAATTTTATAGGTTCCATAAAATGGGATCACATACTGGAAATCTGCCGCTTGGATCAACGAGGGGAAAGAAAATCATGCGCCTGACAATGAGTCATTTTCAGATCATTACATCTAATAGTGCAGGAGTTTTGGGATGAAATCTTAAGAGTACCTCTGTGTTTCTCTCATCTATCCACCCTCGCAATAAGATCTATAAATGTCATCCATGTAAATATTATTTAAGAATTTCCCCCACTCTAGCAGGGAGAGTGAAAGAAAATAATTATGAAATCCATCATTCTTAGTGATCAATGATCCCACAAATCATCTTGCCCATGACAGACTAAATGGGTTTACAGTGAGTCTTCTTTCTATTCTTCATCTTATTTACATCCATCAATCCGCATCCATTCATGCACATCATCCATCCAGCTATCCTGTCATTATCCAATTGTGCTCAATTATGAACATTTATTATAACATATTTATATCCTTATTATCCCTCTCATCATACCGCATTTCTTTCTTCATAAAACATCTCTTGTGCCTCACTAGCTAGTCATATTCTTCTATGAGCCAAGGTTTATAAAATTTATTTATTCGCCCTTGTAGCAATGGTTAAGGATATAGATATTTAATTTGAATTTTAAAAATAAATACATATCCAAATGAAAGTGTATTTATTCTAAATTTGAACGCTATTGTTATTATCAAAGAGTTCAAGTTTTGAATATTAAATATTTAGCCTCTGAGTAAGATATTGAATTCATTTGAGCTGTTACAATAAGTAAGACAACTTAAGAAATAAATTTATTATCAAAGGGTTCAAGTATCCAATATTTAGCCTCTGCATAAGATAATTAATTGATTCGAACTGTTAAAATACGTTAGTACACTTAAAAAATAAATTTATTATCAAGGAGTTCAAGTATTGAATATTTAAATATTTAGACTCGGAATAATATATTTAGTTGATTTGAACTGTTTAAGATAAGTCCAGGTAAGTAACGGGACCGAAGGGCTGAATCTCACATTTTTTAGAGTATTTTGTATGCTTCTATGAATCTTTTTTACTCGTTTCTTGTCTTTGATTTGGGATTCTGGCTAGGAAACAAGCCTACCAAATACAGAAAGTAAATGAATCATGTTCTACATCCCCTTAAATTTTTGTTCAACATTTCCTTGTCAGAAATGCAAAGTTTCTCCTTCAATATATCCATCTATGCATCACATAAAAGATGAATTCTTCACCGAAATTGTTGCCAGCTACTATTCAAGCACATGACTTGGAGTAAATTTGACATAATAATTTAGAATTTGAGAATGTACAGAACGAATTGCTAGAGATATCGAAATTCATCGGAACACACACAAGAAAATATTGATTACTCGTTTCGATCATCTTAATTCGTACATAACTAAAAAAACGATAGGTGAGCAAAATGGCGAGCAGTCGCGTTGAAAATATGAAAATGAAGGTCTTTGGATAACGGATCTTAGAAAATAGAAACAACTACGCGGAGATGACGCTAACCTGCTTTGTTTATTTGAATATGTTCATAAACTACCAAACTTTCTAGAAGAAATGATATAGCTTTAACGAATTTATAACCTGAAAAATACTGATGAACTAAATGGAAGACACGCTAGAAGACGATCTTGACAAAGAATGGAGAGAATCTGAGAGGACGGAGTGTAGAGTCCTGATGTAGCCATTGCCACCACAAACGATTAGCAAGGAAACGATGGACTCCGTCGAGAAGGTCTCCCCCGGGAGAGCAAAATACTTGCCCAACCGCAGTCGACCATCTCACTTGATATGCCAGCCATGTAACGATCTCTACCAACAGCTATGGAATCCGAGGATTCAAAGCAGAGATCTGACTATGACTGACGAAATCCGCGAATCAAACAAATTCTAGATGACCTAATCACGCCGAGAACGAGAAACCGACGAAATCAAAGAACTCTATCAACATGCAAAGAGAATGATAGATCAAATCAAAGCGAATAGAATGAATCTTACAAATCTAGGGCACGCAGATCTCGAAGCGTGGGAGTGAGAACGAGAAGGCTGCCAAATTCTAAATTTTCTCGAGTTTGTTGGCGTATTTATAGGGGATAGGGTTAGGGGTCGAAAAGTTCGATAGGATTATTTCGTTTTTCTTTTTTAGATTTCAATTTTCATAAGGTTACATAAGCCGATGGTTAATTATTTCCTTAATGAGCTTTACTATCACTAATTTAGGGAACTGCACCTTCCAGAAAGGGTGTGTCAGGATGGATGACGATCTGTGATGGACGAGTTCCTCATGTCTTTAGTCCCTCACTTGTCCCTGGTCTTTAAGAAAATCAGTCACAATCGTGTCATATGTTATGGGTCGACTACAGTAGCGCTTGTGGTGCGGTGCGAAAATTCGCACCACCTGTCTGAATTTTCGCACGCCCATGAAGCACCGGGTGATGTGCGGTGAGGTTTCGTGCTGAAATCCGCACCGCACAAATTCACACATTTTGAAATTTTGTTGTTTATTTTTTAAAAATTACTTTTAAAAATAATATAAAACTACCCGTTAAATTCAAAAGATAATCGATAAAACTCGTTAAAATTCTACAAAATTCTTAATTAATTTTAAAATTCATTTCTAATGCAAAAAGTAATACAAAATTAACCATTAAATTCAAAAGATAATCGATAGAATTCGTTAAAATTCTAGAAAATTCTTAATTAATTTTAAAGAACATTTTTAATACAAAAAATAAAATAAAATTAACCGTTAAATTTAAAAGATAATCGATAAAATTTGCTAAAATTCTAGAAAATTCTTAATTAATTTTAAAAATCATTTTTAATGCAAAAATAATATAAAATTACCCGTTAAATTCAAAAGATAATCAAAGAATTCGTTAAAATTCTAAAAAAATATTAATTAATGTTAAAAAAATCATTTCTAATGGGAAAAATAATATAAAATTAACCATGAAATTCAAAAGATAATCATTAGAATTCTTTAAATTCTAGAAAATTCTTAATGAATTTTAAAAATCATTTCTAATGCAAAAAATAAAAAAAATTAACCGTGAAATTCAAATGATAATCGATAAAATTCTAGAAAATTCTTAATTAATTTTAAAAAAACATTTGTAATGCGAAAAATAATTAAAATTTAACCGTTAAATTCAAAAGATAATCAATAAAATTCGTAAAAATTCTAGAAAATTCTTAATTAATTAAAAAAACATTTCTAATGCAAAAATAATATAAAATTAACTGATAAATTGAAAAGATAATTAATAAAATTCATTAAAATTCTAGAAAATTCTTAATCAGTTTTAAAAATCATTTGTTTAATATTTTGAATATATATTTTTGTAGTGACTGACATGTCAAAAGAATACACGTGTTGCATATCGGAAAAAATAGTTTTGCCAAAATAATTGTTCTTCGAATGTCATTTAGTTTATGACATTTATCCTTTTCTAAGTATGGAATAGTGATGGTATCAGTTTCCATCAAGATCAGAGTAAAAATCATGCTAATAATGCAAATTAAGTTTCAACATTTCATAAAAAGGGAGAAGCTGAGGGTCATAATCAACTTGCCCTTAACATTTTATCTTGAGGTTCACAATCAAACCAAAAAGGGAGAAGTCGAAAGTTGCACAGCATCCTCTGGTAGCTCATTGACGGACAAATCCAAATCGATAACCTGTTCATCCTACAAGTTCAAATCCCAATCAAAATCAGAAGGAAATCTTGCAGTTTCTCAAATAAATTTAAGCGTATCTTGGCAAAAACATTAAAAATATATCCATTCTTCCGTGTGGTATAAAAATTCTCATTTCATGGAAGAGTTGATTGCCACTTTCAATGTCATATAAAACAAAAATTCATAAAATGGAACTTTAATTTTTCCCAAACTAAAACATGATCAGATTTTTGCTTTCAAACTTGAAGAAAACGTTAGTTCATAGAATGCAAGCTACTTCTTCCCCAATTACAAATAGAATGAGTTTAAGCTGACTTTTAGGTCCCTTTTTTTCCCATCACTATATACACGGTAAACCATCAGTTTCATCAGAATATACCAATTAGCTTGCAGAATAACATCATCAAGTCAAAATGATATAGGAAAAATAACCTGATGTGTATGTCAAATAATGTTTACACAAATTATATTTTTAATTGTAGATATCAAATAATAAAATAGCAAGTAGTAAAACATACCTTTTGAGTGCTTCAAAAAATTGAAGGGAGAGGAAACGAGCTTAATGAACAATGAGATCTTCGTTGCTATCTTTGTTTGTTTGCTTCATATTAGTGTCGTCACCCTCTTACGCTCGTCACCAACACTTTAGTGTCATAAGTAATTCAATTCTCTCTGCCGTCAACATTGAACGCTTGTAGTTGACGACTGCACGACCGGTAGAGAAGAATCTTTTCGATGGAGCACTTGTTACGGAGACCAGTAGGAATTCCTTCTCAACCATTGCCAAACTTGGATATGAATGTTCTCCTGTTATTTTCCACCAGTGCAATGGTTCAGTCCCCTTGAGAGGAGGTGAGCTCATGTACACATCTAGTTTGTGTCCTAGAGTAAGGGTTGGTGTTTGCTCACTGTCCGGTAACAACTCTTCGAGTGCTTCACTAAAGAATGTTGTAGACGTCCACCCCAGTCGAAAGCATGCAGAAAAATCTGAACGAACAACGCTTGCGTCATTGGTGATATCGGGGGACTGCAATAAGCATTGCACATACGCGATTGTTTCATCCTGTTGGTCACGGTCCAATAACTATAACTTCATGGAGGGATTAACGAGAGCAGCAACGGAGAAGGCCGGGTTGCAAGTGAGGGCTGACGCATATGTGCTCATCTTAGTCTTCATCACCTCACAAGCCTTGTACACTGATTTCCATTGCTCGATGGACATAACACTGTTGACTCATATAATCCTTTCCTCTCTGATACCAGCCACTACATCATTCAAGTGTCTCATCAATGCTCTGATGATAACAATTGCCTCATTTGTTGTTGGTGCTTTTGAACAGCATGCTATTGTAATAACCAACTGAAGGGTTTGCAATATACCCGCAAACTCCTTGATCATTGCCCATTCCTCTTCACATAAGACTTGTGATGTAGGACGTCATTTAAGATGTCGTCCAGTCGGCACCGAGTATGAAGGCTCGGTACCGATAATAGATGGTTGTATTGAACGTCGACGGTGTCGTCATGCGACGGATGCAAACCTAACGGGTTATGTGACTACAACGTGAAGAATGGGTGTCCTACGTGTTGTATATGCAGGCTCTGACTAAAGGGAGGCGCCGAGCTCCAAGCTTGGACGGGGGTAGCCGAGTGATGGCGACAGTGGCCTCTCGTACCTCATCGAAGCAACAAAGGCGTCTACGACTGCACGGATTCTATCTGTAGGGCTCGCACGTAAAGGACGTACTCGTTCGTACAGGTAAAACACTCATAGAGTCGTAGTTTTCTCTCAATTTGCCTCTCTCACCTATCTAGCCCGAGTGCGCTAGAGTGGAGACGAAAGTATACTACAAAAGGTAAATAAATGAGCGTCGGGAGAGGATGGCGTACCCCGTCGGCGTGGCTCGCGGTGCAGAATTTCATCGACGTCAGTGGTGATTAGGAGTGGGTGGAGCAGAGAGACGCCGGAGAGCAGATGGCGGCTCAATGAGCAAGATGATGCTGGAGCTATACGTAAAGGTCAAAAGAGTTGGGGAGGGTGAGAGTGGCCGGAGCGCGAGGGCTGGTTGGCTCGAGCACATGTCTGGAACCCGTAAACGCGTCCAGGGAATGTACGCAACGAATCCAGTTAATAATGGCAAGCAACAGCGCGCTGCTTCGGGCTAGTCCGGAGATTCAGTGTGGAGACACCGGTATCACCGCCTACACGACTACACGATCCCCGATCTAGCAGTGGGGTGCACGATAGGGACTTCCCCCCCATCAGTCAATGCTTAGGCCATGGGGGAGGACAGGGTATCTAACATGGAGGCACCCTTGAGCCGACAAGAGCTCCCTTTCTCTTCTTCTTTTCTTCAACAAGGGGACCAGTAGAACCCACGCGCCTCCAGCGTAAATTGAACTCTGAATCTCATTTGAATTGTTATATTCTTGATAGCTGCCTCGCTCTTGCTCTATTATGTTGCCATGAATTCCTGCAGCCTATCTCAAGAGGAATCACTGATTAATCTCAAGAAAGAGTTGGACGATCTGGGATTTGATCACAACAATCTCTTGTCTTTTGCTTCCAGCCAGCCTGACGTTTGTCAGCATGCTCTTACTTTGATCGACTCTTATCTTGAGAACTTCAGCACTTGCGGCATCGCCTTACTATACAAAAAGCATCTGCGGACATGTTCCCCCATGGAAAAAGGAAGGCATAGATCAGAAAACAGGTTGCAGTCCTCAATCACTAGCTTCTTTTTCAAAAGACAGAAAATAGAGCATCCTTTGGCACCAATTACTGAAACACCAGCCGACGGTGCCACATTGCTGCCCACTGCGGAATCAGAAGTTGTTGTTCCTATATCTCCCATCACCTACAATCCAATTTCAACTGAGGATGGCTTGGAACGAGATCCTGGAATGAGGAATTTGATTCACAGCCAATCTGTCAGTGAAGAGACTCTTATTGACAAGTACCTAGAGCTCGGCCCCTTCCAGCCTTGCTTATCAAAGTATCCGGTCAACTTGAAGACAGGCAGGTCTTTTTCTGCGAGTTGGTTTCAGCGCTTCGCATGGTTAGAGTACTCCATTGCTAATGACAGCGCGTTCTGCTTTGTGTGCTATCTGTTCAGTCCTTCAAAACAAACAGCTCGCTCAAGCTCTCAATTCATCACAGGTGGTTTTAAGCGATGGAAAAACGCTTTGGATAAAAACAAAGGCCTCATTCAGCACAACAACTCTATCGACCACACCGATGCAATTGCCACTATGGAAAGACGAAAGGCTAAAGTCTTGCCCTGCATTCTAAGTCGCTTAGATGGTGACCAGAAATCAGCACAAGCTGCCCAAGTTGTCGCCACTACCAAGGTTGTTCTTCATCTGGCATTACAAGGCCTGGCCTTCCGCAGTCACCAAGAAAGCCACGAATCTTTGAATAGAGGCAATTTTGTTGAAACATTGGATTTCTTGGTACACAATGACTCAGATCTCCGAAAGTCAATTACATGCCTGCCTAAGAATGCAAAATATACATCTCCCGATGTCCAGAAGGAGATGACAAAAGCTGCTGCAAATATTGTAAGACAAACAATCAGGGAAGAGCTCGGTGATGGATATTTCTGCTTGGTTGTTGATGAAGCCAGATGTGAGGCCAGGAAGGAATGGATGAGCGTCGTTCTGCGTTTTGTCGATCAGCATGGAGAAATTCATGAGAGGTTCGCAGGCGCCATTCACGTGGAAGATACAAGATCTGAGACGTTATTTCAGCATCTTCTGGGATTCGTTCACTGTTTTGGCTTGGACATTAAACGTCTCCGCGGGCAAGCTTACGACGGTGCCTCGAACATGAGAGGTGAATTCAATGGTTTACAGACCCTTGTTCGATCTCAGGTTCCATTTGCCTTTTATGTTCACTGTTTCACTCACAGGCTGAACCTTGTTATTGTTGCCGTGGCGACTGAGGTTCATTCTATCGCCCAGTTCTTCTGTTCAGTCCAACATATCTTCAACATTTGCGGAGCATCATGCAAACGGAACGATGCGCTTCGGAGCTCTCATGCCGAATTTATCCAAAAAGCCATTGAATTAGGGGACATTGTTACTGGTAAGGGGCAAAATCAGATGAGAAGTCTTGGTTCGATTTCCTCCACAAGATGGAACTGCAGATTGTCGGCATTGAAATCCATCGCTAATTTGTTTTCTGCAATCTGCGATGTTCTTGAAATGGTTGCTGAAGATGCTGTTGCACTTGAAAAACGTGTCGAGGCTGATCATCTACTAGAGAAGATCTCATCATTTGAGTTCGCGTTTGGTTTGATGCTGATGACAGAAGTTTTGACCATTACCAATACGCTCTCAGTATCGCTTCAGAAGAAAGACCAAGACTTAGTGAATGCATGTGCGATGATTAAGTCTGCAAAGTTGGAAATTCAGTCTATCAGAGATGAGGGGTTCCCAGGCATTCTTGATAGGTCGGTGGCATTCTCCTTTTTGCATGGTATTGTAGTCCCACCATTAGATGAACAGTGGAAACCATCTGGAAGACGCATGCGTGGCAGACCGCCTCAAAGTCGCGAACTATCCTACAAAGATCATTCTCGGCTGGAGGTTTTCATTCCAGTTCTTGACCAACTCCGTTCCGAACTTGATTGTCGGTTCAGTGAGACTGTGGGTGAGTTAATGGACTTAGCATCATGTCTACAACCGAATGACAACTTTCATCGTTTCGACTGCGAGAAAATCCTTCGCCTTGCAAAAGTGTACTCAGAAGATTTCTCGGACGTTGATCGCCTGGGTTTGTAATCAGAACTCCGTTCCTTTAAGTCCACTCTCATATCCCATCCGGATTTCGGAATCGAACTTAAGTCAATCGCTGATCTGCTTCCCATTGTCATCAAGAGCGGACTTAGTGTCAACTTTCCTCTCTGCACTCGCCTTATTCCACTGATTCTTACATTGCCCGTCTCAACCGCCACAACGGAGCGATCTTTCTCTGCTCTTAATATTGTGAAAACCAGGCTGAGGACATCAATGGGTGATTCATGGTTAGTTGATCTTCTTACGATCTACATAGAAAAGGGAATTACCCGCAACATCCCCATTGATAGTGTCGTCAGTGGATTTAGCGCAATGAAATCGCGAAGAGTGTAACTATTCATACTGAAAATACATTATCTCTTTTTGAATTTTTTGGGTGAGCCCCCCTGGTGCAAAATCCTGGCTCCGTCACTGGTGAGAGTCAATTGTGAAATTATTCTCCAGCTGATAAATTTGATCAAAAAGAACTCTGAGACACCATAGAAACCAGTCGATTTTTAAAAAAATTGCGAGGACCCTTCTCCCCAAATTCTTCAAACACAACAATTTTCTCCAGCTTTGTTCGCCAGCTTGTATACGTCGACAGTCTGTGAATTTTCCCAAGAAGCTTTGTCTGTGAATTCCAACCTTGAACATCGTCGCTGAGGAGAAAATTTTTTGTGCGCCTTGGCTCATATTATAGTCAATTTTACAATTTTGAAATAGAAATCAGTCGATTTGGATTGAATTTGCTGGGACTCTCCTTCCCAAATTCTTCAAGCTTGGCCAGCCCAAGACGGGGCCGGTGAATGTCTGGAGATCTCCCAACTGCCCGACACACCGTCTCTACTCCGGCAAAGCCCGAGTTTACTGGCCATTTGTTTGAACTTGTTCGAACAGTTCGAACAAATGACCGATCAAACACAAACGAACCGAATATTACGTTCGAAATATTTTTTTGAAGACGAACAAATACTTTGTTCGATGGAAACATTAGAATCTGCAGTTGTTCGTTCGACATCTGGATTCGAACGATCAGATCCGATCCAATCCCCGATCCCTAATAGAGAGAGAGAGAGGGAGAGAGAGAAAGAGAGATAGAGAAAGGGAGAGTCCAGAGAGAGGGAGAGAGATAGAGATATTGAGGGAGAGAGATAGAGAGAGATAGAGAGATTGAGGGAGAGAGAGATAGAGAGAGAGGGAGAGAGAAAGGGAGAGAGAAGGAGAGGGGGAGATAGAGAGAGAGTGAGGGAGAGAGAGGGAGAGAAAGAGAGATAGATATTGAGGGAGAGAGAGAGGGAGAGAAAGAGAGATAGAGATTGAGGGAGAGAGAGATTGAGAGAGGGAGAGAGAGAGATAGAGAGAGGCAGAGAGAGAAGAAGAGAGAGAGGGAGAGAGAGAAGAAGAGAGACAGGGAGAGAGAGAAAAAGAGAGAGAGGGAGAGAGATAGAGAGAGAGGGAGGGAGAGATAGAGAGAGAGGGAGAGAGAGATAGAGAGAGGGGGGGAGAGAGATATATTCTAATTTGGTAATTCAAGAGTACGTAAAGGGTATTTTGGGCAATGGAGAATTACCGGGAAGGATTGGTTTAATATTTAAGGATTTGACAACCGAGCACTGAAAACGTACGAGTTATCTGTCCACTTGTTCTGGCCTGTCGATCGATTGAGTTTGAGCGTTTTCGATTGTTTGGAGATCGAAGGCAGATCGTAGATCTGTAGTCTTGAATTTCGATTTGATCGTTTCCATGGCGTCGAGAAGGCGGACGCTTCTTAAGGTCATAATCCTAGGAGACAGCGGGTATGGCTTTTGATCGGACTGTGATTTTGCCTTTTTCCTGTTGGGTTAAATTCGAATGATGCCGATATTTTTGGATGATCGGGTTTTTGCTTTTGATTTTTATGTTTTTACGCCTGCGGTTGATCTTTTGCAGGGTTGGGAAGACTTCTCTGATGAATCAGTTGAGCTCCTGAACTTTTCTGTTATTTTCTTTGCTTTTCTGTGGATTTTTTCTGGCTGACGAGGCTCGATTTTACATGATTATTGAAGGTATGTGAATAGGAAGTTCAGTAATCAGTACAAGGCGACAATCGGCGCTGATTTCTTGACGAAAGAAGTTCAGTACGAGGACAGGCTATTCACGCTTCAAGTGAGCAGTTTCTTTGATGGTTATTTATCTAATTAGGCCTCGAAAATTCCTATTATTTTATTGATATTTGTGAACATCTGCATCTAGAATGTGATTTTGGGGGAAAATTAAAATCGATGTTTAGACTTCTGCCTTAAAGATATGGTTGTTTTCATAATAAAAAAAGTGGGAAAAAAGTCTGCTCTCTGGAGCTTGTTCGTATGCAGCTTTCGGAAACTTTGATGCTGTCCACGCTTAAATGAACTAGCAACTTTAACAACATAGAAGGGAAACCGATTTTTTCTTTCCTCAAGCCGATGAGATGAAAATAAATTGGTGTAAATGACAAGGGATGGCCCATTCTAAATTTTTCCGTAAGCCCATCTTATGCTCTTGCGGATTCTTGAGGAATTATGAAAGATGAAATATTTTACTAGCGAGAATCCTATGGAATTATGACGGATGAAATATTTCACATGGGGGAATCCGGAGGAATTATGACAGATGAAATATTTCAGTAGCGAGAATCCCGAGGAATTATGAAGGCTGAAAAATTTCCATTGTGAGAATGCTAAGAAGTTAGGATTACACGTATTGGCCACAACAGAGAATCAGCGATTCTGAAATATTTCTTCAGTCCCTTTCAAGCTGCCTCTTATATCTCTTGACTCTCATTTCACGACATATGTTTGGATGCTTAAAACATTATCAAATTATAGCTTTCAGTAGAAGGAGGGGATAGAGGAGGGATTGATCAGCAAATAATGGGGGAGTCGCTGGAGATCCTGTTACGAAGAAATCATCACTGGGGAAGGGTATCGCCGAGTGTTGACGAGGGAGTGACAAATCAGAGATGAGGTAGGGATCAAACATAATCTGCTAAGGTGGTCAAGGGAGTTGGGGCCTGGACGATGAGTAGTTGAGCCAACCTAAAACTTCACTTCATTCTTGCTGCTCTCCCAAAGAGAGGAAATCACAGATATGAAAATGTCCAAAATGTCCTAATGGACTTAAGGGCTGAAGATACCCCAGGAGCATATAGGATCACATAAAAAATATTCTTAAAATATTGTGTTAATTTTTTATAGCAATACAGATGAGTTGATAATTTCATGTCCTTCAAACCTTCAGATTTGGGACACAGCGGGGCAAGAAAGATTCCAGAGCCTCGGTGTTGCTTTCTATCGTGGAGCTGACTGCTGTGTTCTAGTCTACGACGTTAATGTCGCCAAATCCTTCGACAACCTGAACAATTGGCGAGAAGAGTTCCTTGTCCAGGTTGGTGCTGAGATCAATACTTTTTGTGAGAATTTCTATTCCATCTAATTTTCAACTCGTGAACAAATCTTCCAGGCCAGTCCGTCCGATCCGGAGAACTTTCCGTTCGTGGTATTGGGCAACAAAGTTGATGTTGAGGGGGGAAACAGCCGAGTGGTATGATCTTTGTTCAATTCCATCTTCTTCCTCCTCTGCAATTGTTGCTTCTACTTCCAGTTATTTCTTGATTCAGATCTCAGAGAAGAAGGCGAAGGCCTGGTGCGCATCAAAAGGGAACATCCCTTATTTTGAGACATCAGCCAAGGAGGGTATCAATGTGGAGGCGGCGTTCCAGTGCATAGCCCAGAACGCCCTCAAGAATGAGCCAGAAGAGGAAATGTGAGCGCCTGTCTACCATTAAAATACCTCATCATGTTCACTCTCTGGCGTTTTTGGTCGACAATGACGAATTCATCATTGTCTTTTACAATTTTGGAATCAGCATTTTCACATGTGATCCACAAGGATGATGATGGTGATGACAAGTTGTTATCGTCATCATCATCCTACTGCAGGTGAAAGGATGATGACAACACATCATCATCGCTGGCCAGCTGCAATTTCGCCATCATCATCACTGCCACTCATTCACTGCCAGGATGATGATGTCAATGACAGGGGGTTATCATCATCGTCATCTGAGTGCAGATGACTGAATGGCCAAGATGATGATGACATATCATCATCATCATCATTATCTGCAATTTCATCTTCGATGCTTGTCTGTGGCTAGGATGAAGATAACAATTACAAGTTATAATTGTCATCGTCATCCCAGCAGAGATAAATGACGAGGATGGTGATGACATGTCATCGTCATTGTCTATCTGCAACTTCGGCATCCCAGCACATATAAATGATGTGGATGGTGATGACATGCCATCGTCATTGTCTATCCGCAACATCGTCCTACACCATTATCTATTGTCCATAACTAGGATGATGATTTGGATGACTAGCTGCTATCATTATTGTTATCCTAGTGCAGATGAATGACAGAGAAACAACTAAATAAAATATATTCATCATCATTTTAACATATCATCCTGGCATGGAGGAGTGACGAGAACAACGATAACTGGTCATATACCTCTCATCACCGAGCTCTACTCTATGTTTCCAGATCAATGGCAAATGGGTTTCAGCTCTAATTTTTCTGATGAATACACATCTTGCAGATTCCTCCCAGACACCATCGACATTGCAGGGGATGCAAGGAGCAGGCAATCTTCCCGATGCGAGTGCTAAAAACTGGTGCTTTGTGGTATTCATTCTTCTTTATTCAGAAGACCATATCTTGTGTACCTATTACTGTGCTTTGATCTGTCCAATAAATCTCGGGAGTTCCGGGTCTTGTTCTGACTCATTTGGAATTAGGGTTTTTTTTGCAAAATGGAGCTGTGTTTGCAGAGGGAGCCTGCGATGACTGGAGAGTAAATAAAAGTGTAATGGGGTGGAATCCAATAATATTGTAAGAGAATAATCTGGTGATGTGTGTTTAATTAGTTTTGTCCTTGCCCTTTGTGTAATCCTTTATATCTGACACAAATATAGTTTTTTGGAAAATGGACGTGCTGTTTTGAAAGGAAACGCCAGAGCTGGATCCAGTGATTGAAAAAATATCGAGTGATGGGTGGTTCCTTACTTTGTTGTTCATTTTTCATTGAATCTTGTTTGTGACCTAACAGGAATCAGTTTTTTTTTCTTTCAAAATGGACCCATTTTTTCATCACCATCATGGGAGAGCTGGGACAAAAAAAACTTTTGGGGTGGGATCCAGTGAAATCTATAATTAGACAGGACTCAATTCATAGGTACTCTGGTGATGGGAGTTCACTGAATTTTCTCTTCACTCTTTCTGTCATCTGTAATCTCTGACCCAATTCAAATTAAGGGTCTTTTACATTAACACGTAGTTTCCTGAGGAAGCACCAGAGGGGGAGAGGCAATGGAAGTATTAAGTATTGTAGGGTGAAATCGTATAAATTTAGTGGTCTTCAACTCTAATTATTAGAAAACGAATTCTAGTGATGACTGTCAATTTAATTATTAACCCCGATACTGGGGTTAAAAATGATGATTATTTTTTTCCTTCATGCAAAAATATTATCTCTAGAAGTTTCTTTCAAAAAAAAATCCTCTTAGAATAGTTTTTTGAGGCTTTGATTTGTAAAAGCAAGTGTCAAATCCACAAAGAGTGTGCCCATTTTTTATTATCATTAAATAAATCTTATGTAAAAAGGATTTTTTTCACTATTGACATATATTTCTTCTCTAGAGCAACATGCAAAACTGGAAAACATTAAATCTCTATGCATTACATGGTGTTTATCATCTTATTCAGTCAACAGGACTGATATCATAGACGAGTCTCAATACTGATATATAGTGGAGACCCTTATTATGTTACCCCTACCAGAGCTGATATTTTTTTATCTGAGAAAATGCAGGCTAAACACTAATGACTAGAAATGTTCGAAGCATATAAAGCATATATTTTGTTATCTGAAAAACGTTGTTCTTCATACTAGCTTTAGTCTTAGTGAAAATAGTTGACCAGTAATAGTTTCAGTGACGCAGACGTCGCTGAATAATGCAGTGATAAAAGATCAACATTGGCCTATCTGGGTTTTATTGGAAAAAAAA
The DNA here is from genome assembly GCF_029677425.1 of Wolffia australiana. NCBI lineage: Eukaryota > Viridiplantae > Streptophyta > Magnoliopsida > Alismatales > Araceae > Wolffia > Wolffia australiana. Next base: position 2,962,063 of record NC_135837.1, on the reverse strand, counting down.
TTATTTTCCTGGAGTTAAAAAGACATCACATAGAAATAAGATTGAGTATAGAGGCTGACAATAAATCTTTGGTTAATCTACCATCTCAAAATTTTTTGATACAATATATTCTTCTCAATACACTACAAACAATGTAATGTCATAATATTTGTAGCAATATATCTAGCTCCAAATATTTATTTCATGAAGGGAAAAAAATTCCATCATTTTTTTGTGAACATATTGCAGGCAATATTTTATACATAATTTTTTCACTTATGATCGTGAAGTTGCAGATCAACTTATTGTTAATGTCAGGTTTATCCATTTACATGACTAGACCAATGTCACTATCATTGCCCTTTAATTTCGAGGGGGGGAGGTTCTTCTCAAGAGAACTGCCACGTCAACATCGACCTCAGCTAATAGAATTTAGTTCAACAGTAGATTAATATTACAATGCGTAGCCTATACCTTGCATGGAAATAGTGGTAACAATTCAATATAAGTATATATATAGATCGGATGAAAGATAGAAATTTAGGATTTCAGGTAGATTTAACGGGAATAGAGGGTTAATATTTAAGACAGATAGGATGAGAATATATGCTTAGGATTAAGGATATAAGGGTTCATTATAACATCTTGGATTAAAGATTTAATGCATTATTAGTCTAAAAAGCTAAGATGATCTAATAACGGTAGAGGTGAATTAGATTATTTAAATTTTATTCCCTATGGTCTAGTTAATTAAATGAAATATGATCTACCTATCTCCTGGAATCAGATAGAGGATAAGATAGACTCAATTTCTTTTATTTGAAAGCCTATGCTATTCTTTAATGTTATTTGGGGGTATCCATCCCAAGGTGATGATGATCCATTTCCAGGTTTGTGTGAATACCTCCAAGAAAAACCCATCTAAATAACATTTAATAAGTATATTAAAAAAATAGTTTAGTGTAGCTTTGTTATCCTCAACCCCTAAAATTATTCATGAATGATGATGCTTAATCTCCTTGGACTTGGCCCCAAAGCCTTCACCTAGTTGACCCCAAAGTCTAGAAGAATCATATATTTTTAATTCATCCAAACATTCACACATACACAGATAATTTCAACATCATAGATATTCGAGGATATTCAAAATGAAATGATTATCTTCTTCTCTTATGATCTCTCTATGTTTTCTTGAATATTAATGCAGATTTAATCCTTCTTTGGGTCAAATTTGCAATAAGTCCGATATGTATCAAAATCAAGAATTTTCATTTTAAATCTTACGGAATCACTTTGAGATGTTTCCCCCCTTCTCTAGTATTCGTCTTTTGAAATCCTACTTAAATACATTACTTCCCCTTGTTTGACTTACCTCGTGATGGACTCCAACTTAATCATCCAATATGAAATGTGCACAATGGGTCGGACCTTTCTGTCGAATATAGTTTCACTCTAATTATTGTTTCAGGAAGAAAATTGAGCTTGAATCAAGGTCTCTAACATGGAGAAAAATTAATGGGAAGTCAAGATCAAGTACTGTTCTATCTAAGTGTCATGGTGATCATTCAACTTTCAATTTATTACTGACTTAACATTCATGTTTTATCTGAATTTAGATTAAAAACACCTTAAATTAGTAGAACAAACCCAAAGTTCCGATTTCTGTATTTATTTAATGTTTTCTCACTGGAAAATTATTAAAATCCTTTCAAGTTCTATTTTGTGATGATTTTTTGTTTGATTCCCTTCCTAATACATCCTCCAATCTTTATTTATAAAAATATAAACAAATATTATAGTTCCATTTAGTTTATTACAATTTAACTGAATTATATATTGATGATTAATATTACTATTTTGGGACTAACTATTTTTAGAACGATACTGCCTATTAAGGGAAGCTAAGAATTTTTTATATATACTATGTAACATAAGGGTTTCGGGCTATTTACTATGCCACATTTGATAGCTACCAACTATTCTAATCCTTAGTTTCTCTTGAACATGTGGGGATTAATATTATGTGATCTAATCATTAACTCCACATGATGGCCTCCATAGTGGCCTTCACGTTTCATGTGATGAATGCTGTATAATTATGAAAATCTTTATACTTCCCGCTATAAATAAACATGTCCGATCTGATCTAACCCCATTGACTGATTTTTGAATTCAGATGATCCACTTGAGCATTCAGCAACACACATATATGTCACTTTACTATAATCCATGATGCCTTCATCTTTAGTTACCCTAAAAAAGTACTTTATAGTATTTAAATACAAATTCATATTATTTATTGGTCGAATAAGATCTGAGTTAAGCAAATATCAGGACAGTTTTCTCTCCAATTCAATCCACATCATGGATCATCACCACGGAGACAAAACCATCAGTTTCCCACATATTATGTATTGAAATATTTACAGAAGTGCATTTTAATGTGCTGCTTGCACATGCCGTCAAAGTTGTCAAAAAGTGGCAACCATTGGTGCAAAAGTATGAGTGTTTACTTTTTGTCCAGTGACATTTAGCCATGAGAATCTAAAAAAGGATAATTTAAAAGGCAATCAATGGTACAGTTAATCTATTTTTTCTTTATTCCAATCGTGCTTTTCACATGTACATATGCATATTAAAGGTACATTTATTGCAGACTAAATTTAGGGTATCATACAAATTCCACATGCCCACTGCTTCAGATCACATTTATTACAATTTAAATCTGCTATTTTCTCGTTGGCTGCTTATTTTTAACTTCAAAATTTTACTAACATAAAGAATAGCACAAAAAATCATTAACCATGGCTAATGATTGGCTGCAACTAATAATTTGTCACTGCCAATAATTTGACATAGCCTATTAGTTGGCACAATCAAAAGAATCATGTACCTTCAACGAGAGGACATGAGTAAATCTCCTACAGATGACTACAACATTTTTTAAAAAAAGTTCATTGGTCTCAATTGACATAATCTCATAGAAACACTCATCTTCAATTAACGCACTACATGTCATGTTTGGTGAAAATCCTTTGGCAAGTTAATAAATTTTGAAGTGCTCAAGAACTTGATGATAGTGTTCAAGTATAAAAATTTAGCTCATGTCCTTAGGACACTAGGTGTGATGAGGCAACAGTAAATGTCAATCATGGGATACGAGTAAAGAGTTCATGAGGATGTGGTTCAATGTTAGACACCCTCAATGAGGAAATAGATATTGAGGTATCATGAAGAATTATAGCTTATGGCCATGCAACATTATATGATAGTTGTTTGATGAGTAGAATAGGAATTATGGATGTAAATCTCAATAGTCTATTCAAGTCTCACATAGTTGAGAGGTCCTCTATATATGGCAATATGATGATAATCAATGTGTGGATAGTGAACCTCAATCTTCACTAGAGAGATATTTTATCTTTGAAATATTATTATGTTCCTAGCATAATAAAGAACATCATACCTGTTATGAACAGATTTGGATATTCCATAAATATTTAGAAAAATAGTTGTTTCATTTGTTTTATAAATAAATTAATTGCTTTAGCATCACTAGTAAGGAAATAATTCTATTGGATGTTTGTTACCATTTTTCTCCATGTAATGAAAAATCATGAACATAAAAATCATCACAAAAATGTGATACATCATTTGTACTAGAATAATATGACTCATCATGTACATTGTTAAATCTGTGAAGCATACAATTATCTAAGTTCCAAATGTTATCAGAATTAAAAAAATGTGACACAAGTTATTGATATCTTCAAAAGACAAAACATAATATTTCTAGTTCATAAGCAAGATGAATTGAAACTCAAGGATTATACAAAGTTGAACTCTGAGATACATACCATTTCTAGTACATGTGAGGTCATTCTTATATATCACGGTGGTATAGCCTCTTGGGAAGGTTCCAAATAGGCCAACTTAAAATTTGATGACAATACCTGATTACATCACTCTACGTGAAGCCTCCAAGGAGAAAGGGTGACTGAAATGTTTATTAATAACATTGGAGTCACATCTGATAATATATCATATTACACTTTTGTGTGACACTAATGGTGCTACTGCATTATTGAAAGAGTCTAGGTTTACGATCAAATTAACAAACTTGCTAAGACAACTCAATTGATTATGAGATCATCCAAAAAAGGAGATTTCATTGACCATTAACATAGCAGATCTATAGACAAAGCCCTTAGGTCAATGTATTTTAATCATCACCAGATAACAAATGCTTTGTTTTCTAATAATGATTAAATTTTGTCTAAGGGGAATATTGATGGAAATATATATGGCAGGAACCAATCACACATTTCATAGCTGGTTTCATGTTCAATAATGCAATGTACTCATTAAGTATGTGTGATGCTTATAATAAGTCCGTGAACACATAATCCAACTAAGTAAATTATGATGAGATCATAATATGATATCACTAGCCTTAAAGCATCAGATCTAATTATTCCTACTAAAAAAGATACTCAAGAAGTACATTCAAGTATCCTGAAAAGATATGACTATCTTGTTTCACTCATATGACGAGTATGCCTGATCATGTAGCCATTAGTGTGGAGACCAGAAGGATAAATAGTGGATGTTCTTAAGTGGAAATAGTTTACTAATTTGATCTGTAAAAACCTCTGAATGGTATTAAAATTTAAATAACTTTGATTCACATCGCTATTATCCAAGTGGTCCGTAGACTTGATACACCACAAATGTCTTCTAAACGAACAGACCATGACCTACTACTTCCTAAGCGTAGGATTCAAAACAGTCTTTGTTTGGTTACACTAAGCTCATTGAGATGATTGAGTATTAAATATGGGATCATGTGCTCTCGATATAAGATGAGACAACTCAAGGGATATGATGCGATGAGGTCCTTAGCCAAGGTAGTGGAATATTGAAAGAGAGTTCTTCGATGATTTTCAAATGCACGAGTATTAGATTAGATGACATATTACGTTAAATATTTGACAATACCTCAAGAAATCCCAAAAGCATCAAGCAGATGAGTTCCATTTGTGATTCTTGATCGATTCAATACACTCCTTCATATCTTGTAGAGCATATGGTGTAGCTTGGCACGTGATAGGCTGGAGACTCAACCTATCAATTGGGTTAAATGTGATATATCATTTAATTAAATTGGAAGCCCAATAAAGGTTATTGTGCCATAGGAGTTGTTAGCTATATGAATATTGAGGCTTTGAGGGTCACAACAGACGGTGTTTTGGACGTTGGAAGATATACTTAAAATTTTGGGGCTTTATGAAAATATCTCACTTAATATAAATAGGGGAAGACCCTAAAGGAAATTTACCTAGGCCAAAATTTTCAAAGCCCTAACCTTCTTTTCCCTTCTCCCATATCAGGTCATAGAAGGAAAAATCCCCTCGATAATATTTGTAGAGAAGTCGTTTAATTTTTCTTAATAAAAGTCCCCATTTTTGAGAAAATTTAATATAAGTCCTAGAACTTAGAATATATCTACCATGTCCAAAAGTCTTATGTAGTGCTGCCCTCTAGACTACTAAATATTCTAGTTACTAACACTAATAGCTAACTAACTTTTTTTGACTGACCTTGTTATTCAACTATATCAATTAACATAATGATTGATCAATGATTGATTCCGCCTAATTGTAGGTAAAGTTTCTTATATGTGGGGTACCAAACTACACCTCGTACTCTAGAACATGTAAAGGGGTATGTCCATCTTCTCATGGAACATTTACTCTGTTTGGCTACTATGAACATATGATCCTCTATGTTTGGAAGATTGTAAGTGAACTAAGGTATCGTTAATCATGAAACCTAATCGGTCATTCTAGTTTATACCAATGTATAATTTGATGTACTAAATTATATCATTTAAAAACTTATTCTCCAACATCTTTACTACTTTGAGTAGGAAATTTGATGTATCTTATTCATTGAATCAATCTCCTCTTATACCAAGCGAGCACGATTTCATATTAACCACGCAATTACCTTCGTAAACTTGTTCCAGAATCTAAACAATGATGATTTAAAATATCATGGTTAGATACTCATATATAAGTCATAGTCAAAACACAACCACCAATACACTAGGCGTTGTGAGTGAGTGTTCTAGGTCTAAAGACTACTCACACAATCGTGACATGAACCAAATCAAATGAAATTTGTTGCATCCCATTTAGGGGTTCATACATACTATTGAAGTGAACTCTTTCCCCAAAGAGCAGCCTCCATTTCTCCTTAGTGTCTCCATACTAATGGCTACAAGATTGACCAAACTCATTATATGAATGAGTGTTGATATTGTTTTTTTTCCTAGTTATTTTGATGTCCTTCTCAAGTAGCCTTGAGAAAAAAATGTTAACTTAAACTTAAACTTGATGATGAGACATGATTACACCATTGTAGCTGAAGCCTCCAAGTAGAAAGGGTGATCAAAATATTTTTCACTAGCCTTGGAATAACATCTTTGATCATAAATCCTATTACAATAGTTCTGTGACTCTAATGGTGATATTTCAAAGTTGATAGAGTCTAGGTCTATGATCAAATCAACAAAATTCATAATACAAGTCAATTAATTAGAGAACTTGCTATCATTGACATGCAATGTAGTAGATCCATAGACAATATGATTAGCTCAATGTATTTGGAGCATCACTGGAAAACAAATGGTTTGTTTTATAATAGTGATCCACTTTTGTCCAATTAAGATACTGATATAAATATATGTGGCCAGTGCCAATCTCATATTACTTACCTTGTTCCACATTCATTATAGTACACATGTGTTTCTTATAAAGAGGTTCTCGAAGACATAATCTGACTAAATGAATTATGATGAGAACATAATATGACTTAACTAGTCTGAAAGTATGTGTTCTAATTATTCCAATTCAAAATATACCCAAAAGATATCCAAATATCTTGTGAGGAAGAGCATCAAGACGACGCCAACGAGTCATCAGTGGAGCCATCATCGCCGTCATCAGCATCGCCACCGGTCCGAGTCCAGCCCGACCTGCACATCAAAGCATCTGTGAAAACGCCTAGGTTTAAATACCCCGGGTAGAGCACGTCTGCAAGCAGATCGTTATGTTTTCGTCTTCGTCCGTATCAGTTTTCGTCGTCGTTTTCCTTTTTCTCGTCATTTCATTTCCTTTGTCATTTAGTTGTGTTTTAAAAGGGGGGTCCCTTATTGGACTCCCCTTGTTGGACCCTTTGTAAGGGGCCCATCATGGCCCTATATAAGGCCATGATGTCCCCCACGTTCTCTTTTAAATCTGGAATTTCAAGTTTGCAGTTACCATCGTGTTCCAGGTCTCACCCCTCGTTCCGAGAGAAGAAGAGGAAGGAAGAAGAAGGAGAAGAGGAAGGAGAGAAGGAGAAGAGAGGAGAAGGAAGAAGGAAGGGGAAGAGGAAGGAGACGAGAGGCCTGCGCCATCCTGAGCTGCCCTATGCCATGTGATCGCCCGAGACTCGCTGGTCGAGTTACGTCGTCGTCGACCCTTATCACATGGTGAAAAGTCACTCTGGCTGCCATCCACCGCGTCGCCCGGGTCGCTGTCTGCCCAGGCCACCCCGGATCAGTCTAAGCCGGTGCCCTCCACTGTCTCAGCGCCCGCCAGCGCCCCGTTGACTGCTGCCGCCACGCACGTTCCCTTCAGGACGGACCACACTCACCTGCGCTCCACCGTTGGGTCGTCTCCTCCATTAGTGCCTTGCCGTCGTGCACGTTCATGTCGAGTCATTGCTGTTCGCCCGTGGCCCACTACCGGTCGCTGCCTCCTTCACCAGCGCTGCACCGCTGACCGTCGCCGTGCCCCTTCGTGCAAAATTACCGAGCGGTCTTTGCCCAAATACCCTTCACGCGCCTGACGTGTCATTGTGTGCTGGTCCACGATCGATCGCTAGTTGCCGCACGCGCACCCTGCACACCGAGCAGCTGAACCCTCACGTTCGCCCCCGCGGTATCACCTGCCATGTTGCCGGCAAGCCCGCATCAATTGTAGCATGCCCGCGCGCTTGCACCGTCCACCTGGCCACCACGTTGAAGACCACACAGCCTGCACCACCGTTCACGCTTGATTCCCGAGCCCCTCGGCGCTGCTTGGTCACCGTGAGTCATCGCGATCACGCTATGCCCAATCACCGCACGTCTATGTCACTCTCGCCCTTGCCTCCAACCTTTTGGCGACGACTCCTGTGTCGCATCCAGCCGTCAACCGAGGGACATCCATTCTTCCCTGACACACCTCCACCGCACCTGGCCGTACTAGTCATCGCACTGACGAGGACAGCCGACGACAAATGCCATCACTGACGAGGTATTTCGTTCCCCTTGCTCATCAGTTACATTACGTCTTCCAGTATATTTCGATTGCACTCCACCGTGCTCGGGCTAGTTTAGGTGAGAGAGAATTATTTTTGTGAAAACTACTTGCGAGCATCTTCCTAGGTATGGGCCGAGCCTGTCCATTATGCGTGAATGATAACTTGCAAATTAATATGATTAATTAATGAATTTTACACTCTATTTATGTGTTTTAATGATTTTATTTGCATTTTATCATGTTAAAATAAATGTAAATCAGTTAATCTCTCATTTTATTATTATTTCAGATTTTTTATCATTTTTTACATGGAATCTAACATCATTTCAGTGAAGAATTATTTCTTACAGAGCTTTAATTGCTTGGTTTAAGGTCAGTAAGTGATCTCATGATTTTTTAGAATTTTCCACTATTTTTATATATTTTTCTGACCATTATTTAGCCAAGAAATGATTTTTTACATATTTAAATAACATATATATTATTTATTTCGCATTTAAAATCTATTTAAATATTTATTTATGAATATCCACGTCATTCGCCCGAAATTCGGGCGAATGAAGGGATATATTTATTAAATAAGAAATGAGAGAGAGAAAAGAGAGAGAGAATGAGCGGAGGAGAGAGAGAATAGCGCCGGATATTTTTTTATTATTATTATAGAAGGAGGAGAGAGAGAAGAATGGTCAAAAATAACGGCTGCGGAATAAGAAGAGAAGAGAATAGCGCCTATGATTTATTATTATATAATAAATAGAGAGAGGAGAGAGAGAGGAATAGTCAACATTAGAGGCTATGATTTAAATAATATAAAGAGAGAAGAGAATTTAGCGCCTATGATTTATTATTATATAGAGAGAGGAGAGAGAGAGGAATAGTCAACATTAAAGGCTATGATTTAAATCATATAAAAGAGAGAAGAGAGAGAAAAGAATAGCGGCAGAAGAGAGAGAGAAGGACGTGGCATTTAAATACCGCGAACAAAAGTTCTTTTTTGTCTTTTTGTGTTTTTTTAAAAAGCAGTTCAAATGATGAGCGGCCGACGCGGACAACGAAGCCTGCACGCGATCCGAGGACGGGGAAAACGAGGAAATCAACCCAGCCAACCAAATAAATCCGATTTTTAAGCAAATTCAAGAGATCCAATGGCTCAAAATTACCCTCACTAAAACCTTGATATCTTGAGATTTACAAGTCCGATTGGGCTGACATTTTGAGGGTAGGTTCGTCTTTTCCTCCTCTACAATCCAGATGGTTGGATCTTTAAATGGAGGTCTGGAAAAGGGCGAAATTTACTTTTGGATGATCTCCCCCAAGCAATTGGCTAGGAAGGACACAGGAGGGATTCTTGAAGTCGACAGATCTTGCTTCTGAACTCAAATTTGTAAGTCTCTGATTTGTATTTCAATCATCTTCTTGAACGATTCTAAAACGCCAAGGCATGGGCGAAATGTACATGACCTAGAAGTTTGTTTTGAATAAGATTAACACTTCATTTTGATTCCGATTCAAGATCTGGTTTTTGATCCTTAATTCTACATCAACTTAAAACATTTCTGCTTCATTAGATTTTTGATTTAGGGTCGGATTTCAAATTTTTTCCCAATTTCTTCACTTTCTCTCTCTAGGTTAATTTGTTTAGTTTCTCTCTCTAAATTTCAATTTTTATTGTTTAGGAATTTAATTTAATATATAAAAAACCTAAAAATAAAATTTTAATCGAAAATTCATCTATCTTGAACTCCAATTTAAAGATCTCTTTCTTGATTATTTAATTCCCAATTTTAATTCATAAAATTGTTTTAAAATTTATAATAATTGGGAAATTAATAATCTGAATTAATCTGAGCTTAAAATTATAAAATTCCTATCTTGAATTTTCTGACAGAAATATTAAAAAATCAAAATTAAGTTTTACTTAATTTTGATTAATTAAAGAATATTATTGAGGATATTTAAGATTTATTAATTGCAAAATTAATTCATTCTTGAATTAATTTATTAAAATTGGATAAAAATTCTCATTTGTTGCCTCCCTGTGGTTCGACCCCTTACTTGCTCTATATTCATATTTAGTGATTAAGGGAAGTTATAAATTTTATTGCATAAGTCTAAAAGCCCAAACAACGACATATTTTACGTACATTTTTAGGCTTATCAGTGAACCCCTACAAAAATATTCCGTTCTTGCCATAGTCGGCTTCGTCGCTCCGAGGAGGGTCAGAATGTCACCGTCAGAGTTTGGTGAATCCCACGAGTCTGGTCCTGCACGTACATCCGCCTAGGTTCATTCGCATCACGTAGTTACATTTGCTTAATGATTTTACCCTTCGGACGATGCCATCGTTGACGTCCCACATCATCTTGATACAATATTTGACAAGTAGAATTTTATTTTAATTAACTAGGTTAATTAATTTTATTATTAGTAATAAACCTATACAATAATATTTATAATAAACCCTCTTATCTTAAGATGTACATGATGAGTAGAGGGATCGTCCATGATAAGTCCAAATTTAGGGATTTTATGTCATTGTTTTGATTCAGACTTAATAACAAATATTTATGAAAAATTTCCACTTAAATACTCTATACTTAATATAAGGCAAGTAAGGGGTCGATCCACAGAGAGATGAGTTTAAAAGTGAGAAATATAATTTCAGGGATTTTTGTGGATTTTTAGTTAACTTATATAATTTCCTATGATGTAAATTGAAGCAGAAATACAAAAAAAAACAAAAAATATTTTAGACTAATTTTTATATTTTTAATTAACGCTAAATATAGAAATAAATATGTTTTCACTTTTTTGGAATTTAATTAACACCAAAAACAACTAGAAATATTAAAAACATGAGTTGGATATTTTCCTAGAATTTTTGTAGATGTTAAATCATTGAAAATTGATTATATTAATTTTATTGATTTTTTCTATTTTTTAATTTTTAAATGCAAAAAATAATTTTTCCTAACTTTTTTCTGATTTTCTTGATTTTATTAAAATTTTAAATGCTAAAAATAGAGAATTTACCTTCTCTGGTGATCCCCGACGGAATGGTAGTGGAGTAGTAGTGTTGTTAGGGCGACGGCGGCATTGGTGAAGCAAGAGTGGTGGTGGCGGCTAGTGTTCACCCAACTGGTATCTGTCTGTCATCCGGTATCGGATAACCGATATCCGATATCCAGGAAAAAGTGGGACGGTGCCGGATATCGGATATCGGATACCGGTCGATATCCGTCTGTAAGTGGTTGGACGGATATCAATATCAGATACCGAATGCCTAGGGATGAGACAGATACCGGATGCCGGATATCGGTTTTCGATATCCGGATATCGAAAACCGATATCTGGATTTTTTTTGATTCTAACCCAATCCCATACCAAAGATTTCAAAAACCTTGTAGGGTATAAAGTTGGCTGACGCAATATATATATATATAAAACTTATGTCGCGCGTCCACAACGTCTCACTCTTTTAATGTTGAAACATGTTTGAAGGATTTATACGGGAAAAATTGATACAAAATTATTTGTGATAGGTCGGACGCCGGTATTTGTTCGTATGAATGAAAATGAATATTTCAGAAACTGAACAATTTTTTTTATTTTGGTTGAAAATAAATTACATAGATTCTCCCCCACTTCTAGGTGCTTTAACCAGTTTATTTAACCAATAAATAATTTTTTAAATCAATAAAAAATATTAAAAAGTAATTTACTTGTCTGGTTTAGTCTAAGTTTGTCTCTTTTTGCCTCATTCACCTAATTTCAGAGAGTGAACAAATTTTCATGTTTTGGTTGAAAATAAATTATATAAATTCTCCCCCACTTCTAGGTGCTTTAACCAGTTTATTTAACCAATAAATAGTTTTTTAAATCAAGTGTAAATTATTAAAAAGTAATTTACTTGTCTGGTTGAGTCTAAGTTTGTTTTTTTGCCTAATTCACCTATTTTCAGAGAGTGACCAAATTTTTATGTTTTGGTTGAATTTGTTTACCTAAATTCTTCCCCACTTCTAGGTGCTTTAAACAGTTTATTTAACCAATAAATAATTTTTTAAATCAAGTAAAAATTATTTAAAATTAATTTAGTTGTCTTGTTTAGTCACAGTTTGTTTTTTTCGCGTAATTCACCTATTTTCAGAGAGTGAACAAATTTTCATGTTTTGGATGAAATGTTTTTGCCTAAATTCTCCCCCACTTCTAGGCACTTTAACAAGTTTATTGAACCAATAAATATTTTTTTAAATAAACTAAAAAATATAAAAAGTAATTTACGTCTGGTTTATTCTAAGTTTGTTTCTTTGCCTAATTCACCTATTTTCAGAGAGTGAACAAATTTTCATGTTTTGGTTGAAAATAAATTATATAAATACTCCCCAACTTCTAGGTGCTTTAACCAGTTTATTTAAGCAATAAATAAATTTTTAAATCGAGTAAAATTTATTAAAAAGTAATTTACTGGTGTGGTTTAGTCTAAGTTTGTTTTTTTCGCCTAATTCACCTATTTTCAGAGAGTGAACAACTTTTATGTTTTGGTTGAAATTTTTTTGCCTAAATTCTCCCCCACTTTTAGGTGCTTTAACCAGTTTATTTAACCAATAAATAATTTTTTAAATCAAGTAAAAAATATTAAAAGTAATTTACTTGTCTGGTTTAGTCTAAGTTTGTTTTTTTGTCTAATTCACCTATTTTCAGAAAGTGAACAATAAATATTGTCAATAGTGAATAAATTTAATTCTTTAGGTTGAAATAAAGTAAATAAATTCGCCCCCACTTGCAGGTGCTTGAACCGATTTTGTTTTGCAATAAATTAGTTTATGATTGAAGTTAAAATTTTGATAAAGTAATTTACTCAGCTGGGTAAGTTTAAGTTTGTTTTTTTGGCCAATTAACCTTTTTATTAGTAGATTGTTGCATGTTTTGGAAATTAATTTTCTCCACCGTAAGGTGCTTCAACATATAAATATGAATTAATATTTATACGAATTAAGGAAGTGCAAATAGGACTATAGTAATATACTGGTTTGGTACATTTTGACTTAATAAAGTAAGGGTTTTTGAAATATTTAGAAGGGAAAGTTGTGAAAGTTTTTAAAAAGTTTATCTCCCACTTTTTTGTGCTACTACTAGTTTATTTCTGAAAAAGTTATACAATTGAATACGGTGAAAATGTGAAGTTAATGAATTACTTGTTGGTTAAGTATGCATTATGAGTTGTGGAAAATGCAGCATTTTCCACAGCAAATGTTGATAAATATTTAAATGATTTATGCCCCACTTTTTGGTTTCAACAACTTGATATAACTAATATTTATATCTTTATTAAACGATTCAAAATTGTTAAATAATTGACCCCAATTTTTGGGTGCTTAAACAGTTTTACTAATTATTATTTATACTATTAAATAGTTTGCTGGTTTGGATTTACCCATCATTAAATTTTTTCAAATATATAGAGTACGTTTAGTGTAGTCCTGGAGGAGCCAAATATTACATCTCTTTGAGAGGGTAGCGGAGGAGATGAAAGAGGGCAGAAATTGTGATCCTTCATCTCTTGTGATGTGTACCTCGAGCACGTCAGAGGTTTGTGCTTACTTGGTCATCACCTGCATAGCAATAGATAAGGAATAAATATCCATGTTTACATAAAAAGTGCAAAAAATACAGTCAATGTAAATGATCTGTACCTCGAGCTCATGAGAGTACCCCATCTTGTCCATCCTCGCCGTCCGATTCTAGCTCAACATCGGAGTACAGCCAACACTTCATAGTGATGAGTGTTTCGATGCTTATCAGCGAAAGACGTGATCTCCTATACGTGACAATAGCGTTGTCCACCGAGAACATGTGCTCGGTAGGAGCGCTTGTCGCGCATACAGACAACAGCTCCCTTGTAATGGCTGCAAGTAAGGGGAAGCGCTTCGCCCATGTGCTGGCCCACCAAGATAGTGGAGTGAACACTCCCTCATTAGGCACGACCTCGGCAAGGTACTGGTTGAACTCGTCCCATGCCGTCCTCGTTGACGAAGGTGAGGGCTGGACTTTCCGCATAATGTTCTGTAGCCAAGAGTCCAACTCTTTACCTCTTGAGTGACCATCTTCTGTGTGCCTTGTCAGTCCATGCCTCGGTGGGTCACAAGGTAACAAGGAGCGTACATATGCGATGGTTGCGTCTCGGACGCCCGGACGGAGCATCGCTCCTTTGTGGAATGGATTCATCAATGCTGCGACAGTGACTGCCTCATTTGCCCACAATATCTCCGCATACTATGCAAGTTGTAATGCATCGCCTTACAAGCTTGCGCCATGTTCGAAAGATCTCCTTTGTGCAAGCGGCGTACACATGTGAAGAAAGTGCCATCTTCGATTTGCTGAACCACTTCCTCCATGTGTTCTTTCAGGCCGTCTATGAGATATAGTACATCACATATCGCCGGCGTCACTATCTTGCAAACATGATCTGTGGAAACAGCAAAGCGTCTGAGGATGCGACAGAATTCTTTCCCCTTTCCCCCAAAAGCCTTCGACACTTCATCAATTACATCACGCTTCTTCGCTACGGCAGCCAACATATTGTAAGTGCTGCTCCATCACGTCGGACAGTCTAAGACGACCATGTTAGAGTCCTCGACTTCGGGGTCATCTTCACACGCCTTTACGTAATGTTCTCTCCACCGCGTAGAGCTTCGAATACTGCGAACTAGTGTCCTCACCTTTGCAACTGCATCCCCCAAACATAACGGCCGGTGTGCTCCGTCATGCTCGTCAAACAGTGAGAATACATCTCCAAGTTCATTCTCCTCGTCACTATCGTACTGGTATGTTGTTCTCGTCACGTCGCCTTCTTCGAGCTCCACAGCTTGGGCCGAAGGAATGCCGAAGCTTTTTATTGTCGCTTGCATGAAAATGTTCAGCATGTGGGCAACGCATGGGACGTGCCTTTGGGCGCTAAATGTTGGGTTCACGCTTTTCATCTTCCTCGCCATCAAAGCCAACATCCTTTTATTCGCCAATGCGTTGTTAGTAGTCATGGCGCACACCTGCATAAAAATCGGCCATGTGTAAAGTCACATGGTTAACTAATATGATAAACTTGACGCTGAATGCTGACCTTCGGCCGCAGACAGAATTCTTCTAGGGCTTGGAGAACGATGGATGCCATGTTATCCCCATCGTGCTTGCCGACGATTTGGTGAGTACCCGCTCTCGGTACACCCATTTATTCTCCACCCAATGGACGGTGACGCCTAACAGTCCAGTACTGTTCTTGGCAGTCTAGGCGTCTACGGTGAGGGACACTCGGTCCACGTTCTCCCATAGCTTCTTCACTTCTTGTTTCATGCAGCCATGCATTTGGACGGTCCATTGCTTAATGACCTTCGCACTGGGCGGATCTATGTTGAGAAGTGTTGTGTAGCACCACATCTCCTTGAAGGTGACATTCTGGACTATGCTCCATGGTGAATCAGTCATGCATATGAACCGTGCAATGACATTCTTTGTCTCCTCTAGCGTATGCCCTCTCACCCGTCCTCGTCGGCTTGTCTCTTCTTGGCTCTTCTTCTCGGAGATACGAGGCTGATCAGAGCTCCGCGTGACGTGAAGGATGACACACTTTGAAATGTCTCCAGAAGATGTTGGTGCTTTTGTCCGCCTGCCGCTTTATCGCTTTTCTCTTATTGATGGCGACACCCTCAACGTATCCGCACTTTTTTTTCCTAGGTATAGCTTAAATTTTCATCTTTCATAAGTTAGGATTTCCCTTATTTGCATCATGGGTTCTATATAAGGAACCCCTTGTAATGGCACAGACAGATTTTTTCTTTGATAAAGTAATTTTTGGAAGAGGTCCGAGTGACCTAGAGCGCCTCTGCCGCCGCCGACACCGTCCACCTGCCTGCATCGCGGCACCCGCGCCATTCCGCCGTGCCCCACGCCGCCGCGCCGCCTCGACGCGCCCCGAGCTGCCCAGCCGCGCCGCTGCTCGCCACGCCCGCGCCGCCTTGCTGCTCGCGCGCCCAGCGCCGCGCCGCGCTGCTGCGCCGCTCTCGCGCCGCCCAGCCGCTCTCGTCAGCTCGCGCCTCGCGATGCCTCGCGCTTACGCGCCACGCCGCGCCCGCGACGCACGCGCCCGCGACGCATCGCGCCGCCCGCACTGCCGCGGCGTCGACCCGCAACGCCCGCGCCGCGCTCGCGCGCCAGCGCGCCTCGTGCCACCCGGCGTCGCTTCGCCACCGCGCCGGCCCATGCCGCTGGTGCCGCCCACACCGCCCGACACTGCCTTGCGCCTGGCGTCGCCCGCGCTGCCTGTGTCGCCCGCGCCGCCCGTGCCGCCGCGCCGCTGTCGCTGCCCGCGCTGCCCACGCCGCTCGCCGCTGCGTGCTGCCCCACGCCGCCAGCCGCGCCGACCGCTGACCCGCGCCACCGCCGCGCCAGGCCCGAGCCGATCGCCCAGTGGGCCCTTCGGCCTAATGGGCTGGCTCCACCCGGCCAGGCCCACCAGGCCCAGCCACCGCCAACCGCGCCCCGAGGCGCCGAAATCCCGTGCCCCGAAGCACCGCTCGCCAGCTGCCTAGCCGCCCTGGCTCGCGTCCCGAGGCGCCGTTTCTTTGACGGCCGGGCACGCAATCCGAGGCTGCCTCATCAGCCCTAGCCCCTTGTGAGCCATGGTTATTGGGCTGCCTCTGGCCCAGGCCTTCGGTCCAGCCAGTGGCTCAGACCGCGGCCTAGACCGTGGTCCAGCCAGCGCCCTGCGTCGGCGCGGCCCCCTGCGCAGCCCGGTCTGTCCGGCGCGCCAGCCCGTCTGTCCGCCGCCGCCGCCGCCGCCGCCGCTCGCGCCGCCGCTTCGCCGCGCCGCCGCTGGCCGCGCCGCCGCCGCCGCGCCGCCGCCGCTCGACGCCGCCACCGCCGCTGACGCCACTGCCGCCGCCGCGCGCGCCACCGCCGCGCCACGCCGCCGCTGCCGCTGACGCCGCCACCGCCGCCGACGCCACTGCGCCGCCGCTGACGCCGCCGCCGCTGCGCCGCCGCTGCCGCCGTTCGACGCCGTCGCCTGCCGCTCGCCGACGCTGCCACCAGCGCCTCGCCGACTATCCGAGGAGCTTCGCCCACACGAAGATAGAGACACCCCCTCGGCCCCGACGAATTGAGGATCTTGCGCAGGGCCATACCGGGACACCTACACCGACAAGCGAGACGTGCCGTCCAATATCGTCCCCGAGCCGGACGAACGGACCGCGCTCCTGCCCCAGGACTTCGAAAATGTCCGTCCTGCATCACTTATTATGCGCGTTAATGTCCCGGCACAATAAGCATGTGTAATATCCGTCACCAATATGTTTGAAGTAGTCAATTATGACTGATCGGTTCGAACGAGGGTGACTTTGTACAGCACGGGAAGTTCCCGTCTCTGTACGTTCTGGACCGATACCTCTTGATCCAGATCTGTCTTTGGATAGGGCACTGCCTCCAGGAGGGTTCATGGTTCTACACATGATATAATGATCTACGCATGTCTTGGGATGGTTCATAATGATCTTAAGAGATGGAGAATTTAACAGAGTGAGAGATTGGGAGATGAGAGAGTGAGAATTGGAGAATAGAGCTAGAGAGAAAAAGAGATTGAATTAAGAGATGAGAAGAGAGTTTGTGAGAATTAGAGGTTTTGGGAGGATGGGAGAGGAGAGAATGAATTATGGAGAATTAAAGAGAACTGGGAGAATTTAAGAGAGTGAGAGATTGGGAGAAGAGAGAGTGAGAATTGGAGAAGAGAGTTAGAGAGAAAATGAGATTGAATTAAGAGATGAGAAGAGGGTTAGTGAGAATAAGAGATTTTGGAAGAATGGGAGCGGAGAGAATGAATTGTGGAGAATTAAAGAGAATTGGAGAATTTATGAGAGTGAGAGATTGGGAGATGAGAGCGTGAGAATTGGAGAAGAGAGTTAGAGGGAAAAAGAGATTGAATTAAGAGATGAGAAGAGAGTTAGTGAGAATTAGAGATTTTGGGAGGATGGGAGAGGAGAGAATAAATTGCGGAGAATTAAAGAGAATTTGAAAATTTAAGAGAGTGAGAGATGAAGAATTTAAGAGATTGGGAAAAGAGAAAGTCAGAATTGGAGAAGAGAGTTAGAGAGAAAAAGAGATTGAATTAAGAGATGAGAAGAGGGTTAGTGAGAATAAGAGATTCTGAAAGAATGGGAGTGGAGAGAGTGAATTGTGGAGAATTAAAGAGAATTGGAGAATTTATGAGAGTGAGAGATGGAGAATTTAAGAGATTGGGAAATAAGAGAGTGAGAGAATTTAAGAAATGGAGAACTTAAGAGAGTCACAGATGGAGAATTTAACAGATTGGGAGAAGAGAGAGTCAGAATTGGAGAAGAGAGTTAGCGAGAAAAAGAGATTCAATTAAGAGATGAGAAGATAGTTAGTGAGAATTAGAGATTTTGGAAGAATGGGAGAGGAGAGAATAAATTGTGGAGAATTAAAGAGAATTGGAAAATTTAAGAGAGTGAGAGATGGATAATTTAAGAGATTGGGAATTAAGAGAGTGAGAGAATTTAAGACATGGAGAACTTAAGAGAGTCAATGATGGAGAATTTAACAGGTTGGGAGAAGAGGGAGTCAGAATTGGAGAAGAGAGTTAGAGAGAAAAAGAGATTTAATTCAGAGATGGGAAGAGAGTTGGTGAGAATTAGAGATTTTGGGAGAATGGGAGAGGAGAGAATGAATTGTGAAGCATTTAAGAGAATTGGGAGAAGAGAGTGAGAATTACAGATTTTCGAAGAATGTGAGAGCCCGAGATGAGAGAATGAAAGGTCGAGAATTAAAAAAAATTGGGAGAAGAGAGACTGGGAGAGTGAGAATTATAGATTTTGGGAGAATGGGAGGGGAGAGAGTGAAATGTGGAGAATTTAGGAGATGGGTAAATTAAGAGACTGAGAGATGGAGAATTTAAGAGATTGGGAGAAGAGAAATTGAGAATTGGAGAAGAGAGTTAGAGAGAAAAAGAAATTGAATTAAGAGATGAGAAGAGAGAGTATGATTTTGAAAATTTGAGACTTGAGAGGGAGATTGAAGAATAACAGAGTTATGGAGAAGAAATAACGCTGTAGCCACCACCCTCCACCGTGCATCCTCCGCCACCGCCGTCCGCCGCCACCATCTGCCTCTGCCGTCCACTGTCCGCCGCCACCATCCGCCTCTGCCGTCCACTGTCTGTCGTCCCCTGCTTCGTCTGAGCCTCTGAGGTCTGATCGTGTATTTTCGATTCAAAAGTTTGAATCGAAAATACACGATGGACCTATTAAAATTTAGGTTAAATCCAATATGGATATCGGTTTTTGATATCCACATCCGATATCTGGTACCGTCATCTGTCCCCTTGAGACGGAGATGGATGCCGACATCGGGACGGATATTGGTATCCGATATCGGCACTATAGCAACCGATATCCGATACCGATATCCAATATCCGGATATCGAAATAAACGGATACTGGAAAATTCATTTCCGGTATCCGATACAGCATTCATCCCGATACCGAAATCCGATACGGGTATTGGGACGGGCGAACACTAGTGGCAGCGGTGGCAGAGTGATGGCGGCATCGGTAGTGCGGCAGTGGCGACGGCGGCAATGTGGCGGCGACAAAAGCAGCAGTGGCGGTGGACCGGATGGGGCGCTGGGCCAGGTGTGGGCCACATAGGGTTGGCCTTAGTGGGTCAGCCCAAATGGATCAGCTCAATTGGGTCAGCTCATTTAAGGCAACCTCTTTGGTCAGCGCAATTAAGGCAAGACTTACCAATTTGACTAAGTCCTACGCAATGGTTTTTTTTTGCCCTAAATTATGGAATTCAAACACATTTTTTGAAATTTGAAATTAAAAATTAAGGATGATTTATAGAGATATTGAAATAGATTTTAGAGAGAGAAGTAAAGGGTTTAGAGAGAGAAAATGACTGAAATGAAGAGATAGAGATAGAAAATGAAGAGGTGTAGAAGAAGTTTGAGATGGAATTTGAAGGTACAAATGAAGAATATTTTTTATGAAATTTTGAGGGGACGAAATAAGGATATGGGTGAAGGTCTATAGAGACAAATATTCAATTCTAGAGAGAGAATAAGGGAAAATGAGTGTTTAGAGTGAGAAAGTGATGGTTTTAAAGGGTAAATGGATGATAATTATGGGGAAAATGTAAACTTAGGTTCCTATAACCTCAATGCAAGTCTGGTGAGCCCTAAATTCTTCCTCTCAATTCTGTTTACTTATATTTTTCCAGTATCAGGCATTTTTCAATGCAAACAAGAGACGAGAGTGAATGAAAACTTCAAAAAACTTACATTAAGTAGGTTGAACAACCTGGATTTTGAAATATGCCTTGTCCTTCTGGCCAGCCGCTTTCTAGATCACTTCCAGAATGAGGACAAATGGTGAAAAAAGAGTATTTATATATTTTAAGAATTACTAAAATACCTCTTTTCTTGCATTTTTGCCTCTTTTTCTCCATGGGTTGAGAGCTTCCCCTTGTGATCTTCGGCCTCATTTTTTTAAGGCTTTTGAGAGCCCAATGGGCAGGTCATGTAGTGGCCCATCTTCCTCATATTTCTCTTTTGAAGGTCCACAACTCCACTTGATCCTTTCAAGCCCCTTTGTAGAATCACTAGGCACCCAAAAATTGTCCACTTCTTTAAGAATTGTATCTTCTAATTCCTGTAAATTTCTACACATTAAGAATTATAAAATACTCATCATTAATAGAACTTCTTGACTTGATATAAGTTAAAGAAGTTAGAGAAAAATAACCATAATGTGAAAAAGTTAGAATTTCTAGCTAATGCATAAATATCTGATTAATTCAAATAATAACATGACAAATTATACATTAATAATACCAAAAAATCTAAAATGTATGTAAATATATATGCATTTATCATGTTATCAGTCCATAGGGAGGCAGAGTTCAAGGATTTAATTCAAGCTATTTAGAATGTAGTTTTAGTAGATTTAATCTTGGTTATACATGATCTTCAATGAATTTCATATTTCTAAGGTTAAATGGGGATGATTTTTTAATTTCAAGTTTGAATAAAAGACAGATCCGTAGAGATCATAAGGGAAGGCAATTGAGCACAGGGAGATCTGAGAAATGAGTGAATGTTAAGAGAACATAGGTCCTCACTTCTTGATCCTTAAAAGAAGATCCAGAATCAGAATTTAAAGAGATAAAGAGAGTACTTAATGTAGGTTCTTAAACAGTAATGGTTGGTGAAGAATGTGGAGATTTAGAGTTAAGTTAGGAATAGATAATTCATCTAATTTATATAGTATTCTTATAAATGGTAATAGAATTTGATCATCAACTAACTTCTTTATTCAATCAAGATAAGGGATAGTATATTTCACCCTAGTGAGGGCAATTTAGGAGAGCACAAATCAAGATCAATGAAGATGGAAACTAAAAATCAAATCAAATAAAATACCAGGAAAATAGTTTTTCCAAGGAGAGCTTCCCTCTGAGTGAAGACTATGGTCGAGTATCCAAGAATGAAAAAAAGAGAGATAAAAATAAGGTTTTATACCTAGGGTAAAGGGGTGAGACAATTCCATTTTTTCCCCTATGGATTCTTTAAGTTTCTTTAGTTTGGGAGCTCTTCTCGTCGATCCATCCACACAGATGGAAATAACATATGATGAAGAACTAGTATTCAAAATTTGATATCAATCTGACGGTTGGATCTTCAAATATTAACACTTGAATATGGAGCAATCTAGGGCATTTGATCCTTTTGGCCTTCTCTCTCTAAATAAAATTTGCAGAAAAATCCCTCCATTTTTGCAAAATATTATTTGTACACTGCCCAAGAAATATTTAGATATATGCCCCTCCACTCCTATTTCACCTAGGAAATTGTAAAAAACCCCTTTGTTCTTCCAAAATTAGTTAAAATACAAAAAAACTTTAATAGAATAGGAGCTTTACGCTTGCAAAAACTACCGAGAGCAGTTTTAGAGCCCTTTCTTCATGTTCTCTATTAAAAATAATCTCTAGAAAAATCCAAAAAAACATTAAAAATAGGAAAATTCAAGAGAACATACTACAGAAAATTTTATTTCATTTTTAGTATGATAACATGGAATTATAATCGTTTAAGTGCAAATAAAAATGTAATATGTATGAAAGTAATGATATAAATTACATGTTATCAATATTACTATTTATTTTCACTCATACGATGAGTATGGCCGATCACGTAGCAATTAGTGTGGAGACATTAAGAAAAAATGAGGTGCTCTTTAGTGGAAATAGTTGACTACATCAATATGTAAAAGTATCTTAATGATATTATACCAAACTATTAATTAAGTTGATGCACGTCGGTATTGAGACACCTCAGACTTGAGACACCAATGATGTCTTTTAGATAGAAGGACTATGATCTAAAACTTCCTAAGCATAGTATTCAAAACATAGTGAGTTCGTTTACGAGAATCATGAATATAATTGAGTAGTAAAGATGAGATCATGTGTCCTCGATAAGGTCCTTGGCTAAGGTAGTGGAATATTGAAAAACAGTTCTTTGATGATATTCGAGCGCATGAGTATTAACTCAGATGCCAGATTAGGGCTAAATTGTTGACCATCCTAGGAGCATGAAGCATATAAGAGACTACACCTACATGGTAACCAATAATAGAGTTTCTATGAGTGGTTCAATCCAATCCTTTGTATCTTCTAGAGCATGAGGTGTAGCTTGGCCCCCCACATCCTAGATACTCGACCTATCAATTGGGTTAAATGTGATATGTCATTAAATAATCTTTTTAATAATTTATTTAATCAATTAAGAAGGTCAATAAAGGTTATTGGGCCGTTGGATTTGTTACATAGGCTTTGAAGGCCACACATAAATCATTTTTTGGTCATTGAAAGCTATATCTAAAACTTAGGGTTTTTTATGTGAAAACTTTTTAAGCTATATCTCACTTAGTATAAATAAGGGAAGGCTTGAAGGAAATTCACTGAGGTCAAAATTTTCAAGGCCCTAACCTTATTTTCCTCTTTTTTCAGGCCATAAAAGCCAATGCCCCCTTAGTGAAATTTCTTCAAAAGTCATTGGAAGTTTTTTATCAAAGTCTCCATCTTTGAGAAATTTAATAGAATTACAAGAACTTAAAATATATGCACCAATGTACAAAATGCCTTCTAGACCCCCAAATTAGTTTAGTTAGTAATATTTTTATTGGATGACCTTAATATTCAAATATATCAACAAAAATAATGGCTGGTTGCAAATTGTTTTTTACCTAATCAATAGGGTAAAGTTGCTAGTGCGTGGGGTGTCAAACTACACCTCACACACTAGAAGATATAAAGGAGTATGCCAACCCCCTCATGGAACCAATAATTCCTTCCTGTCACTATGCACATATAATCCTCCATGTTTGGGAGACTCTTAAATGAATTACAATATCTTTAATGGTCAAATCTAATTGGTCATTCTAGTTTATACTAATTTGTATTATAGATCATCTTAAAACTAATTCTTCAACATATTTACTACCTTAACTAGGGAATTAGCTGTATCTTAGTCTGTGAGCCCATCTCCTCTTAAGCCAATCACACCACCATATTTATTTAAGTTCATTGAATAAAATATTTACATTCATTATTATTCCGGTGTGATGTTATAATGAAGTCCATGAAGACGTGCAATGATATAGTGAATTATGATGACATCATAATACAGTGATCACTAGCCATTAAACATGTATTCTAAATATTCCTATTCGATGGATACTCGAGAGGGACATCACAATATCCGGTTAAAATAACACTAGCTGATCCTATTTATACTATAAGTATAGCTGACAGTGAGGCTATTAGTGTGGCGACACCAAGGATAAATAGTGGTGGTCTTAGAAGAAAGAGTTCACTGAATTGATCCGTACAAATCCCTGAATGGTATTATACCTAAACGTCAATCAGTTTGATTCATGACACAATTGTATAAGTGATCCACTGACATGAGACACCAAGGACATCTCATGAATGGACGACTGCATTTTGACTACGACTTATGGACCTCTAATCATGGGATTCAAACAAGTCATAGCTCAGATATAGTAAGAAGCTTACACAGATGATTGAGTGGTCAAGACGGGATCATCCACCCTCGATATAATAGGAGATTGTCTCAACGAAGATGATGTAGAAAAATCCCTAGCAAGGGTAGTCAAGATAATAGAGAAGGCGTTCTCCAATAATCCCCATACGCATTAGTACTAATTGAATGACAGATTAGGGTTTGACGATAAACCAAACTCTCAGTAGTTTGGGAGTCTCACGTGGATGATGGATTATACATATACGGTAATCGATGACGGTAAATGTTCTATGAAAGATTTCAACACTATTCGGTATTTTCTAGAGCACGAAGTGTAGCTTGGCACCCCATGGGCTGGAAACTTAATCTATCGATTGGATTAAATCGATCCTTATTTAAATAATCTATATGTAGATATAGTTAATTAATAAGGTTAGTCAATAATAATTGCTATTGGGCCACTAAAGTTATTAACTAGAACGATACATGGGCCTAGAGGGTCACACGCATAAGGTCATAAGGCATTGTTGGATATATTTTATTTTTGGGTTTTTGAGAAAAAACCTTAAGTGAAATATAAAGAGGGAAAAGGCTCTCATTTTAAGCACCTAGGCCAGGCAGATTTGATAGCCCTCCATTTCTCCATTTTCTTCTCCACTCATCTAAGGAGAGTGTCTTCATGGTGAGAAGATCTTCTAGATTTTCAAGAAGAGTTGAAGAAGAAGACGTGGAGACCCAAGCATCGAGTGATCGTGTGGATACTTCTAGAGGCCGGACATGTGAACGGCTTCAAAATGACCTCAGAGTGACAAAGTTAAGGGTGGAACGAGTTCTCCAAAAGGTACATTCAATGTATGTATTAAAGATTGATTATGAATCAATCAACACGTTTTCCACGGACGAACCAAGGCACCAAACCCAACAATACCAAGGGAGCACGATCTCATATGAACCACACAATTACCTTCATAGATTTGTTCTTTCATCTAAATTACGAAAGTTTTAAATCTCATGGTTAGCAGCTCATAAGCCATGATCTAAATACAACTACTCATACACAAGGTGTCTTTAGTGTCCCAAGTCTGAAGACTAAACACACAATTGTGACACAAACTAAATTGAATGATGTTTATATTATCCAATTTAGGGGTTTGTACGTAGCATTTTAGTGAAATCTTTCCCCAAAAAGTACCCTCCATTTTACCTTAAGTGCCTCTACACTAATGGTTACAAGATCAACCAAACTCATTACATGAATGAGTGTTGATATTGTTTTTCTTTCTATCTATGTTGATGTCCTTCTTGAGTAGCCTTCAAATAACAATGTTCAAAACACATGCTCAAGGATAAATGATTACTGAATTACGATCTCATCATAATTCACTTAATTATTGCATGTATTCATGGACTTCAATTATAAGCATCCTACATGCATTATAATCAAAATTTGGTGTCAATGAATTTTGAGCCAAATGTGGAACATGCTATTCACTTGTTAGCCACATATATATTCTTTTAGCAAGGTGATAATATCATTGAGTATATATGTTTGAGTTTCTAGGAAAGGCTCGATTTGATTCATCTTTCCTTCCACTGTGTAAACTCGACTCAGACACCACTCGTGATTGAATTAAATTGTGTTGACCTTGTACCTTAATTCTAGAACCAAGCACATGAGAGCTACGAAAAAAGCCTGGGTGCTTCATGCTGAGAACAATCATTGAAACCTGCAACTAAAAAAAGAGGCAAAACTTAGCAATTCATAAAATTAGCCCTATCCCTACCTAGAATTCAAAAGATTCACCAAAATGCCGAGGAGAGTCAATGGCTCCCGCAAGGCTGGACGCCGCCGTCGGTGGCGGCAGACGAAGCCAGAGACGGCGATGCAGCCACCTTCAGGTGACGGAGCTCGAGGACTTTGCGGTGGGAGTTGGAGTGCTGGGTGGGCTCAAAAGTTGGGCTGGCAGCGGGCCGGTACTCTGGCACTAACCGGCCGGACTTGAACCGGACCCCACAGGCGTTGCAAAGAGTTTTGGGCCCTTTGGGCCCGGCCCGCCATT
Source organism: Wolffia australiana (assembly GCF_029677425.1). Taxonomy (NCBI): domain Eukaryota; kingdom Viridiplantae; phylum Streptophyta; class Magnoliopsida; order Alismatales; family Araceae; genus Wolffia; species Wolffia australiana. The sequence goes on along the minus strand of NC_135837.1, from coordinate 2,935,561 downwards.
GCGGGGTCCGATCCGTAGCGCAATGCACGCATCTCCTCCGCTCCGACCCCTTATTAATACTCTCCTCCTCCACCACTCTCTCATCTAGACGTGGTCTCTTGCTCCCGACTCTGCTTCGTACCTGCGCTAATGGCGGATCGACGGAGAAGGAATCCTCCACGAACTTCGACAGCCACTCCAATTGCTCCATATCTTCGATCTGATTCAATCGCAAAAACTTCAGTCGATCGATGTATGAGTAAAAGAGAGCGATCTTGCGATCTTGCGGTGAGTTTTGATTCGAGATTCTATGAATTTCGAGAATCACGGTTCATCAAAGAAGTTCGACGAGGTCCTTGATCTATCGGTTTATGATTGTTGCGGAAAGTGAAAACGCGGTTCGTCGAGGTATTACTATAGGTTCTGGTTCGAGTTTAGTTTTTTAATTTGGTTCAATCGAAAAGGAAAAAATCCGGTTCATCGAGTTTTGACACATCGAAGTATGAACAAAATTTACGAACTTTCATTTGCCGGATTCTTCGCAAAAATCGACAAAGATTTGAGATTTCGATCTGATTCCAACGAAATCCCCGGTATCCGTCGATCCATTTTAGAACAGAAATCGATTTCTTCGGAAATCACGATTCGAGAGAATTTGAATCTCGTCTGTTTCGGAGATCAGATTGAGTCAGTTTGGGGCTAAGAATGACTCCAGATGAACCTGATGAAACGCACGAGGATTTTAAAATTTGATTAAGCGTAACGGCTTCTTCAGAAAACGACAGCGCAACAGGAAAATCTTGAATTTGAAAGTATCGCTGTTCGAATAATTGAAATATGAAAAGAAAAGAAAAGAAACCAATCCGGACGCATAGTTTTCTTATGGGCCAAGATTTTCGCATTTTTTACTGCCGAAAGCGAAATTTTCACCTCGGCCAATGAACAAACTATTCCGGAGTATCACTGTTCGACTTTCAAAGGATCAAAGGATAGAAAAAAAAATCAATCTGGAAGCAGATATTTCCGGCGCGATAAACAAATCAACGGCAGAACAACGGAAGAATCATAAGTTCGTACTACTGCAACCGATATCTCTGATTTTTTGTGGGGTACAAAAAAATCGATTGAAAAGATGAAGAATCAGGTACTGCAGGAGCAGAAAAGCTCTATAGAAACGGCGAGAATTCTATAAAATCGAATAAACCGGAACTCTTCTTGGCCGCATTTCTCAGTGATGTCGCGAGCAAGCCATTGTAATACTGTTCGATTTCATCTCAAGCAAGATTTTTTTGAGAAAAAAACGAGAAGAATTAGAAGTTTCAGAAACGAAAAATTCGCACTGCTGAAGCCGAGCTTTCCAGCACTGTCGACCGAAAACAACAACCACCGAAAAACGGAAATTTGTGTAGAAACGGCGGAAACTCCAACAAACATGTAATCTACAGAAACAGCGAAAAAGCGGCTGAAAACTAAGAAGAATCAGATGAAGCAGGAACATTAATTTACAGAGAAGCCGCGAAAATCGAAAAACTACAGTTCTACTCGGCCGCATTGTTCATTACCGGCGCTAACAAGCAGTTGCAGGCAAAATCGCCGCGGATCTGCGATCCGGCAACAGAAGAGGAAGAACTGCAATCGAGAGGCGTCGAAACCGATTCCTCCGCCGCCTGATCGTTCAAGTACTTGTCCTCGACATTGCAGAGCTCTCCATCATCGTTCGAGAAGTCGAGGAGATCTTCAACGAGGAAAATCTCGCCAGAATGCCTTCCCTGCATCTCCGCCGAGCTTTCCGCTTCCATGGCCGGGGCTCGACAGTGGAAGATGTCTTTGAAATTCTGTTACAGAGATATAAGGAATGAGAGAGAGATGCGACATCGTATTTATAGATGCTGTTGGAGGAGAGAGAGAGAAGTTTCTCTCCCTCCCATCAGTGTAATAACTGAGGGTAAATATGTAAAAGTAATTACCATGGGTAGCATGGAAATAACATTGCAGTTAACCCTTTTTGTTTTTATTTATTGATGGATCCCTTTTTCTTCGGTCAGTGCAACGTGGTCCTTTTAACGGCTTTTTATGCTTGCTTTGACCACGTCATACGCCGAGTTAACCGCTTTTTGTGCTTTCAATTTGTTGAATGAAAAGAAGGAATTAATAATTATTTTAGCAGGGATATTTTAATTGAAAAATAAGGTTAGTAGTTTTAACACGTTATTAGCTTTATTGCATTTATTGTCTATGACTTGGATGGAAAAAACTTGCCTAATGTTCTAGTGCCAAAATTATTATAAACCAATATTCCATTATTATTTATAAGTTAATTTACATATAGATGGCCATACTAATCCTTTGAAAAGATGGATCACTAGTTATAATACTCAGCGCCTTATTGGACATCATCATGTTAATTTGTTTACATCTTTGACCAAAGCGAAATGATTATTTTTTAATTGTAAGATTGGTTGTGTTTGTATTTATATCGATATCTACATCAAAGTAATTGGAAAAAAACCTTATGCAGTTGTTGGAAGAATTTCTTTTTAAGAAGCAACAAAATTTGATGCTCAATACTCTCTACCATAAGAACCAATACGCGGAATAATTCAATGTCTAGTTTAAACCACAAGATTCCACAAGTATTGAATGTATAAGATTCAAAAAGGGTTGGAGTAGACTATTTTTGTAACTTTGAAGGTGGTGGAGATAGTGTGAAGGACTATCTATAGTCCCGAGCAGCATGTAGTGACAGGACAAGCCTCATGGATGATGTTCTAATATTAGAAAAAAGGCTTTGGTGACATACTCATTCAGGCACACATCACGCTGCTCCAACTGTTCTACGTGATCTAGTCTTTACATTTGTGATTTATATGCATTGATATGACAGGCTTTCTATGGTCATTGGGAGCCATTCAACCCTCATGAAAGTATTTTAATTTCCTTTCCAATAAAATATGAGGGATTGTATGGAAAATGCCAATAATCATGGGCATTTGGGGAGGATGCTTTAACCATTTAGTATTTCATATGACCGAGCTTTTTCTTGTCTTTGGGATTATGTGAAATAAACGAGTATAAATACCTAAAAAAACTTATCATTATTGTCCAATTTTGCATGTTTAGTTTTTTAATGAACACGAATGATGGAGCAGAAAAAGATGACTGATAACTTGCAAATTAAAATGATTAATTGATGAATTTTACATTATATTTATGTGTTTTAATGACCATATTTGCATGTTATCATATTAAAATGGAGATAAATGACTTACACTTTGATTTTACTATTATTTCTAATTTTTTATCATTTTTAAATGGTATTTGACCTCATTTTATTGAATAAATATTTTTTACAGGGCTTTAAATACTTGGCTAAAGGTTGGTAAGGGCTCTCATAATTTTTCTGGAATTTTTCCATATTTTTATATAATTTTCTGACCAATATTTAGCCAAGATATATATTTTTTTATTTGAATAATATATATGCTATTTATTTAGCATCTTTATAATATATATCAAGGGGCATCCACGTCATTCGCCCAAAATAATAATATATATATATATATCAAGGAGTTTATCTCTCTCTCTCTACACCATGTTGGTTCTGGGTAGTTGGCCAAAGGAGTTCCTCTCTCTCTCTCAACCCAATGCTAATCCTGGGTAGTTCCCAAAGGAGTGTCTCTCTCTCTCTCTCTATCTCTAGCTCATGCAAAGATTGGGCTATTTCCCAAAGAAGTTCCTCTCTCTCCACCCATGCCAATTCTTTGTTGTTGCCCATAGGAGTTCCTCTCCCTCTCTCTACCCCTTACCAACTCTGTGTAATTGCCCATACGCGTCGATTTGCTGCGTGCATTAAATGCAGGCGGAATCCACAACGTGCGTGGGTCAAATATTACGGCTATTTTGTCTTTTTCTGCTTATTTTACAGAAAAAATAAAACAAGGCGACGTGGCTTGTTTCTGTCCATTCAAAAGGGTTTCAAACACCCAATGATTGCGCGCTCTGCAGACGCGGACAAATACGTGTCAGAACGCGATCCGAGAAGGCAGAAAATGAGGAAAATTTTGGCAACCAATCAGAAAGCACCATTTTCAAACTTCATGGAGGAGAGATAAAGTAATCCAAAGGTGGAGATTAAGCGCTAGTAAAATGACGATATCTTGAGCTGAAAGTTTGAGGGCATGTTTTTCTTTTCACCCTCTACATTCCCTACGGTTGGATCTTTAAATAGAGGTCTGGAAAAGGGTGAAATTCACTTTTTGAAGCTCTCTCCAAGGATTAGGCCAGGAAGGACACAAGAGTTGCTTTGGAAGTCGACAGTTCTTGATTCTGCACTGCAATTTGTAAGTTTCTGATTTGTATTTCAATCTTCTTCTTGGACGATTCTAAAACGCCAAGGCATGGGTGAAATGTACATGCCCTAGAAGTTGTTTTGAATGAAATCAGCACTACATTTTGATTCTGATTCAAGATCTGGTTTTTAATCTTTAATTCTACATCAATTTGGAAAATTTCTGCATTAATAGATTTTTAATTTAGGATCGGATTTCATCATTTCCCCAAATTCTTCACTTTCTCTCTCTAGGTTAATTTGTCTAGTTTCACTCTCTATAATTCAATTTTTATTGTTTAGAAATTTAACTAAATGTATAAAAAACCTAAAAATAAAATTTGATTAAAAAATTTATCCATCTTGAAGTCCAATTTAAAAATCCCTTTCTTGATTATTTAATTCCCAATTTTAATTCATAAAAAATGTCTTAAAATTTTATAATAATTGGGAAATTAATAATCCAAATTAATCTGATCTTATAATTGAAATAATTCTATCTTGGGCTTTTTGACCGAAATATTTAAAATCAAAATTAAGATTTTTACTTGATTTTGATTAAATAAAATTATTATTAAGCATAATTAAGGTTTATTAATTGCAAAATTAATTCATCTTTGAATTAATTCATTAAAACTGGATAAAAATTCTTACTTTCTGCCTCCCTGTGGTTCGACCCCTTGCTTGCTCTATATTCTATATTTAGTGATTAAGGGTATTTATAAATTTATTGTATAAGTCTAAACATCAAATCAACGACATATTTACACGCATTTTTAGGCTTATCAGTGACACACCTTGCATATTCTCTCATCGAGAGCCTTCATAGAGTAGATGCAAAGGAGACAAAAAATGACCTGGAAACTTCTCTAGTTTATGATGCAAGACTATGTTTCAAACTATTTTGTATCATTGGGTAGTAAATTTTTAACTCGAATCCCTTCTTGAGAACCTACCTTTGACACAAATCCTTACGTTGATTTTATTGAAACTTGAGGCAACCTATGTTGGGTTCCTTCCCAGAATGTCCTTCCAAGGTATATTATAATCATATTATTATAATAGAAGATAAATATGACATTCTTGACAACACAATCAGGACTGAGGCTTAAATGAAGATATTCCACCTGAAGTATGCAACTATTTTCTCCAAGATCAAAATCTTCAAAACAAACCTCTAGGTAAAGTTACACAATGCAGATGATGGTAAAATGCATGGCCCCGTGCAAGACAGTGTATTAAACTTTATTGTCTGCATTTTTGTCGAATGAAGGCCACCACCTTTTTTTGTGCCATTGTGGAAAACCTCTTTGATGAGTTCCTTGATATGTACATCACTATTTTAAAGCCAACATATGTACCTATGCACTTGTGGAAAATTTGAATTTCTGATTTAAATATCATGTTGATTCACACCTATAGATTTCTGTTAGGGGTGACCATAGTAGAATGTTTACGTCATATATCCAGAAATCGCTGCAACAACATGGAGAATCACAAAGGTCAAGGAAACTAGGGAAGTCCAGAAGTTATACTATTCTTTCATTTTAAACTGGATATAGGCTGATGAGTACATGACAAAGTCTAAGCTTCAAGGTCAATAAATTTAATTAGTTTTTTCATTCCAAATCTTAGCAAGAGATTGATGCAGTACATTTGTTGAAAATTAGATTGGTTCTCAATTTTTTTACCATTACTTTATTCATACCCTGATCACAGTACAGAGATTAAAAACTAATATATCACTTACTCAAAATCAGTTGCCACTTAAATGGATGGTGTAAAGACGTCCCAGAACAGTGTAATATTTTTATTTACAAACACATGAAGAATAAAATATGGTGGCCTATGCTTTTAGTTTCCCTCATGTAATATTCTCTGTCCTACTTTAATGAGTTGATAGTGAATGTCAGAGCTAGTGGAGGCTTACAAATATAATGTCCATGCTGGAAATATATTTGGCCCAAAAGTGAATTCCACAAAATGCTAGTCATGTTGATTAATGTCATGGTTGTGTAAGTGTCCTTAGGCCTGGGACATCAAACAGGCCTTGTGGTTAGCAGGTTTTATTTTTACTATCACTTACAGATATCTAAGTACAAGATTCCAAACCTTGGTAGCTCAAATCTAGCAAAATTCAAAGAAGGTGACTGTATGGTCAACATGGCATTTTTTCCCCTAGTTATAAGAAGAGATTGATTCAAGAAAGAAGATGTAGTAAGGCACTACATATTAGAGGTGTTTTCATGATCTACTATGCATCAGTGTTAACTAGGGTTTGAAAGTTAACCATATTCTAAGCATCAGGGAAACTTGTGCAATTGAAAATTTTTACATTCATAAAAGTGATGAAGGCAAAATTTCCATTAGATATTTAACATACTTCATTATATCTTGTAGAGCATGAGTTGTAGACTGGCTCATGCAGGCTGGGAACTCAACTTATCGATTGGGTTAATTGATCATTGGTTAATAATATATTTTTATATTATAATTAATTAACAAGATTAGGCAATTATTATGGTGTTAGATTTATTAAATAACCTAATACATAGACCTAGAGGATTTCATGCATAGGAATTTGAAATATTGGTTAACATAGCCTACTTTTATTTTCAAAATTTTCCTAGGGACATAGACACTAAAATTTCTTTTGTGGGAACATTTGTGAGTTTTTTGGAGGGTATAAATAGACGAGGGCGCACATTTTTTGATAACCATGTGAGTCATTCTTGAGCACCCTCCCTCCCCTCTCTTCTCTTGTTCTTCCCTTGTGCTACTTATGGTGATAGAGGATGGTGAGAAAATCAGATTCCTAGAGGCAAAAATGAAGGAACAATGAAAAGATCTGCCCTATGAAGGTTGAACAAATACATCTAGTGGATACAAATATGAGTGCTTCAAAGAGACTTGTCCAAGAAACAAATAAATTTCAGAGTTGATACATGTAAAACTGCTGTAATCATATATTATTTTCAGCTTTAATATATTTTTTGATTCAGACTTTCATTTTTAAATATTTTTTAATGAATTTAATCAAGACCACGAGTTTCAAGAGCACATCAATTGTATGATACTGTTAGTGTGCGACGAAGGCACCTCTATTTTCAAAAGTAAATGACCTATTAGCAACCATCGAGATCAAAATATAATCCACAATGAGATATAATATAATATCCTCCCAAAAGTCTATGAAAGTCTAGATGTGTTGAGATGGAGATAAACATTAATTTTGCTGATAACACACAAATTACTGGGTTAATACTTTGTAATTTACATATTTTTTTGCATCAAAATAAAGTTATTATGTATGTTATTAAGCCTAAAATGATTAAAGTTATTTTTGGACTGACATTGTGATTTTTGTGATTCATTGATCTTTTTAAGGATTTATTTGTAATAATGAAATTATGTTTCCAATTCAAAATATACTTGTATGATTTTTTTGACATTCAATCATGGAGATATTTATTTTACAAGTCAGAATACACATTTTTTATAATTTTATGAAGCATAATTTATTGTATGGAATATATTCAATCTTTTTTTATCTTAAACTCCTGATCTGCCACATTCCCCCATTTGATTTGTTCCAATGGTAACCAATCATAGTTTTAAGCAAATATTAGTGCCGCTAATCATTGGAAAATGATTGAATATGGCATCTCAAATTGCGACGCCAAAAGGGATTATGATTGGAAGACACGATTTAATATTTAATCCTCAATGTGGCATAGGCCAATAGAAAAAAGAAGTAATTAAACACGTAATAAATGTGTTCCAAGATGGAGAAAATAAATTATTATTATTGAGGCATTTTTCAAAGTTGAAAAGTAAAAAAACATGGTACACGTACTTACTGACATATGTTGACACAAAATGGAGAAGACGTGTTGACGTGGCATGCAGAGCCACATGGTCACATCATTGCGATTGATTGAGATATTTTTTCTTAAATCTGTTACTGACAATGACATCATGTCCGATATTAACATTTCAAAGAGAGGGAACACTTTGACATGGAGGTCAGAGTTGCATCACCACTTCTTGTATTTAGTACTAGGATTCATTCACCTTTTTTATTCTTTTTCTATATAGGACATGTGGAAGTCTTGGATCTGCCAATCACCCAAGAAAAGGAGTTTTTCCGATAATTAAAATAATGAATATGTTGGGCTTTTTGACCTCCAACATAAAATCACGAAGCCATAGTGCCACTGATGATGGCTAGGACTTGTCCAACTTCAGAGCTTGATATCTAATGACCCAAAAGGCCCATTAAGCTGAAATTTTAGGGTAGCTTCATCTTTACCCCATCTTCCTATCTATCCCCTCTGATATATAAATGGAGCATAGATCTTTGTAAAAATCATCCATAAAATTGCGTTCAACATTTGTAGGTTGATTGAAAGAGTGCATTTTTGAGATCCATCAACCTCATTCTTGGTGTCCTGGGTGTTTGGGAAGAGGCAACAGAGAAGAGTGAGTTTTTTGTTCTTTGAATTTATTGAATCAAAAGAAGGAATTAATATTATTTTGCATGGATATTTTAGTAGAAAAATAATGTCAGATTTAGTCTTACCACGTGTAAGCCTTTTTGGATTTATTGTCTATGACTTGGATGGAAAAAAGCTTGCCTAATTTTCAAGTTCCAAAGTTGTTAAAAACAAAGTTACATAGTTATTTATAAAGTTAATTTACATGTAGATGGTCATATTAATTCTTTAAAAAAGATGAATCAATGATTATAATACTCAGCGCCCTATTGGACTTCATTAAGTTAATTTGTTTAACTCTTTGACCAAAGCAATATGATTATTTTTTAACAGTAAGATTGGTTGTGTTTGTATTTTGTACCAATATCTACTTCAAAGTAGTTGGAAAAATGAAATATAGTCATTGGAAGAATTCTCGATAAGAAGCGACAAAATTTAATGTTCAAAAATCTCTACCATAAGAACCAATATGCAGGATAATTCAATGTCTCGTTTAAACTACAAGATTCCACAAGTATTGAACATATAAGATTCATAAAGGGTTGGAGTAGACTATTTTTGTAAGTTTGAAGGTGGTGGAGATAGTGTGGACTGTCTATTGTCCCGAGCAGCATGTAGTGATGGGACAAGTGATGGAGCGCACCAGCCTGCTCCATCGGATAAGCTTTTGGAGCCACCATCGTCATCATCGACAGCCCCACTGATTTGTATCTAACCCGACCAACACGATGGTGAAAACACCTGGGTGCAAGTACCCCGGGTGAAAGCACGTCCACTCTCATTCGGTTGGATGTTTTATCGCATTTGTGTGTTCATTTTCATCGTGTCCGCATCATCGTGTGTCACATCATTTGCGCCATCATCGTGCCCATGATCATCAATCATATTCGTTGCATCATGCGTCATTTTGTTTTGTTGTGTATCGTATGTCATCATGCCTTTTTGGGTCTTTAGATTTTCTATATATTTTCTTTGGTTTTAATGGGGGTCCTATGGATATGGACCCCATTAATGAACCCCCCTTAGGGGGCCCATCTTGACCCCCTATATAAGGGGAGAAGAGGGCGCTCTAGGTCGGTTAGACAAGAAATTATTGTTGAAAGTTTCATTCACATTTTGGTTTCATGAGGAATAATAAAGGAGATGAGAAGAGGAATGAAGAGGAAGGAGAGGGAAGGGAGAATAAGGAAGAGAGAAGGAAAGGATAAGAGGGGTTCCCGCTCCAGCACCGCCGCTGCCTTCGTCAGCCTCCGCCAGTGGCCTGCGACGTATGACCTTTCCCCCCTGGACACGCCCTCGTGCGCACTACTCACGTCGCACGGGTCGCACGATACAATCGGTGTTATCGTGTGTTCTGCAGACGTGGCATTGACCTCGATGACGCCAGACACGCGGAACTTTGTTGCTGTTGCTATGCTCGTTCTGGCACCACGCGCACGCTCGTACAAGGCATCCGCCCTGGCGATCGTTGGTCGCGGAGCTCGTCCACCCTTAGACTACCAGAGCTGTAGCACTGGATTGCATTCTTCACCGCGTGTGACACAACGTTGACCTCACCTAGATTTACTCAAAGTGCAATCCCGTGATTACACAGAGATATGAACCAGAGTTAGACCGTTGATCATCATCGTTTAACACATTATTGTGAACTGATGATGCTGACTTTGTTGTATCGGTACTTGGAATTTTGACCACCACATTACTGATGAACCATTACTCTTGTCAATCTCAATGTTCGAAAATGAACCTGAGTTAGACCGTTGATCATCATCGTTTAACACATTATTGTGAACTGATGATGATGACTTTGTTGTATCGGTACTTGGGATATGTGACTTTGAAATTCTACAAGCATCACAATCCAATTGTTTTAGACTATTTGAAAAAGGAACCCCAAATGTTTTGATAATTTGACTCAAAACTTGAAAATGTGGATGACCAAGTCTTGAGTGCCACGTTCCTGGATCTGCCTTTTCCCAAATCAGTGCCATGGGTTGACTCTTTTGTGGCTCTACACAGTATAATCCTTCCCTAATTGTTCCCCTTAGCAGAATGTTGTTGGATTTCCTGTCCTTCACAAGACAATAAGAAGGATGAAATTCAACAAAAACATCATCGTCTAAGGTAAGTTTATGAATGGATAGTAAATTTTTAGTAATTCCAGGTACGTGTAAAACATCTTTAAGGAATAGTCTTTTATTAAAAGTTGAAATTTTAGACGAAAAAATAGATAGAATTTTCAAACCTGATCCATAACCCATTTGTAGATGCTCACTTCCTTGATAGCTTGTTGGATTTGAGATCAGGGTCGAGTCAGCTATCACATGGTGGGTGGCTCCAATATCTGGAAACCACAAATTATTATCAGAGGTACTTACAGTGTATGCTTGAGGAGGATGCTGGTGGCTCATTCTGCTCCCGCTTTGTGAACTCTTGGCATTCTAAGCCTCTATGTCCATATTGGGAGCAAATTTGACACCTGGGTTGGAATTTGTAATTCCTTCCTCTTCCTCTTCCTCTTCCACAGTTGTTATTTGATCCTTTTGCTTGGTAGTTATCCTTTCGTTGATTCTGCTCTGTAGTTTTCCGCACTTGACTATTGTTGGCCATTGGAGAAAAGTCACTTGAGCTCGCCTTTTCTTGATAATCAAGATAGACCTCATGAGCCTTAAGATTGGTTACAATCTCTTCAAATTCCATATGAGCAAGGTTGGCATTGACACAGAGAACGAATTGACTGTATTTGGTTCCCAACCCTCTCAGGAAGGTGTAATTCTTTGTATCCTCATCGATCTTGGCTCCAGCAGATTCTAAAGATTCAACAATACTCTTGAAATGCTTCACATATTCATTTATTGTTTTTGTACCATTTGTGATAGTGTGGAATTGTCGATGCAGATCCATGACTCTTGCCTTAATCTTGCTGGAGAATGTGACTTCTAGTAGATTCCTCTTCCTCCCTTTGTAGTCTTGGCTTTGCTAATACATGGAATCACTGACTCTGATAAAGTGGAGAGTAAGAAACCAAGCACCCTTTGATCGTTTCTCCTCCAGAGTTTGTACTCCGGATTTTCCATTGAATTTCCCTGTGGGTCAATTATGGACAAGGGAGGAGGATCATTTTGAATGTAAGAAATCAACTCATACCCATTAAGAATTGGGATGACCAAGCTCTTCCACGCTTGATAATTCTCGTCAGTGAGCTTGATGAGAACTGATGCTCCTGGTGGAATATTCATCGGAATTAGTCCTTCGGTGATGGCGACTCCTGCAGCACCAGGCGAGGGAAAGAGGGACCCTCCAGCGGAAGCATTTTCAGCCCTGGTGATCGCTTGCTCTGAAACCATGTTGAAATTCATGGTGATGAAGATGAAGAAGAAGTTGAGGAGATGGAAAGAGAGAGAGAGAGAAGGAGAAGAGAGAAGATAAGAACAGGTAGATGAAGATCGTCCTTATTCCGCAATCATTCCAACTCTACATCGATTTTTATTTAAAGTACATATAGAATAGTTTAAGTTGCATCCGTTATAACAGATATGTAACGGATATAAGACGGTTTAATTTCAACCGTTATAACAGATGGGTACACCGATCTTAACCGTTTGATCGGTGTACTCATCCGTTATAACAGAATCCCTCAGTGCAATCTCATCCGTTATAATGAATTGGGTGCACCGATCACAGCCGTTGATCGGTGCCGTAGTCCCTTTATTATAAAGGATATCTCCCATTTAATCCTAGCCGTTATAATAAGATGGGTGCACCGATCCCTGTCGTTCATCATGTCGTGGACCCATCTTCTTACAACGGTTATGTCGACACTTAATCTCAACCGTTATAAATATCTACGATTTGATCTTGGCCATCTATGTTTGATCCTGATCTATCTTTGAACTTACATTGATTCCTATATTCTAAGTCTCTAACGAGCATAAAATATTATCCCATTTTACTAACTAATCTTGATTAACATCCTAACAGGGGCGTTGGCGTAGAACAAGTAAAACGTTGAGCTTGTCCCTGAGAAAACAAAAATGAGCTTTTGGTAAAGGCTTTGTTAGTACATCACCTACCTGATTTTCTCCCTGAATGAATTTAATCTTCAAGGCTTTTGCGGAGACTTGTTCTCTGACAAAGTGATAGTCTATTTTGATGTGTTTCATTCTTGCATGAAACACAAGATTTGCAGCTAAATACGTAGCTCCCAAGTTGTCACACCAAAGCGAGGGCAATTATTGAGGAATTGTTTGGATTTCGTTGAACAGTGATTGGATCCACATTATCTCAGCGGTTACATTTGCAAGTGACTTGTATTCTGCTTCGGTGCTTGATCTGGCTACCATAGCTTGTTTCTTTGAACTCCAAGACACCAGGTTTCTTCTCAAAAAAAACAAGATACCCTCCTGTAGATCTTCTATCATTACGATCTCCTGCCCAGTCAGAATCACTAAATGCACTAATTGACATGTTAGAATCTCTGTGAATCAGTAAACCAAATAAGACACTTCCTTTAAGATAACGAATTAAATTTTTTAGAGAAGTCCAATCATCTACATTAGGAGAATGCATTTTCTGGCAGGCTTTGTTTACTGCAAACGAAATATCAGGCCTGGTAAGAGTTAAGTACTGTAATGCACCAACTATTTGTCTGTAGAAGGTTTCATCTAGAGGTTTGTTATCATTCTTAGATGTCGAGGATACAGCAATCGGAGTCGTCATTGGTTTTGAGTTTTCCATTTTTGCTTTTTGAAGAATAGTTAGCAGATATCTTGATTGTGTTAAGAAGAAGCCCTTTGGATGAGGTATTAATTCAATTCCTAAAAAATATCTTGCAGGTCCAAGATCACGGATAGAAAACTGTTTATGTAAATGATGAACCACAAATTTAATGTTTTCAGAATTTGATGACATAATAAGAATATCATCAACATAAATCAAAATAAAAATTGGATTTTTATCACCCAATTTGAAAAACAAAGATGTGTCAGTTTTGGAACCAGAAAATCCCAACTCTCGCAAAGCAGAAGTTAGTTTTAAAAAACATGCACGAGGTAATTGTTTTAAACCGTAGATAGATTTTTTAAGTAAACATACAAAATCAGGATGTTTAGAATTTTTGAAACCTGGTGGGTGCTCCATGTAGAAATTTTGATACATCAAGTTGATGTGTTTTCCAACGGTTGAAAACAGCAATCGAGAGCAAAAGTCTAATGGTAGTATGCTTAATAACAGGACTAAACGTTTCATGAAAGTCAAAACCCTGTTGCTGACTAAAACCTCTTGCTACTAAACGAGCTTTATACCTTTCAATGTTGCCATCAGATTTGTATTTTAGTTTGAACACCCATTTGCATCCAATGATATGTAGATTTTGACGTTTGGGAACTAACTCCCATGTATTATTTTGAACTAATGCTTCATATTCTGTTTTCATTGCTTCCATCCAATTCTTATCTTTGGATGCTGCAGTATATGAAGTAGGTTTGGTCATGCTTAACACTGTAGATAAACATGTTGGAATAGGATGTTTTACAGCTGTGAGCGATAAGTGTGTATTATTTTTGTAATACACATCTTTAAGCTTTCTTACTTTGATCTTAACTCCCGGTTCAGGAGTATGATCTAAGGTACTGGAGATATCCAAAATGTCAACATTATCAGTTTCATCAATAATTTGTGCCTCATTTACTGATGAACCATTACTCTTGTCAATCTCAATGTTCAAAAATGAACCTGAGTTAGACCGTTGATCATCATCGTTTAACACATGACCGCTGGACAAACCTGGCTGCCACCAATGTCGTTTGTCGTGTCCCCGGTTGCCCGCCGTGCCGCACCGACATCAACCCTGCGCCCCTATCCCTGCAACACCATCGTAGCCATCATTCAGTTGTCTTGCTGGTTGACCCAACAGTGCACGAAAGCCTCACTCTCTACCACGCCAGGCTCGATCGTGTGCCGCACCGTCACCGGCCCGCTGATTCCATCACTGACGTCGCATTGACTCATATTACGGCCATGTGCCACCTGCTACCGCTTGCATCCGCACCTGACTCCACTTGTGTTGACCCACTATTTGATCGTGCACGTCGGACTCAACCGGTCGCTCGAGCCGTCTTACCTCCGCACGTCTCCGTCACTCTCGACCTCACCTCTGACCTTCCATCGTCGTTTCCTATGCCGCATCCAGCCGCCAGCCGAGCATCATCCAGCCATCTTCGGCATGCCTCCACTCCAACTGCCCATATCGGTCCTTCCACCGACGAAGACACTGACAACAAATGCCGCCATGGGTGAGGTATGTCGTTCCCCTTGCTCATCAGTTATATTACGCGTTCCAATATATTTTTGGCTGCACTCTATCCCACTTGGGTTAGAATAGATGAAAGTTTATCTATCGGAACCACGAATTGAGCGAATTCCCAAGTACGGGTCGAGTCCGTCGATTACGTGCAAGTGCCAACGAAATTATTCCGTTTGACGCAATAATCACTGTTGTCACTCCGACAAGGGTTAGAAGGTACCATCACCGTCGTCGGTCGCCCACCCCAGAGGTCAGAACTTGACGAATCCCCACGAGTCGGGGGTCCTGCACGTACATCTGCCTAGGATTCATCGCATCACGTAGTTACAACTCATTAGGGATTTACCCATTGGACGATGTCATTGAGGACATCCGACATCAACAAGCGTCATGGAGGATGTTCTAATACTAGAAAAGAGGTTTTGGTGACCTACCCATTAAGGTAGGTTTTGGCACACACCACGCTGCTCCAAGTGTTCTACTTGAACTTGTCTTTACATTTTGATTTATATACATTGATATGACAAGCTTTCTATGGTCATTGGTAGCCGTTCAACCCTCATGAAAGTATTTTTATTTATTTTCCAATAAAATATGAGGATTGTATGGAAAATGCCAATAATCATGGGAAATTGTGGAGGATGCATATACCATTTAGTATGTCCTATGACTTAACTTTTTGTTGTCTTTGGGATTAAATTTTTGAAATGAGAAAATATTAATAAATAAAACAAATATCATTATTGTCCAATTTTGCATGTTTAGTTTTTTAATGAACAAAAATGATAAGTGAGCAGGAAAAGGGAGACACACCTTGCATAATTACTATTTAAGAAGCCTTTCTAAAGTGGATGCAATGAACCAAACAATGACCTGGAAACTTCTCTGGTAAAGCATTATACCCATATGATGCTAAACTATTTTTCGAACCCCTTTTTATCTCATTAGGCAGTGAAATTCAAAATTGAGCCCCTTCTTCTAAATTAAGGCAACATGTAAAGTGTTGGACTCTAGCCTAGAATGTCCTTCGAAGTTATATCAAAATCATATTATTTAAATGGAAGAAAAATATAACCTTAATGACAATACATTAATGGCTGAGCCTTATGCAAACTCCGATATTCCACTTAAGGCATCCAACCATTTTCTCCAGGATCTTAATCTACGTAAATTTACAGAAAGAAGATGATTGAATGAGTGGCCTTGTGCAATACAAAGTATAAAATTTTTCCTGCATTTTTTCTCATAAAGGCCACCACCAATTTTTGTGTCCTCACGGAAAACCTCTTTGATGAATTCGTAGGTATGTATATCATTATTTTATAGCCAATACATTTAACTTTTCACTTGTGGAAAAAATTTAAGAAATGTGAATTAACTATCATGTGGATTCATACCTATAAGTTTCTGTTTGGGGTGACCATAGTTGAATTGATAGGTCCTACGTCCATCATGGAGGATCTCAAAGGCAAAGGCATGTAGGGAGGCCCAAGTTTCTCCGGATGATTAAATTTCCTATTTCCAAGACCTCATAAGTTTTAAATTTTATTCATTTAAAAATTTTTGAGCATCAATAACGTTTAAATTTTCTTATGATAAAAAGTTAGTATTTATAGAAAGATGAATGCAATGATAAGCTGTAGAATCTAACCTGAAATGGCTACTATATTATTAGTGTTTTTCTTCCAAATCTCAAAAAATGAACTTTAAAACACAATTTTTTCAATATCATATTGGCTCTAAAATGTCTACCACTACTTTATTCATACCTTTATCACATGTATGCTCATTACAAACTAATACCTCACATACTCAAAAGCATCTGATTAGTTGAGTGAATTGTGTAAAGACTTCATAGAAGAGTTTAATACTTGTGGAATAAAATTTGGTGGTTTATGATGTTATCTCCCTTGTTGGCATTTTCTCTGTCCTACTTCTTTAATGAGTTGATAGTGGCCATCAAATCTAATGGAGCCATATTAAAATGATGGCAATGTCAAAAATATATTTGGCCTATTAGCTTATTGCACATTTGTCATCTACTTTAATATTCATGCATAAAATGTATTCATTATAATGCATGTGTGATGCTTAGAAATGAATTCTGTGAATACATGAAATGGCTACTTGAATTATGATGATATCATAACGCAATGTGTTAGTTTAAGTGGCTAAGGATAAGCTTAGATCGAGGGTGAGTTAGGTTCTCTAGGTATATATATATGTTTAAAATTTTAATTCACCTAGGATTTTCTACGTAGGAAATGAGGTAGAGGCACTTGGAAACACAATTATCTGTCCTGAGGTGATGATGTGCCCTAATTGTGTTTGTATGAATGCCCGCACGAAAGTCACTTGGAAATAGGACTGAAAACAGTACCAAAAAAGGAAAAAAATTGATGGAGCTCTATTCTCCTCAACCCCCAAAGTCTTCCACGGAACTACATTGCTTGACCTACTTCAATCGGGCCTTCAAAGCCTTCTTCTTATGGCCCTCAAATTCTTAAACTGGCTTACCAAAAAAGCTTCATCAAGAAAAATATATTTCTTAATGATATTTTCTCCTCAATGAAACTTAGTATACCAACTCCCCAAGTAGTATTCAAGACAAGGCAAGAAAAATGTATTTCACAGGGAAATTTAGCTCACTAGTTTATTAGGTTAGGGATAAAATTTTGGAAATGTAATAATGACCTCCCTGCAGCAATGCCTCCATTTTTGTTTTCGTTCTTTCCTCAAGTCCTTTTATCCTCCACGTTTCCCTTTGGATAAAATTCCTTGATTAGTGTTTGACCTTTGGTGCTTAAAACTACTGTATCTTATTCATACCTACACCAAATGCAATGATTACACATGGAACAATCATAACACATTACACAAACTGTTATCTAACACAAAATGGAAAAAATCAAATCAAACAAAGAGGTCAATCTTTCTACATTCTTAGTAGTTTTAAACACCAAAGGTCAAACACTAATCAAGGAGTCTTTCTGCATTTCTTTGTGTCCAAGTTCAAACCCCTATTGCTCTTTCAAAACTCAAGCAAAAGATATGATTCTAAGTTCTATGGATTTTTATGGATATTATTAACTAATAAGTTTTAAAAAATCTCAAAATCAATATAAAAATTATGTTAAACATGTCAAACATATCACAAGGTCGAGGATGTACAAATCAGCCTTCATTTCTTTGCATATTGTATCACCCTATACTACAAACCACGATTCAAAGTTCTATGGACTCAGAATGATGTAAGATAAAAATGTCCTCTTGAATTAAAGCTCCAAAACTGCTTGAAATTGCTTTAGGGATTGAAAGATCCCTTTAGCTTTTGAACTCTGATTTTCAAAGGGCAAGAAGAAGGGAGGTTTGAAACTAAGGCTCAAAACTGTACATGGAGTTATAAATCTGAAAAGGGAATAATGGTAATTTTTCAACAGTCCAACAGTCAGAGGATTAGAGAATATCAAACAAGAATCCTTTTATTATTTAGCCATTAAGTTCAAAATATCTCTCACGAGTTCAGTAAAAGCTAGTTGCTCTTGCAATAATTTCAGCTTCAAAATAGTCTGAAACTTTCAGGTACGTTTATTATGTCATTTTAATTAAGATATCACCATTGGATAGTAATATCTTGATGTTATTAACTTTCATTAAATCATCAATAAATTCAGCCTTAAATACCTAAATATAGTAATAATTTTTTTTAAAAAGTTATTAAGCCAATTCAGAGAAATATTTGAATAGTGTTAGAGAATATGTTTATCTTCATGTCATAGAAAATACAATTTATGACTAAATGATTTGATTTTCTCACCATAAGCCCAAAATAGTTAGGCTTTAAATATAGCTAAGGGTCTTATTTTATTCTCACTTACAATCAGTCAACTAGTAGACTGAGCACCTATTGTGATTTGATCACAATCCCTATTCAGGCATACATTAATTTGAACATTCATCAAAACACATATTAAAGCATTTTAATGAAATATCCTTAAAACTTAATCTTCACAATGAATGAACATGTATTCTCAATATTCATATGCAAAGGATACTCTATAAGGATATCAAAATACAAAAAAAAGGACAATGTCTACTGGCACTCAAATAAGTAGTATGGCCAATCTTGTAGCCATTAGTGTAGAGATACTAATGACATGTAGTGGGTATTTTTAAGGGAAAGATTTCATTCATTTTTTTAATGAATCGCTGAATTATATCATACCTAACTGTCATCAGGTTGATTAATGTCATGGTTGCGTAAGTGGTCATTAAGGCTGAGAAACCAAAGACACCCTATGGTTGGCGTTTTATTTTGATAATGGACCTAACATGTCTTTAAACACGACAGTCTCTAGGTTAGTGGAAACATTAGAGACATTTTGATGATTTTTCCATGCATTAGTATTAACTAGAATAATCAAAGGTTTGGATAATTAACCATATCTTATGTCTTTGGGGAATCTTACACTGATGAAGGATTATACATACACCAAAACTGATGAAGGTAAAGGTTCTGTTAGATATCTAATATTACTTGATCATATCTTTTAGATCATGAGATTTAGACTGACCTAATAGACTAGATTATAATACACTTATAGATTATAATTCACTAATAAGGTTTCCCAATTCGACTTAATAACCAAACTTATACAAGGGTGTAGAGGATCACACATGTATTTTCAAATATTGGTTGATATAGTGTAATCCATTTTTAAAATTTTATAAGGACACATACATTAATGAAATTTTATTGGGGAAATTTTTTATTTTTCTTGGAGAATATAAATACAAGGGGGAACCCATTTTATGATACCCACATGATTCATTCTTGAGTGGCCCCCTGTCTTCTCTTTCACTTCCGATGTGTTGCTTCTGGTGAGATAAGATGGTGAGGAAATCAGATTTCCACCAGCATATTTTTAGGGAATGATGAAAAGTTATGTTTCTCTGAATATTTAGATGATACATCTTGAGGATGTACATAGGATCAAGTCAAAGAGAATCATCCAATGAAAATAGAATTCTTAGACTCAATCCATGTAAAAATCATGTGATAATCCACAATTTTATTTTTAAGATATTTTTTGACTTAGACTTTCATTCTAAAATCCTTTTTCAATGAATTCAATCAAGGCCACAATGCTCCAACAGTCCACCAAGTAAATGACCAATTAGTCACCATCGAGATCAACATATAATCCACAGTGAGATCAAATATAATATAATATCCTCCCAAAAGTCTATAACAGTCTAGATGCGTTGAGATGGAGATAAACAACGATTTGGCTGATGACACAATTTATTAGGTTAATACTATGTATTGTGCATGTTTTTGAGCTTTTATCACTGATTAGCACAGATATTCATTCAAAAAGGTGTCTTTCTGGCATTGTAAATTGCCTTGCCATAAGGTCCAATGATTGGCTGAAAATTTTTTAATTTTTTATCTGCGTGATAGAGTGGATCATAGAAACGTATGACTAAAATTTTAAAATATCCGTGTGGAGACCACAAAAAGAAATAACTATTTTTTAGACATTTTCAAAGTTGAAAGTTTAAAAATGGCACAAGTGTCTCACATGATTGGCACAAAATAGAGAAGATGTGTTGACATTGCACATGGGTCCACGCTGCCATACCATTGCAATTATTCAGTTATTTTTTGTTAAATATGTTAATAACACGTGTCCATGAGTTGAAGGGGAAAATGGTGTGCTGTCATGTCACACATTTAATACTCAGATTCCTTCACCTTTTTTCATTTTTCCTATGCAGGATATGTGGCACTCTCGGGGCTTCCAATAACACAAGACATAAAATTGTGCCAATAATTAAGAAAATGAATATCTTGGGACAACTGCCAACAAAAATATTAGGAAGCCATGTCGAAGATAATGGGGAGATAGAAAAATTAATCAACTGAACAAAAAGAATTTTCTCCAACTTCAGAGCTTGATATCTTGGGACCCAAACAACTGATTCAACTGAAAATGTTAAGGTAGCTTCATTTTACGTCCTTTTTCCATCCATGCCACCTGATGTATAATTTGAGGCATGGATATTTGTAAAAATCATCCGTAAATTTTCTTCCAATATGTGTGGGCTGGTTCAAAGAGAGTGAGTTTTGAAGGTTCATCAAGTCATTCTTGGTATCCTGGGTATTCTAAAAGAGGCAATGGAAAAGAGACAGAGCTTGCTGGGACTTGAAAAATTCCATGATCCTAAGGAAATGTAAGGATCTATTGTAAGTGTCATCACCTTACATTGGTTTCTTTCATCTTCATCCTTAGTTTACATCAATCTCATCACCACGTCTTATCATCACATCACTATCTTTACACTTTTCAATCACATCTTACACCTTTCACATCATTGTGTTTTCATCATGTACTGGTATCCCATTTATATGCATTGTTCGTCCGCACAATCTCTACCTATCCACTTACCTTCTTATATCATTATTTTTACTTCCTTCTCTATCTCACTTATTCTTATAATATCATTCATATAACTTTATTCTATAAGCATCTTAATCTTATTATAATGATTACCTTCCCACTGCTATTTTCCTCAACTCTTAATCCTATAATACATACCTTCTTTGTCTCATGAATCATTATTTGCAGAATATTTAATCCTTAATTACAATTTAATGGGAAGACTATCCATGCTCATCAATAGCTAGATTTATTTATGTGACTAGGTGTATATTTTTTATTGATGAAATTTGAAATCCAAAAATTGAAAATTAAAACCTTAACTTTGTGTTTATTTTGAGGGATTCATTACTTATGATAAATGAATAGGTAGATATCTAGCTATTAGGGAATCAATGTAAATATATGGTTCTTTAATATTCACCAAAAAATGCAACTATACATTATGACCAAGATAAATATTCATGACAAATGTATATGATCTAAATGAATATCATATTATTTTTTTATTGCCTTAAGTCATAAATGAAATGACTACGTCCCCCACCCTAGCGCCCCGTTCCCCTCCACTGGCTTCACTACCCTCCCCTCCCCCCTCCAGCGCTTCCCACTCGGACCCACTCCTCCCTCTACCTTCCTCTCCCCATCCCCATCCCTAGCTTATAGCCCCACCCTAGCCACAATCCTCCCCCCCAATATACTAGCCTCCCTGCCCGACCTCCACCCATCACATATCCCTTTTGAGCGGGAGGACGGCTTGACTAAGTGTCAAGCATCACTCCCTAGTTCTGAGGACACTTGTGGGGACACTAGCGGCCACACTTCTACAAGAGAGGAGGGCGATGAGGCCTCCACCTCCAAGGAGTCAGACACCGACACCTCATCTCCTTTAGGACATCACTCGGATGCTCCTCATGCACGTCACATCTATAACACCCAATTTTGGGTGTGTCACGTGAGCCGATAGTTTTATGATTCTAAATCTTTTTTGGAATTGTAGAGGGATCAGACACCCTCTAACCCAGTCACATCTCCTCTCCCTGATCAATAAGCACAACTTAGGGATAGTTGGGCTTATTGAGCCGATGACTACATCGGATCACTCCCATTCCATTGCGAGGAAACTCAGAATGGATTATGTTTACTGTCATTGCTTGACTAAGCTCTGGCTTTTTTGGAAGCGAGATTATTCGTTGGAACTACTAGTAGAAGGGATCCAATATGCCACTTTTGACGTATTGCACTCCCTGAAGCCCTACACGCTTACAATAGTCTACGCATCGCATAGACACCAAGTGCAGGAAGCCCTCTAGGAGGAGCTCACCTTACATATCCATGCCCATTCATGGCTTGTTGACCTCCCTTGGTTTATAGCAGGGGATTTCAATTGTATACGGGCAGCCAGAGAGTGCCAAGGAGGCCGCCCACCTCAATCACGATCTATGGAAGCGTTTAATGACTTAATCCATCAGGCATCACTCGTGGAGCCTCCTACCATCAATGAGAAGTGGACTTGGTGTAATGAGCATCAAGCAGATGCGCATATGTACAAGCAGTTGTTTTATTAATATCACTGCGCTGATGCATTGCACCATCACGATTGAGATCCTATCGAGATATTACTCGGATCACTCACCGATCCTCCTTCTCCTGGACTCGAGTAATCAAGTCTGCAATCCTCCATTCTGATTCCAAGCCATGTGGTTAGAGCATAACGACTTCCATCATTTTGTACACAGCCGTTGGCATGGAACAATCTCTACATCACCTAGGGAGAACTTCAGTTTTGGGCTCAAGAACCTCAAGTTCCTCCTGAAATGGTGGAATCGACATGTCTTTAGAGACATACACGCACCAGTTGAAGCACTCAAGAAGGAACTAGCTACTATCGAGTGACAGCTGCAAGATGGTTGGACAGACGACGTGCGAGAGCACCAGCTTCAACTTAGAGAGCAGCTTGAGGATGCTATGCAGCGTTAGGAGATTTTCTACCTCTAAAAATTGTGGGTCCAATGGCTGTGAGAAGGTGATAGAAACACATGTTTCTTTCATGCCTTGATCGGTCACAAAGCCCGTCCTAATTATACGACCCTATTAGAGACATATAATCAGGGCCCCCCCAACTAGCAACCGCAAGAGTAGAGTTTTATCACTCACTCTTATCCTCACAACCAACTATTGTGAGTGAGAACCTTCTCGCCTGTATCCCTCACTTGGTGATCGACCAGGAAAGCGCACTTCTCACAGCCCTACCTACTTGGGTAGGAGATACTCGTTTCCTTGGGTAGGAAGAAGGCCACAATACTAGATGGATTTTTAGCAGAATCCTACACTGCATATTGGGATATTGTAGGCACTGTCTTGGTGCTTGATATCAAGAAGGTATTTACGTACAAAGTCTTCCCTCAAAGTTGGAAATCCACTTTTTTAGTGCTCATTCCAAAAGTGGACACTCAAACTTCCTTCAGACACTTTCGCCCCATCAGTCTTTGCAATGTATGCTACAAAGTTGCATCCAAGATCATTAAAAATAGACTAGAGCACTTTCTTGATAGACTTATATCGCCTGAACAGTGTGGTTTTGTCAAGGGTCAACAGATCCATGCCAATATCATGCTAGTTCACGAGGTAGCACAGTCATTAAACGCTCATATTTCGGGCTCAAATGTCATCATCAAACTAAATATGGAAAAGGCCTTTGATCGTGTCGACTAGAATTTCCTTACCCAAGTGTTACATCGCTTTGGGTTCACGGATGCATTCATCGATCTTGTTGATGCCTGCATTAGAGAGAATCATTTCTCTCTCCTGATGGATGGAAATTCTATTGGCTTCTTCACGCCCATGAGAGGTCTACGGCAAGGTGATCCTATCTCACACACCCTTTTTAGATTGATAGAGGAGGTCTTCAGCCGATCACTCACACGTGCGATCGACCACGGCCTCATCCAACCGTATTTTATGAAAAGGGGCTGCCCGATCCTCTCACACTCTCTATTTGCAGATGATGCTATCCTTTTCCTCAATGCATCTAAAAAATCCATTAAGGAATTTATGAGTGTCCTCACAGCATACAAGCAAGCTTCGGGCCAGCTTGTCAATGCCCCAAAGAGTAGCTTTATAGTTGGTCCTTCCACCACTATAAAGCACTCTCAGATACTCCAACACTATACCCGCTACTCACGAGGATGCCTTCCTTTTGACTATCTTGGATACCCTATCTTTCTAGGACCCGCTAGGCTTCATTACTCTGATGCACTACTGGTTAAATTGAGAAAGAAACTAGAGGGATGGAAGCTTCATTTTCTATCCTCTAGAGGACGTATCCAACTTATTCAACACATCCTCATGAGTATTTTGATGCATACCCTTGCGCTCTATTCACTATCTCTCACAATCCTCCGCTCAGTGGAACGACTATGTGCACATTTCCTATGGTCTGGTCACCTTGACGGAGAGTATCGCCATCATTGGGTCTCTTGGGCGAAAGCTTGTCGGCCGACGACCAATGGGGGTCTAGGGATCAGATGCCTCCTGGATGTCCAAGACATGCTTCAAAAGAAACTCATATAGCGTATGCGCACCACACACGCCCTTTTGGGAAGTTTTATTTCTACCAAGTATGGCGAGTGGGCCCATCGAGAGATGGATATCCGTGGCCATGGGCGATAGCGGACGTGGCAAAAACACTGGCTTGAGATAGCCCAGGTCACACGTTGGCTGGTTGGCCGAGGTGCAATTAGCGCCTGGTTTGACACTTGGCATGGTGATGAACCTTAGCTTGCCATCCACACTTTGTACCTCATCGATTGAGACTCACACTATACAACTGCTCATGGGCAACACGGGACACCTATGGGAGCAACATGGCCTCCCTTCAGACACACTCTCCTAGGTCCATAGTACCCCTATATGGACCACTCCCGGCCATGCGATTTGGACACTCACACTCGATGGAACCTTCTCCTGTGGATCTTGTTGGGAGCATTTCTACGAGAAATCCCCGCGCTAGCACTAGGGTCACCTCATCTGGCATCTGACGATCCTCACACGTGTCTCCTTTTTCCTGTGGAGACTTTTACATCGTGGCCTTCCAACTGATGATCGGGTGATCCGTGTAGGTCACTCCCTCTGTTCGCGTTGTGACTGCTGACCCGCATCACCATAGGCTGAGACTATGGAACATCTTTTCTTCCATAGTGAGACAGCCCTAGACTGTTGGGGCCATATTGTCCACTCCTTCCCATCCCATTGACCCCGTTTGAGTATTATGGCAAGATGTTTCTCTCGCAAACACACTCTAAACGGGGCCCCATCCTACACATCACCATAGCTTACTTACTATGGGAGATATGTAAAGGACAAAATTCTTTTTGTTATGTAGGGACTCCCATGTGCGCCGTAGATATCTCGCATCGAGTCAAGCTCTAGATGCGACGCGCCCACCATCTCATCTTGCCTCGCGACTGCATCTCAACCCTCACGTGCAGCTTCCTTTGCTCTTGGGGCATTTCAGTGACCCTTGCCCCTATCCGCATTCAGCTATAGGTCGTCCGTTGGCTTCCACCGCCAATCAACATCCTCAAACTGAATGTAGATGATGTTGCCAAACGGAACCCGGGGCCAACAGGGGGAGGTGGTATCCTCCGTGATCATAAAGGGAGTATTCTCTTTGCTTTTTCCTCTTTCTATGGCATACAAACTAATACAGTAGTCGAGGCTATGGCGATACGTGATGGTTTACTCCTCTGCGAAGAACATAAACCTTCACTACGTCAGCATAGAATCGGACTCACAGGTGTTGGTTGACATGCTTCGTGTAGGTACATGCTCCTAGTGGTGCCTACATCGCGTATGGCAGGACATCATGCGGTGCCTGCCTCGCACAACTAGTATACGTCACCAGCTACGCGAAGGCAATCAGACAACAGATGCCCTGGCCAACCATGCGGCACACACACGACACCCCTCCTCTCTTTTTCTTTCTTGGCAGGCCCTCCCCCCCTCAGCTTGGGGATGCTATCGCGGGGAACGCCTCGACTAGCCCTTATTTTTTCTCTCTCCTCATCATCCACACTGACGCTTCCTCTTTTTCCATTTCGATTGATTTGTCATATCGTCCATATTCCACATTACCTCACCTTCTACCTCACACCCTTCAAAGCTCCCACATCTAACGGTACGAGAAAAGGACAAAAAACCCATTTTTCTTATTAATTATTCCATGACGCGATGTCACGTCACCGCACACCACATCATGGAATATTCTCCTTTATGTTTTTTAGTGTTTGACATGACACGTGTTTCCACGTGCTGCACCAGCACTTTTTTAATTTTTTTTTTAATTTTGAATGATCAAGTATGGTACCCATGCATGAAAAGTGTGCCTCTACAACTTTTGACTTTTCCACACTTAATTTTTTATCTTGTTTTTCTTGATTCTCAGTCAAATTTATTGGAATAAAAGTAGCTCCTTTTCTCATTGGTCCATGTCAACCCCCTTGAAAAGAATGTCAGCATGTCAGATAATGATTGGTGCATTATGGCATCGCAATTCACGAAACCATAATTGTGCATTTTCACAATGATTAGCGCAACTAATCATTGCAGAAGTGTGTGATTCGGTGCCATTTGACGAATGGAATGACGACCATGGCAAGTGCATTTTAAATCTGAAGAAATGTTTAATACATTATTTCAAAATAAAGTCTTAGGCATAAAATATAATAAATATATACTTCAGCTTAGAAAATTCATATCTCTCTTAATACACATCTGAAAGATCTGTAAAAAATATATTCTGCATTGTTAAATCAATTTATTTAAAAATATAATATCAGAAAAATCCATTAAAAATCACTTAAATCCAAAAAAATCAAAATATCAGTCTTTAATTGGATTTAAGTCTCTTAAGCATGACAACACACATAATTAACTATTTTAATGCATAAAACATGTAACAATCATAAAATTTAAACCCGTAATTTGTGTGTTATCAACAAGTCAATCACACATTCCATATCTTGTTCACTGTTCTTTGATACAATATCTAACCATTAGAATCTATATGGGGAACTTTTAATGAAGTCTAGGAATACATCCATTATGAAAGTGAATTATAATTATATCATGATGCATATATAAATAGTTTTAAAACATGTACTGTAAATATTCATATTTAAGGAAGCTTAATGAGGGCATCAAATTATGTGGATAAAATAAAAATATCTAGTATTTGCTCATATGATTAGTATGACCAAACCTATACACAGTAGTTTTGAGAAACTAATGACATGTAGGGATGGTCTAAAAGGGGAATGAGTTCACTGAATTTTCCCGTATGTTTCCTTGAATGGTATTACAGTCAATCAAGTTGATTCATGCCATCGTTGTGTAAGTGATCCTTAGACCTAAGACACCCAAGGTGCCTTGTAGACTTTGAATCATATAATTTTAAAACATCTTAGCTTGGGGGCAAGAATAAGCTAACAAAGATGATTGAGTTGTCAAGATGGGATCATCCTCCCTCAACACAGGAGGATATAACTTCATGAAGATGATGGGATGAAGTCCCTGGCCAATGCTTTGGAATATCGGAGAAGAGTTTTCTGATGATTACCCAATGCATCAATACTAATAAAGATGACCAATTAAGATTTGACAATGAACCATTCACAAGAACCAATTACTGTAAGGTTCTATAAGAGATCCATTGTACTTCTATGTATCTTATAGAGCATGAGGTGTAGCTTAGCACCCTAGAAACTGGAAACTCAACCTATCAATCAGGTTAAATCAATCCTTCATTAATTAATATATATCTTGTTATAGATAATAATTATATTGACCAAAAAAATTTAGTAGGCCATCGTAGTCATTTGTTGTGTTCTATATAGTTGATGGCAGATCCAAAAATGATTTTCAAAAGAAAAGGCGTCGAAATAAAATCAGACTAAATTAGAAAACTTAATATGGTCTCATTACCTTGTGTTGAGCCAATAATAATATGAAACTTTTAATGTGTGTGGCCCATAGAAGAATCTACACAATTACTGTAACAATGAATCTCCTTTTTAAATTATCCAATACTCATTGAAGATCTAGTTGACATTTTCGCCATCTAGTCTTATTAGAAGGGAGAGAATTTTAAAAAGGGGAGAAGGCAAAGGGGCTGCCCTACCTGGCTTGCATGGCCTCCTAAAATGGTTGGTCCCCTCTCTTTATATTTAATTTGGAGCTTTTCACAGAAACTTTTATATCTTAAGGATATCCACCAACATTAGTAGATCATGTGCATATGACCCCTTAGGCACATTTATGAATATTTTAAAAACTTTAATGGCCTAAAACATTTATTGACCAATATCATTAATTATTTGTATCCACCTATAGGTTAATTAATCAAGCATTGATTGAACTTGATTGATAGGCTATGTTTTCAGCATGTAGGGTGCAAAGCTGTGCCTCATGCTCTATAAGATACGTAGTATTAAATGTACTATCTTGGGCAAACTTTAACATCATAGTTTACCATTTACATAGAATACTGCATCCATGTGAGACTCCCAAATGACTTAGGGTATGATTAACTATCAAATCCTAATTCATGATTCCAATTAGTAAAAATGCATAAGGATGGTAATTGAAGAATATCTTCTGCAATGTATTCATGACCCTTCCCTTCATGAGTCAATCTCCTCTTATACCAAGGGTATGGGATCCCATCTTAATCATTTGACCATGGATTACAAAGGATCAATTTACTGAACTATTTCCCATACTTGTTATATAAGTACCCTCCATATGTGCTCCGTGCCTCTATTCTTGTGGCTAAAGTTTCACCATACATATTATATAAGCAGGATTATTTAGTGTCACTATTTCTAGATAACACAAATTATGCATAAATTTGAATATTTATACCACATTTATAAATACTTTTGATTAGTACATTATGAATTCATCATAGTTCAATAAATCATTGCATTTGTTCAAATACCTCATTATAAATATCACAAAGAAATGATAATGAATAAATATGTATTCCTCTGAACTTAATAGTGACATAGAAGTGTAATTAGCTCACAATACACATAATATCAAGCATCATTAGTTATAATGATACATGGCCTAGAGAGGCACACACAAATAGACTTTTGAACGTTAAAAGATAAACTTACAATTTAGGGGTTTTATAAACAGTATCTTTTAGTATAAATTGGAGAAGCCCTGAACAGAGTCCAACCACTAGAAAACTCCACACTACCGATCCTTCTTATCACTCTCTCGATGGAACTAGGATTTAGTAACATCAACCACATATGAATAAAAGGGATTATTGAGATGGCAAATATTTGACATGCAGAGGGTTGCGTGGATACTGTTGGGTTCTTGGGTCTTGATTCAAAGTTAGAAAACATTTTTCTATGATGTATATATTGAAATCAATTCCTAATTGATCTCTAAAAAAATTTAAACTTCACATACCATGCAGGGAAGATGTTTCACCCATTACTTGAACTCTTGGATAGTGTTCTAAAGTCTTCATTGTCTCCGGCTTCAAGAGATATCAACACAATCAAGTTGCACTTGGATCTCCACTACTTCTCCAACTATTCTTGAAGCTCTTTTTGGAACAATTATTAGCCCTTATCACCATGAAGACAATCTTCTTATTTGAAATGAGAAAATAAGGAGTAAAGAAGAAATTATTAGCCACCATTTCCCTTGGATATAATGGCGTGGTGCCCATAAATGGTTGTTAGTCCCTATTTATCCACCATTTTTCTTTTAATCTCATATGTGTTTGCCTCTTGGCCCATGTATCATTATATTGATAAATTTAAAGGAGCAATAACAATTATTAGACAACCTTATTAATTAATTTACTATACCAACCTATATATTAATTAAGGATAGATTTCAACCAATGAGTAGGCTGAGTTTGCCTAACTATACCTCTTGTTGTAGACGATACAAAGTCTCAAATGAACTTTTTCCTGGAAACTTTACCATCGTGAGTAACCATATATGTATAATCCTTTATCCATCTGAGACACTCAAATGACTTAGGGCATGGTTAATCATCAAACCCTGATCTGCCATTTATTCTGTACTGATGTGTAACGATTATAATTGGAGAACGTATTCTCCAATAACCTCACTACCCCCGGATTAAACAACATTTCTTCATTAAGTCAATCTCCCCCCACACCAAGGGGAAATGATATTGTCTAGATTACTCAACCACCTCCGTGTAATTCTTACTATATCTTTGACATAAGACATTTGAATCCCTTGATTAGAAACTAATGAGATGTAATAAAACCTAGTCATCTATCCACAAGATGTACTTGGTGTCTTAGGTCATTGGATTAAATTAAATTGTGACATGAAATAATCTAATTGACATTTAGGTATAATATGATTCATGTATACATAAAAATCCATTTAGTGAACTCTTCCTTAGAATCTCCATAGTAATGGTTACAAGATCAGCCATACTTATCATGAAAGTATAATCAGAGTGTGTTAGTCTATCCAGACATATTTATTTCCATCTTAAATATCCATCAAATAGGAATATTCAGAAGTCATGTTGAAAGACAAGTGATTGGCCTATTATGATCTCATCATATTTCACTTTAAAAACATACTCATCAACTTCATTAAGCATCACACATGAATACAACTGAATGAACATTTACTTTAATGAAGTCAAATATAACATGGTGGTGTGATTAGTTGGCTTCATGGCCACATGATTGATGAAGGCAAATTGCGTATTAATTTTGAATGTCATTCTAATTTTTTTAATTGCCAGAATTAAATAAATTTGATTAAATATAGAAAATCACTAGAATGTATAATGCAGTGTTATACTTATTAAAATGCAGATTAGGGGGGTAGAGAAATACTTAAATATATTACTATGAGTTTAAGCTTAAGAGAGTTTGGTAAGAGAATAGAGATTATCTAATTTATATAAGAATTAATTAGCTAGCTAGATCGGGAGAGAGGTTAAGAGAGAATAAAGGAGCTAGTAGGAGTAATTATGAATGAATATATATGATTATTAGGTGCAGAGACGTATATCACGCAACTGTTAATAAACGAGAATAAAGGATCGTGGATGCCACGCCGGTGGGGTCGGCCTTCTTGGCAGCCCAACTAGCGGGGAAGCACGGGTCCACTGATGCTTCAGTGGACCATGCTCCTCCCACATCAGCATCTAGATGCCCCCAAGCTGTCGGATCTGATAGCCTAGACGCATCTAACGGACCTCCTTCTGAAAACAACAAAATAATAATAAATAATAAAAAACAAAAAAGTCATCATTACGCCACCAACAATCATAACGACATTCGAAAATGCTACCTGTGCAAGCATCTCGATCGTTGAGAATGAGAACTGTCATGATCTCAGCGGTTTAAATGATGGACAACTGGTGTACCTCTCGATTTTTCAAAATCCAGAGTCGTTGGCATTTAATGCCACCAGCTCATTAAATATCGCTTTTCTCCTCGGACACCCCGAGCTTGCCACGTCAAATCCAATGGTCGTCGTTAATTCAAAGATCCAAATGGCTCAAGTATCAGCCGTTCGGTCGGCCATATTAGTGATACCGCTGACTCCTTTTGATGGACCCGACAACACATGAAATGTGTTGTCGGGATTGCAACTTACTAGATCGGCTGAAATTTTTCACTTTTTGTTTCCATCTCCGTCACCAAATGACCAAAAATTCAACCCTTGAGCGGCTACCAAGGGGCACATCAGCGCAAACACTGACCATTACTGGACCCCTTGACTGGGGTGACCCTGTCCGAGTCGACTCAACCAAGTCTGGCCGA
This sequence comes from Wolffia australiana, assembly GCF_029677425.1. Lineage (NCBI taxonomy): Eukaryota > Viridiplantae > Streptophyta > Magnoliopsida > Alismatales > Araceae > Wolffia > Wolffia australiana. The sequence continues at coordinate 2,903,159 of NC_135837.1, read as the reverse complement.
GTCGACTCGAACGCTTCGGCCTAGGTCGACCAGTTCAACTTGGACAATTTCGGTTGGGTTGACTTGATCGAATTGTCAAAGTTTGACACGGTTTACCCAGCTGACTCTGACTAGGTTGACACGGCTGACTCGATGGGATCCAACCCAGTTGACTCAATCCAAGTTGACTAGATCGACTTGGACGACTCAGTCCATCTCGACCAGATTGACTTGGATGTCTCAGTCGGAGTCAATCGGATTGACTTGGATGTCTCAGACCGAGCCAACCTGGACGACAGGACTAGGTCCAACCCAGTCGATCAGGCAGGGTCCCACCCGATCAACCTCGCTGATTCGGGTTGGGTGGGACCTATCGAAGCTGACCGGGTCAGCCCTAGCAGATTGGGCAATGCTGACTAGGTCAGCCCAGTTGACTCGGCTAGGACCGAATTGGTCAATCTGGCCAATTTTGACCGGGTCATCCGTGTTGACCAAGGGCAATCTGGTCGACTCATTCGGCCCGGTCATTCGCGATCAGATCAACCCATCCCCCTCGCTATTTTAATCGATCCTGACCAGGTTGATCTGGTTGCATCGATTGGGTCTGACATGACCATTCAGAACGATTCTAACTTGGTTGACATGGTCAAACTGGCAGGGTCTGACCTGGCCAAACTGCTTGACCCAGCTAGGATCAGCCAAACCACCTCGGTCGAGTACGACATAGTCGACTTACCCTATCCCAATGAAGTTGACCCGCCCGACCAGGATGGGTCCGATGCGACCATATAGGCCGATCCCAAGAAAGATTTACCTATTGCATCTATTGAGTCGATTGGACAACAAGGACCTAGTCAGACTGTGAGTGAACGGGCTGCACAGCCTGGACACACACGTGCTAAGACAGGGAGAGACAGACAGTCCTACAGACCGTCACCGCCAATGACATGGACGACGAAAGTTGTTTCACCTACACTGACGGCCATTGCCCAACCACTCCCGAAGCCTATACTCCCCCTGTTTTTGATGGCGGGTTTCTGACAAGGGGTTACACTGAGTCTGAGTGAATGCGACTTGTTGCATTCTCCAAAGAGGAGATCACGAAAATGGCTGTGCCATTCACATACGCCTTGATAGGACGATTTCCCTCCAAACACAACTTTATTGATGACATCATACGGGTATATTTAGCCCCATTATACTTTCATATACAAGTCATCATCAGTGCACACAATCACCACAATGTCTATATTCGCTTCCAATTGGAAGATGACTTTAGGAAAGCAAGGAGCCGCACTACCTGGAATATTAGTGGCTCCGTTATGCATACATATCAATGGATGGCCAAGTAGACGAGCATCTCACAAGATCATTTTCCGCACTCGGTCCCACCACGTTGGAGTCATTGGACAGCACTGTAGGAACATTTATATGTCTTGACAAAGACATACATTTGTTTAATTGCCCTAGATATGCGCGAGTTTGTGTGGATCCGAGTCATTTAGAAATGGGGACGAGATGATCCACCTGCCTATTGTGTATGAGAATCTACCACAATTCTGTGCACATTTCACTCTTTTGGGACATACCATCCACACGTGTCGCCAAAAGGCAATGCAGGCCTCCTTGGCACCCCCGGTAGAATACCTTCCCCCTTTGCCCTATGATGACTACAAAATAGAGACAAAGTCCACTACCCAAGGGTGTCGTCCTAACCAGAGACAGTCTCTTCTTGCATAGGCCCCCACTGCATAGCATGGCACGACTAGTCTGGCGCCTCCCCTTCCTCGGGCTTTTGTGTCGGCTACGACAAGTGTACCGACCAAGCCAACCACTGTCATTTCATAATGGGTGATAAAGGCAGGGATGAATGCCCCAAAATACTGGCCCGAGCTACAAATGTACATATTAACAACTGGTTTGGCAAAGTTAAAAAGGTTATGCTACCCCCACTAACCTCGGACTCATCTGCCCTTTTGGACTTACCAGAAGGACACTACACACAAGACTACATGGAGATAGGGTAGGGTCGATCTAGTGCCCCGAGTCCCTCTGGATCTACAACCACCCGTCCCCACCCCCCCCCCACCCCCTTAGCTTACATCCCCTCGCCCTTCAACATCCTCTAGGCTTACCCCCTTCCATCTCTCATCATCTCCTCGGCCTACTGATAACATGCATTTTAAGTACCTTATATGATCATATTTACCTATTTATCTGCATTTAATTACTTATATTTGCATGTTATCAATCTTAAAATGATTAAATCTGTTTTTAGAATGATTTGTTGATTTTACCACATTTTTATGGATTTTCTAACAATATATTCTAAAAGAATATTATTTTTGAGATAGAAAATGATTTTTCTGGAATTTTTTGACATTTTATTTGGAAAGATATGATTTTTCTGAGTCAAAAATATATATATACGTATTTTTTGGGCTTTTATTTTATTTAATATGAATTTTTAAATGTTTTTGGTTTTTTTTTGGCGCAGGGTGACGTGGCACACTCACAGCCACTCGTTTAAAAGAAAGAAAAAGAAGAAAGAAGAAGGTGACGTGGCGCGCTGTTGCGCCGCCACGTCTCCCTCCGAAAACAAAACGTGTTTTGCTTCTTTTTTCTTCTTCTTTGCTTTGTTTTCTTTGACTTTTCTTCAGGTACACATGGACTTCGAAAAGCGCATGCGCGGAAGACGAAAAGCACGGAATGCGGAGCGCTTTGACTTCTCAACGGGCACGGAAAACGACGCCGATGACGAGGAGAGAGAAAATATCAATGGCTAGGATTTCTTCAAATTGAAACGGCCATAACTTTTGATCTACAACTCCGATTTAGCTGAAATTTTCAGCGTTGCTTCGTCTCCCCCTCCTCTTTCTATCCATACCCTCAGATCTATAAATAGAGGCCTGGATCATTGTAAAATTCATCTTGAACTTGCTTCGTACTTGTGTAGGCTGATTGAAAGATAGTGAGTTTTGAGATCCATCAAGAGTGTTCTTGGTGTCCTGAGTGTGTGGGAAGAAGCATTGGAGAAGAGGAGGGGCTTACCGGCACTCGTAAATCGCCGTGATCCTAGCGGAACATAAGGATCTAAGGTAAGTGTCCTCGCCTTACGTTGTCTCTTTCCCTTCACTATATTTAACATAATTAGAATTTATCATCATACTTGCACTCTCATTTCACTCGTGTTTCTCGTCTCTCCATCCGTGCCATCATACCCAACCATTATTCTCATTTATACTTTTGTTCATCTTCGTGTCCGTCACAATCATTTACTCTTTATTTTAGTTGAAATAACATATACATTTAGTACTTCTTAATCAATATCACTAGCTCATATCCTTGAATCGTGCTTTTGTCGATCTTCTCATAAGAACATCACGAGTTAAGAAAGTAATTCCTTAATCTTCGTGCCCTGTGGAGACGATCCGTACTCATCCCTAACTAAATATTTTTAAGTACGGTTAAATATATTTATTGAATAATCTCAATCACCAACGATAAATTTTAACCCTAAAATTGAGATTATCAACCATACAGGGAGTATTATCTTTACTTTTTCATCCTTCTATGGCATTCAGACTTATATAGTAGCCGAGACTACGGCGATACGTGATAGTTTACTCCTCTGCAAGGAACAAAACCTTCACAATATCGTCGTAGAATCGGACTCACGGGTATTAGTTGACATGCTTCCTGCAAGTAAATGCTCCCCGTGGCGGCTTCATTGGGTCTAGTAGGACATCATGTGGTGATGCCCTCACACAACTAGTGTTCGTCACCAGCTACGCGAGGGAAATCAGACAGCAAATGCCCTTGCCAACCACGTGGTATACACACGTACCCCTACCTCCTTTTTCTTTTCTTGGCAGCTCATGGATGCCACCGCGTGGAATGCCTTGGCTTGCCGGCTCTTCGCATGCGTCGCACACTGTCGAAGGAGAGGCCGCGAGAGTGGCGGATTTCATGGAGGGATGACGGCAGGAGAACTCAGCCTCTCGCCTGATAATCCAATTTGCCGGGCACCTCAACGCTGACATCTGCAAATGGCGGTTTGGACTACACTCAACGCATCGACTCGGCTATGACGGCTCCCCATACTCCTGTTGGCACGCGTACATCTCGTGGAGATTTGCCCCTGCGATTGGCGTCTTGCATGAAGCACGGGAGACGGATCGCTTGTTCTCCCGCTTTATTGATGTCCTCACCACGCACCTCATCGATGACACTTCTCGACGGCGAGGAGAGCTCCATGATAACTTGCAAATTAACATGATTAATTAATGAATTTTATATTATATTTATGTGTTTTAATGACTATATTTCCATGTTATCATATTAAAATAAAGATAGATCATTTAACCTTTCATTTTATTATTAATTCTGATTTTTTATCATTTTTTATGGAATTTAACTTCATTTCAGTGAAGAAATATTTTTTACAGGGTTTTAAATACTTGGCTAAAGGTTGGTAAGTGTTTCCATGATTTTTCTGGAATTTTCCATATTTTTATATAATTTTTTGACCATTATATAGCCAAAAAATGATTTTTACATATTTAAATAACACATATATTATTTATTTGGCATTTATAATATATTTAAATATTTACTAAGGAGTATCCACGTCATTCGCCCGGGCGAATAAATGGATATATTTATTTAAATAAGAATAAAGAGAGAGAGAGAGAATGAGTGGTTATTATTATATAATAAATAGAGAGAAGAGAGAGAGAAGAATAGTCAACATAAGCGGCTATGATTTAAAATATATAAAAGAGAGAAGAGAGAGAGAAGAATAGTCAACATAAGTGGCTATGATTTAAAATATTTAAAGAGAGAAGAGAGAGAAGAATAGCGGCTTATGATTTAAAATAAAAGAGATAAGAATGGTCAAAGATTACGGCTAAGAGAATAAAAAATTATATATATATTTTTTAAAAAGACCTTTTGTCCTTTTCTTTTGGTTTTATTATTTCAGGGTGACGTGGAGAATTCCTAGCCGTTCAAATGACGAAATCACTTGCCAATGATTGCGGGCGGACGACGCGCACAACAACGTGTCAGGGCGTGATCTGAGAAAGCGGAAAACGAGAAATAATCATGCTAGCCAATCAAAATGCGCCATTTCCAAGCTTATTGGAGGAGAGATAAATAAATCCAACGGCTCAGATTTTTTCTCACTAAAACCTTGATATCTTGAGATCTACATGTCCGATTGGGCTGAAATTTTGAGGGTAGGTTCGTCTTTTCCCCCTCTACAATCCAGACGGTTGGATCTTTAAATGGAGGTCTGGAAAAGGGCGAAAATCACTTTTTGGAGGCTCTCCCCAAGCAATTGGCCAGGAAGGACACAGGAGGCATTCTGGAAGTCGTCAGATCTGGATCTCTTTATCAAATTTGTAAGTTTCTGAATTGTATTTGATCATCTTCTAGAACGATTCGAAAATGCCTTGGCATGGGCGAAATGTACATGCCCTAGATTCATGTTTTGAATGCATCAGCACTTCTTTTTTATTTGGATTCGAGATCTGACTTTTGATAATTAATTCTTAATCATTTTAGGACATTTCTGCTTCATTACATTTTTAATTTAGGGTCGAAATTGGGGCTTTCCCCAATTTCTTCACTTTCTCTCTCTAGGTTAATTTGATTTGTTTCTCTCTCTAGATTTCGGTTTTTATTGTTTAGGAATTTAATTTAATATATAAAAAACCCAAAAATAAAATTTGAACCGAAAATTCATCCATTTTGAATTCCAATTCAAAAATCACTTTCTTGATTATTAAATTCCCAATTTTAATTCTGAAAATTATTATAAATTTTATTAAATTGGGAAATTAATAATTTATATTTTTATGAGCTTAAAATAATAATAATATTCTTATCTGGAATTATCTGACCGAAATCAAAATTAAGTTTTACTTAATTTTGATTATTTTAAGAATATTATTTAATATTAATTGAATTAAATATTGCAAAATTCAAAATTACTTGACTTGATTCATAAAAATTGTTTGAAAATTCTGAATTTTTGCCTCCTTGCGGATTGACCCCTTGCTTGCTCTATATTCTTATTTAGTAATTAAGGGAATTATAAATTTATTGCATAAGTCTAAAAAGCGCAACAACCACGTAATTTTACGTGATTTTTCGGCTTATCATGTCTCAAGTCAGTAGATCACTTATACAACCGTGACTTGAATCAACCTGATTGACCTTTAGGTATAATACCATTCAGGGATTCGTGCGGATCAATTCAGTGAATTCTTTCTCCAAAGAGCACCCACTATCTGTCCTTAGTGTCGCCACACTAATAGCCACATTATCAGTTATACTTATCGCATAAGTAGGATCAGCTAATATTATTCTATCTGGATAATTCGATGTATGTCTCAACTATCCATCGAATTGGAATATTAAGAATACATGTTTAAAGAATAGTGATTACTATATTATGATCTCATCATAATTCACTAAGTCATTGCACGTATTCATGAACTTCATTATAAATAACACACAAAATAATAATGAATGTAAATATTTTATTCAATGAACTTTTATAAACATGGTAGTGTGATTGGCTTGAAAGCCACATAATATCCATCACTTACGTCATCTCGATCACATTGGAAGTGGAGAGGAAGTGTGAGGAGAAGGCAGAAGAAGGGGAAAGGCCCTTGAACAACTCTTCCCTGGGTGAATTTTGTTCAGGGCCTTCCCTTGTTTATACTAAGAGGGTAATTTTTATAAAAACTCCCAAAACTTAAGTATACCTTCTAACGTCCAAAAGACCATTTGTGTGTGGCCCTTTAGGCCCATGTATCAGTTTAGTTAATGACTCTAGCGGCCCAATAATCTTTATTGGCCTTCCAAATTAATTCACTATATCATCTTTTAGATTAATTAATGTCACAATTGACAAGCTGAATCTCCAACATGTGGGGTGACAAGCTACACCTCGTGTTCTAGAAGATACAAAGGAGTGTGTATTGACTCATTTCATGGAACATGTTCCTCACTGGTTACCGTGTATATATAATCCCCCTTCCACGATGCTCCATCGACGACTTAGGGTATGGTCAAGTGTCAAATCATAATCGGTCATACGAGTTAGTATTGATGCATTTGGAAATCATCAGAGAACTCTTCTCCTGATATTTCACTGCCTTGGCCAAGGACTTCATCCCATCGTCTTCCTTAAGCTTTCACTTCTTATACCAAGGGTGGAGGATCCCATCTTGACCACTCAATTGTCTTCGTGAACTTCTTGATGTACCCGAACTAAGACTATTTAGAATCCCATGATTAGGGACGTGTAGGTCGTAGTCAAAGTACAAATTTCTGTCCATAAGACGTCTTTGGTGTCTCAAGCCTAAGGACCACTTGCACAACCGTGACATGAATCAACCTGATTGACAGTCCGGTAAAATACCATTCAGGGATTCGTACGATCCATTCAATGACCTATTTCCACAATCTATCCTTAGTCTCTCCACACTAATGTCTACGGGACCGACCATACTCATCATATGAGTGAGGCTAGATAGTGTTATTCTAACCAGATACTTCGATGCCCTTCTCATTTATATTTCAAAAAGGAATATTTAGATCACATTTTTAAAGTCTAGTGATTTATGTATTACGATCTTGATAACTTGCAAATTATAATGTTAAATTGATGGATATTGCAGTACATATAAGTGTTTTATAGGCCATATTTGCATGTTATCATTACATGAATGGACTTAAATGACTTGCACTTTGATTTTATGATTGTTTTTAATTTTTTAGTATTTTTTACAAGGAATTCAATCTCATTACATTGAAAGAATATTTTTTCAGGGCATAAAATATTTGGCTAGATGTTGTTTAAGGGTTTTAGTTTTTTCTGGATGTTTCTATATTTTTTTATAATTTTTTGACCATTATATAGCCAAGAAATAATTTTGGAATTAAAATAATATTATTTATCATTTATTTAGTATTTTAAAATGATTATTTTATGAATTTCCAGGCATCCACATCATTCGCCCCAAAATTCGGGCAAATGATTGGATGCTTCAAATGATGCTTTATTGGCTCATTATGGTATCACAATGGTCGAAGCCATAATGAGCAAATCATTATTCCCAAAAGAACAACTGGCGCAACTGGCGAGGAAAGAGTATGTTTTGTTTTTTCATCATTGTCTTTTTTTGTGCAATAAATGCAAGCGGAGAATCGATAAGCTTAATAAACGGTAAGCTTACCTTTATTTTTTATTAAAACAAAGGAGACGTAGGGCGACGTGGTGCAATCTCAACCACACAAAGTATATTTTTAATCTCTCTTTTGACAGCTATGATTTCACCATTTCAGCGCACAAAAATGTGGCAAACGCGTGATCCCCGAGGGCGGTGAAAATGAGGGGACAAATCATAAAATGCCACTTCTATCTGCTTGGAGGAGAGATAAAATTAATCTAACAGCCAGGATTAATTGCCATTAAAATAGCAATGTCTTGAGATCTAGCAATCCGATTGTGCCCAAATTTTCAGGGTAGATTTGTCTTCTCACACTCTACGATCCATACAGTTGGATTTTTAAATAAACGTCTGGAAGAAGGGGGAATTCACTTTGGAAGCTCTCCCCCAAGAAATTGGCCAGGTAGGACATAGGTGCTGCTTTTGAAGTTGACAGATCTTGGTTCATTATTCAAAGTTGCAAGTTTCCTCTTCACTGTTTGGACTTCTTCTTGAATAATTCTAAAACGCCAAGGCATGGGTGAAATGTACATGCTCTTGTGATAGCATGCAAATTATAATGTTAAATTTATGAATATTATATACATATATATGTTTTACTAGCCATATTTTCATGTAATCATACATATATGGACATAAATAACTTGCACTCTGATTTTGTGATTATATTTTATTTTTAGTATTTTTATATGGTATTTAACCTCAATGTGTTGAAGAAATTTTTTTCAGGGCATAAAATACTTGGCTAAAGGTTGGTAAGGATTTTACTAATTTTTCTGGAATTTTTCCATATTGTTTTATAATTTTTCAACCATTATTTAGCCAAGAAATGATTTTTAGAATTAAAAGAATTCATTTTTATGATTTATTTAATATTTTAAATATGATTTTTTATTCAATTGGTGGTGCCCATGTCATTCACCCAAAAATTTGGGCAAATGATTGAAAGCGCCAAAAAGAAGCAATCATAGGCTCATTATGGCATCGCATTGCGCGATGCCATAATGAGCAAATTATGGAAGATGAAAAGACCCACATGGCACGGATGGCGAGGAAAAAGGTATTTTTTTGTTTCTATTGTCTTTTGCATGTAATAAATGCAGACGGAGAATCAATCTCCACGTGCATTTATAAAGTGGGAACATGCCGTGTACACGTTATCAATCAGCCGCATGCATTGATTGCACACGGCAACCGATTCACGTGCATTTATTAAGTAATATAAAAAAGGAGAGAGATTCCTCGTACGCGGAATCAATTAGCCGTGTGCATTGATTACACGCGGCAATCAATTCTGCATGCATTTAAATACCCGGTAAGCTCACCTTATTATTTATTTAAGTGAACAGGACGAGACGACATGACATTTTATCATCTGTTTAAATGTGGCACTCATTACGCAATGATTGCGGCCTGTTGAAGCACGCAACAACATGTCATAACGTGATCCAAGGGCGGAGAAAACAAGGGAAAAATTTTAGCCAATAAGAAAATGCCATTTTTTAGATGCGTGGAAGAGAGATAAAATGATCCAATGGCCACGATTAAGCACCAAAAAATCTGCAATATCTTGAGATCTAGCCATCCGATTGTGCCCAAATTTTGAGGGTAGGTTTTTCTTTTCCCCCTCTACAACCATGAAGGTTGGATTTTAAAATGGAGGTTGGGAAGAAGGGAAAATTCACTTTTGAAAGCTCTCCCCAAGGATTTGGCCAGGAAGGACATAGGTCATGCTTTGGAAGTCAATAGATCTTAGTTCATCACTGAAAGTTGTCAATTTCTAATTTTCTTTTTGAAATTCTTCTTGAATGATTCTAAAACGCCAAGTCATGGGCAAAATGTACGTGCCCTTGAAGTTGATTTGAATGGAAATTAGCATTAAAATTTGATTTTGATTAAGATATGACTTTTAATCGTTCGTTCTACATTGATTTGGATCGAATTTGGCATCTTAGATCTCTAGATTAGGGTCAAATTTCACCTTTAATTCATTTCCCCCCAAATTCTTCTACTTTCTCTCTCGGTTAATTTGTCTACTTTCTCTCTCTAGATTTAGAAATTGATTGTTTAAAAATTCAATTCAATATATAAAAAAACCAAAATCCAAAATTTTCATTCAAAAATTTGTTCATATTCAAGTCCAATTTTAAAATTCATTTTCTTGCTTATCAATTCCCAAATTTTAATGCATAAAAATTATCTTCATAATTATCTTGATTCGAATATTCGTAATCCAAATTAAATTGACATCATATCCAAAATTATCGTATCTCTATTGTCTTGACTGAAAATATTAACTCCAAAATTAACCTTTTGCTAAATTTTGGTTAATTTCAAAAAAATTTATACAATGTATTTTAAGTTTGAAATTAAAAGAAAAACATTCTGGTTTTAATAATTTGTACACTTGTCCCCTGCTTTTCTACAAAACTGACATCAATTGCCTTCTTGGTATCCAGCTCCTGCTTGGTATCCAGCTCACCTTCCTCAAAAATTTGCAACAAAACTCCTAATCCCCTCCGTGTGAAAACTTTGGTGGAAGTCCTACACTGGGGTAAACAATTATCAAAGGAGAAAGCAAGAGCACGGGAGATAGGAAATTGGATAGGTGTGAATGTAAAAAAACATCATATATATATATATATATGTTGATAGATTTATGCAAACAGAAGGTTCCATAGAGAAACCTGAACATAGATACATATCCATTAATGGAGAGATCCGTTGACAGACAAATAAATGCTTGAATCATGCATATATATGCTTATATGTATAAATATATGATAATGAGAGAGAGGAATGACAGCAAGGAGAGAGAGATAAAGAGATAGATAGAGAGAGATAGATAAATAGATAGAGAGAGGGAGAGGGAGAGATAGAGAGATAGAGATGAGATAGAGAGATGCGATATATGGGTATATCTACAAATATAAAGATAGATACTACACCCATACATAGGGGGAAGAAGCCAAATGAGCTGGACCACCGTAGGCCAAGACAGACTGGAAAAGGTATGGGTAGGAAGAGAGAGATAGAAACAGATAGATAGGCACAGAGAGAGAGAGAGAGAGAGAGAGAGAGAGAGACTAATTGTGCTGTGGTTAAGGTAGTAAGACTCATCGTGGGGAAATGAATGATCAGAGTATCCAAATTTCATCTCAGCCTTCACCTCGAAGCAAACTAAACTTTCAATAATCGCTGGTTCTGCTTCGCCATGAACTCTTCCCCACTAAGTTTTCCTCGTTGACCTGTACGCACTCCACAACGTCACGTGGGCTCGCTGTATTTACAAACCGCAGTCATTGAAGGGTGGTAGTCCGACTCTCCCATAAATAATCTCAGAGCAGAGGAGAAAGGAAATCCCAGAGAGAAATGGAAGCGAACAGAGGCAGCGGCGGCATAGCCAGGAAGCTATGCAGCGTTCTCCGCCTCGTCTGCGTCAAAATTCGGCGAAGTGTAGCGGCGAAGAAGGAGAGGGAGTTCAAAGCGAAGTCGTTCTCTTGCAGGGCAATGGAGCCGGAGAGAGCGTACTACTGCCCGAGGGAGATAGAATTCAGCTGCAGTAACACGCCAGCGGACTACCCGTTCTACGGTAATCGACGGCGGAGGAGGGGCCAGCGAGGCGGGGAGTGGGGGGAGGAGGCGGGATCGCCGTCGGAGAAGGGGGAGAGAGTGGTGGAGTCGTCGTCGGGGAGGGGCGGGGGAGGAGGGCAGGTGGATAGGGAGGCGGAGGAGTTCATAAGAAGGTTCTACGAGCAGCTGAGAGGGGGCGGGGGGGCTTCTTTGACGCCTCTGCGCCGGCGGAGGGAGGTCTGAGGGGGCTGAGGTTGAGCTTTTCCTGCTTCCGTCATTCTGTCTCCTCGCCCATTGGAGTAAATATGACAGCGACTCGTGCGCTGGCGTTCGGCTTCTTTGTCCGTTTGTCGTCTCTGCTTCTCTTTCTGTCTCTCTCTCTCTTGCTCTCCCTCTCTCGCTCTCTCTCTCTCTCTCTCTCTCTCGCTCGCTCGCTTGCTCTCACTCTGTCTCTCTCTCTCTCTCTGCGTCTCTCTCTCTCGCTCGCTCGCTTGCTTGCTCTCTCTCTCTCTCTCTCGCTCGCTCGCTCGCTTGCTCTCTCTCGCTCTCTCTCTCTCTATCTCTCTATCTCTCTATGTATCTATCTCTCTATTTCTCTATGTATCTATCTCTCTATCTCTCTATCTATCTATCTCTCTACCTCTCTACATCTCTCTCTCTCTACCTCTCTACATCTCTATCTATGTATCTTTTTCTACCTCTCTCTCTCTTTCTAGCTCTCCACATCTCTACCTCTCTCTGAACCTCTCTATCTCTCTCTATTTATCCATCTATCTATCTCTCTGCCTCTCTATCTCTCTCTACCTCTCTAACTCTCTCTACCTCTCTATCTCCATCTCGCTATCTATCTCTCTACCTCTCTACCTCTCTCTTTCCCATTCTTTGCTCTCTCTCCTCTTTGTCATTCCTCTCTCTCTCCATCTATTTATCTATCTATCTCTCTACCTCTCTCTTTCCCATTCTTTGCTCTCTCTCCTCTTTGTAATTCCTCTCTCTCTCATCTATTTATTTCTTTCTGTCTGCGTCTATCTGTGCGTTTCTCTCTCCCTGTCTTTGCTCTCTCTCCTCTCTGTCATTCCTCTCTCTTTCATTTATTTATTTCTTTCTGTCTGCCGCTATATGTGCGTTTCTCTCTCCCTGTCTTTGCTCTCTCTCTGTCATTCCTCTCTCTCTGTCATCGATTTCGCTGTGCGTTTCTCTCTCTCTCTGTCTATATTTATATCCCTGTCTTTGATCTTTCCTCTCCCTCTCTCATCAATTTCTCTCTCTCTCTCTCTCTCTCTCTCCCCCTCTCTCTCTCTCTCCCCCCCCCCCTCCTCTCTCTCTCCCCTCTCTCTCTCTCTCCTCTCTCTCTCTCTCTCCTCTCTCTCTCTCTCTCTCCTCTCTCTCTCTCTCTCTCCTCTCTCTCTCTCTCCTCTCTCTCCCTCTCTCTCCCTCTCTCTCCCTCTCTCTCCCTCTCTCTCCCTCTCTCTCTCTCTCCCTCTCTCTCCCTCTCTCTCTCTCACACATCAACTTATCTCTTTTTCTCTCTTTATCTATCTGTTTATCCCCTTGTCGATCATCTATTTTTTTCTTTTTCTCTATCTTTCTGTTTATCACTTTCTCGATCCATCTGTCAATATTTTTGTCTATTTCTCTATCTTTCTGGTTATCTCTTTCTTGATCCATTTGTCTATCTTTTCTTTCTCTTTCTCTATCTATCTGTTTTCCCTTTCTCTCTCTTTCTCGATCCATCTACGTATAGTTTTTATCTTTCTCTATCTACATGTTCATCCCTTTCTCTCTCTTTCTCGATCCATCAATCTATCTGTTTATCCTTTCCTCTCTCTTTCTCAATCCATTTATCTATCTCTCCCATTGTACTTTTTTTTGTCTATCCCTTTCTCTTTTTTCAATCTATCTCTCTTTCTCCATACATCCATTTCTTGTTCTCTCTCTCTTTATCTACCCTTCTCTTTCTCTCTCTTTTTATATCTATCTATCTCTTTCTCCATTTATAGAACTCTCTCTTTCTCCATCAATCCTTCTCTTTCTCTCTCTTTCTCTATTTATATGTCTCTCTTTTCCCTCTCTCTGTGTATCTCTGTCTTTCTCCCTCTCTCCATAAATCTGTTTAACTCTTTCTCTCTATCTCTTCCTATCTGCATAGCGACATTCATTAGGTAGGAAATGATGTGGGCTGATAGATGCCAAATTTAATGCTGAGCTATATCTCACTTTATGAAAATGTAGGTGATAATTTATTGTTGTTTAATGTTTATGGTGTCTTTTCAATTTCCTTCTTGATTACGATTTCCTAAATTCTATGCGGTTCAACTCCTGTGTCCATGATACAGTTGAAGTTTGATATTTTGACCTTCTTTCTCTGGGCTTCGTCCACAATCGCTTTCTAGTCGTAATGTTTACAACCTGTCCACAGTTTGTCTTTCATAATTTAAAACTTCTTATTAAATAACGAAAAAGGTGTGATTCCATCATTATTTGTGAGAAAGGATGATACAATCAACTTGCAGTATTTATTTCTTGATAAATTCATAGCTTTAAAGAGAATAATAGGACAATTATACTCAAGAATAACCCTTTTATTATTTTCTTCATATAAATTCATGTATTTTGATGAGACTCGCTTGGAACCATTCCCACATGAAAATTCAGAAATCACATGACAATAAATGTAATAGCTATGAAATTTTACTTTTGTTTACATTATGATTTTAATATGTTTTCTTCGTCACTTTTATAGAAATCTAATATGACTAGTTATACAAGAATTCTGAAATTTTATGTGGGAATAAACTTATTCGGGTTTCTTTTTCATTTGAATTACTTATTTAGATAATTTGATCTCATTTTTAACAAAATTCTGGAGTTTGTGGGGCATAAATGATGAAGTTTTCCTTAAAATAAATAGGAGAGTAAGAAGAGTTAGTAACACAATGGAATGATTATGGTCAAAAGGGTAATAAGGTCATTCATAAAGGTGATGGACCATATTTTATGTAGTTGATAATCTCAATTGTAAGGTTAAAATTCGTCGTTGGTCACTATTGAATAAAATATATTTAACCGTACTTAAAAATACGTAGTTATTGATGAGTACGGATCATCTCCATAGGGAACGATGATTAAGAAATTACTTTCTTATACTAGTGCTGATGGCCGAGAGGATCGGCGAAAGCAAGATTTGAGGACGTGAGCTAGTGATATAGATAAAAGATAGGTAATTATAAGCCAATTTAACTTAAAGAAAAGAGTAAGTGATTGTGATGGATATGACGATGAACGACAATATGAATGAGGATAGTGGTTGGATATGGAGTGGTATGGTAGCAAGGATGGAGAGATGAGAGAATGGGGACGTAAGTAAGTGAAGTGATAAATGAAATATTGATAAAAAAACTATAACTATGATAACAATGATGTTAGGAGAGAAACAACGTAAGGCGAAGACACTTACCTTAGATCCTTACGTTCCGCCAGGATCACGGCAATTTGTGGGTGCCGATAAGCTCCCCTCTTCTCTTTTGTCTCTTCCCAGACACCCAAGACATTGAGAACAATCTTGATGGATCTCAAAACTCACTTTGTTTCAATCAGCCTACAAAAGTAGTAAGCAAGTTCAAGATGATTTTTACAATGATCCAGGCCTCTATTTATAGATCAGAGGGTATGGATAGAAAGAGGAGGGGAAGATCAAACGTTATGGCCGTTGGAAATTGAAGCAATCCTAGCCTTTAATTTCTTCTCTCTCCTCATCAATGTCATCAGTTTTGTGCCAGTTAAGAAGTCAAAGCACTTGGTATTTTGTGGCTTTTCGTATTCTGTGGTTTTTCGCATTCCGTTGCTTTTCTCATTCCGTACCACATGTACATGACAAAAGGACAAAAAACAAAGAAAAAATCTCTCTCTCCACACTGACGTGGTGGCGCATCGGCGCGCCACATCACCCTATGCCAAAAAAAACCAAAACACTTAAAATTTTCATATTAAATAAAAAAAATCCCAAAAAATACATATGAAAATTATATCTTTCCAAAATTAATATAAAAATTCTAGAAAAATCCTATTTTGTTTCAAAAGTTATATTCTTTTAGAATATATTGTTATAAAAATCCTAAAAAATACAGAAATTTCAGAAATTTGTTATAAAAATAGATTTAATTATTTTAATCTTGATAACATGCAAATATGAGTAATTTAATGCATAAAGACACATAAATATAATCATATAAGGCACTAGAAATGCATGTTATCAGTAGTAAGATACAATAAGGTCAGCTCAATGTCATCCTTGCACATAAAAAAAACTAAGGGTTGCATCATGGGTTGCTGGCAATACCCTTCTTGTTTTTTAATTAAATATTTCTAATTGGTAAAGTCATTTCTTAATAAATGCAAGCAACATAGATAATTTGGAGTATGATTTCATTGTGTTTATTTGCATATCATGTGTGGCTTTTGTCATCAACAAGTATAGTAAATATTTTTTATTCTTGTTATTTTCCATGCATAATTAGAATTATATCTTTTATTCATGCATACCACATTCAAATCTTGAAATTTAAGTGGCTACTTTTATTTATGGGTTTGAATCCTTCAAGATTCAGTCACAAGGTAGCCTTTTGTTTGATGATGGTGAAACAATATATGAACTAGCAATGCACAACTTCGAATGGGCATCTCAACCTAATGTGTGTAGTATTAACCCATAGGCCAGGCTTAATGGCCTATTGTTACACCAGATTCATTTGCATACACAGAGAATATCCTTTAGCCTCATGCCACTAATTAGATTCAATTGCTGCATAGGTAACACCCAGTCATTAGATATTGACTATTGTGATACTTTTGCCGCAGTAGCAAAGTTCAAGACCATGAGGAGCCTAATTTATATACCAGAAAAATTCAACTGGTCCATCCTCTAATTCTATGTGAATAATGCATTCTTTCATGGTGACTTGGAGAAGGGTGTATATACATATCTACCCCCCAGATATCAGCTCTCAGATCGACCAAATGTTGTTTGTAAATGAGGAAAGCATGATATGGCCTCAATCATTCCTCGAGGGCTTACTTAAGAGGAGATTTGGTTATTGGTAGATTAATGACGATCATAAGCTATTCATCAGGCTTATTATTTCAGGAAAATTAATTGCACTTATAATGTATGATGATGACATTTTGATTACAGGGAATGACATAGAGGAACTGCAACAGTTGAGTTGCAGTTATATGAGTAGTTTTGCATATGTCACTTAGTGCCCAGAACTATTTCTTTTGGATTGAAGTGGCATATTCCATGAAGGGTGTGTTTATCTCACAACAAAAGTATATTTCCCTGAAGGAGCAGAAATGTGAGGTTGCAACTAGGGAACGTCACATCTGGGACGTGATGGCTCGGATGTGACAGAAGGGATGACAAGTGGTGACAAAAAAGAGCGTGATGTAGGATTCAAACATGTAGGATTCAAACATTAAATATTTTAGTTTGCTTTAACATGTTTTAAACATGTTATCTGACTCATCTCTCTGAGTCTCCCTCTCCTTCTCTCTCTCTCTCACTAACTTCCTCTCTCTTTGACTCCCTCTTTCTCTCCCTCTCCGTCTCTCTTTTTCTCTCACTAAATTCTCTCTCTCTGATTGCCTCTTTCCCTCCCTCTCCCTCACTATCTTCCTCTCTCTCTGTGACTTCCTATTTCTCTCTCTCCCTCTCCCTCTCTATTTTTCTCACACAAACTTCCTCCCATCTCACTCGCCCTCTCTCTCTCTCTCTCTCTCTATATATATATCTCCCTTGATGGCGCGGCACTGTCCGAGATCGCAGGACCATCGCTCAAGGAGCCCGCATCGTCATCGAGCCCACCCCGACGTGCGTCCAGCCGACGCGACGAGCCAAAGCAACGACGGGCACACCCAGGTTCAAATATTCAGCGTGCGGACGCGCCATCTTCGACTCTTTTACCTTTCGTGCATCTATCTTTCATTTCCTGCATCTGTGTTGTAGCGAGGGGAAGTTCCCGTATGAGGATATCTTCCTCTCCCGCTAATGGGCCCTAGCCCTTTTTAGCCATTTCCCCTTTTTTTTATTTTGTTTGTTTTGTTTTGTTTCAAGGGGCCCATCCACCTATTCCCTATAAGAGGAAGGGGTGGGCGCCCTCCTTAGACACTCTTGAATTTCATTTTGAAAGTTTAACGTAAGAAGTTGAAGAGTAACCTTCGTGAGGAGAGGAAGAAGAAGAAAAAAGAAGAAGAAGGAAGAAGAAGAAGGAAGAAGGAGGGAAGGAAGGAGAAGAGGAGAATAGAAGAGAGGAATAGCTCGCCACCCTCCGCCCTACTGACTGCCGCCGCCCGACCGCCACCGCCCGACCGGCCTCGCTGCCCGTTCCCGCGGCCGCCTGTCGATCATCGCGCCGCCGCTCGTCGTCTCCACGCCGGAGCCAACCGATCTCACCAGCGGCCGCCGTTGCTGCTGCGCCAAGCGCCCGTGCGGTGCTCTGCGACGCACTGTGCCTCACCCGCGCTGTGCCGACCGTCGCCGCGTCGCACCCGTGCCGGCCCGTGCCTTGCGCTGCATTGCCCGCCTTCGAGCCACGCCCAGCACTGTGCCCCTCCACGCCGTGCCGAGTCCGCGCCTTGCGCCGCGCCGACCGTCTCTGAGCCGCGCCCAGCGCCGCGCCCCTCACCGTGGGCCCGCGCCCGGTCCTAGCACTGCGCTGCGCCCACGCCCTTGCACCGTGCCTTGCGTGTTGTGCCCGTGTCGCCGCAGCCACAGTGCCGAGCCTCGCCGCCCCGCACCACGCCCTGCGCGCCGCGCCCGCCCGCGCTCTGCGTTGCGCCCTGTGCAGCGCCCGGTCTTCATCCTGCGCTCGACACGCTGCTCGCTCCACTGCTTTGCCCCCACCACCGCCTCGCTCCACACCCGCGCCATTCAGACGCCCGCGCCCTCGACATTGCTGTTACCTCCGGTTGCAGTGTTACGAAACTTTACCGTCGCTGGACGCGATGAAGGTATCCCCTTTCTACTGCTCTTTACGTCTCTTATCTACTTCAGTACACTTTCGTATTGCCTCCTCCGCTCTCGGGTTAGACATATGTGAGAGAGACAGGTTGAGAAGACGACGACAATTTACAAGAGAGTCTTACCTATCCGGTATGAGTCGGGTTCACCCGACGCGTGTGAGCACACTAGCGGGTTATTCCCGTTCGGCGACGTACTCGCCCTCGACCCTCTCGGGCGAGGTTCGGGAGGTCCGTTTGACCTTACCTTAAGCGACCCCGTCAATCCCTGGAAAGGCAACACCACACCTTCAGCTCTTGCACGTACTATAGCTAAGGCTTTCATAATTCCGTCATACATATTCTCTGTTCACCTGCATTATCGGTCAGCACCCCGGTCGTTGACCGATAGATATTCAGATTTGATACCGAGCCACTACCCTCGGTGACAAATGGACGACGTCTTGACGACGTCCGGCATCATCCTCCCTCCTCTCACTTACACTCACAGGAACTTCCTCTCTGATATTCTCAAACTCTCTCTATATCTCACTCATACACTCTCTATGTCTCGCTCGTACTCTCTCTACATCATCTCTCTCTTTTGGTCTCCCCCTCCCTCTCGGTCTCTCTCTCTGTGTCTGTCTATCTCTCTCTCCCTCTTAGTCAATCTCTCTCTCGCTCTCTCTGTTCCTCTTGTTCAATCTCTCTCTCACTCTTGGTCAATCTCACTCTCACTCTCTCCCTCTCTCCCTCTTGGTCAATATCTCTCTCTACCTCTCATTTAGTTGTTTCCTATTTGCTTTGTCCTTTCTATTTGTATATGTACCACATGCTATGAGTGAACCCATGTGAGAGACTTAACACGTAAGTTACTTTCTCTGATGTGAAAGAATAAGCAACTTAAGACAGACGGGTGCAGCCCACTTAATTGTAACGGCTGCTATTTAGAACAGCTACAATGAGGAATCACACATCTTTTTTTCAATATGTAAAACCTTAGCATCATGGGTGAAAGATGACGTGCCGAGGAAGGATGAGTTCTAACATATGACGATAGCGATGAAGGGTCTTTGGACGACAATGACGATAACAATGAAGGGTTCTGGATGATGATGATGTCAGCAATGAAAAACTGTTTTTGATGATGATGACGAAGAAAATAGCAATGATGGTTTTTGGATGACAATGATGATACAAGTGAAGTTTTTCAGATGGTAATGATAATACTGATGAATGTGGCAATTAAGGATTTTTGGATGACAGTGACGACAGTGATGAAGGGTTATGGGTGATGATGATGATTCCAATAGACGAAGGATTTTGGATGACACCAATTTAGTGAGGAAGGGTTATGGATGACGATGATGATAGTGATCAAGTGTTATGGATGATGATGTTGATGATGACATCAATGAAGGGTTATGGGTGACGATAGAGAAATTGATGAAGGGTTCTGGATGATGATGTCAATGAAAACTGTGATGAAGGATTTTTGGATGGCGATGGTGATGATGATGATGCCAATAATGATGACGCTGGCAATGAATGGTTCTGAATGCCAATGACAAAAGCAATGAAGGAATATGTATCAAGATGATGATGATGATGACCACAGCGATGAAGGGTTCTGGATGACAATGACAAAATTGATGAAGGGCTGTGACGATGATGACAATAACAATAGAGATGAATGGTTTTCAGATGACGGCGATGATGATGATGCTACCGGTGAAGTGTACTGGATGACGATGACGATGAGGATAGCAATGAAGGGTACTGGATGACAATGATGAAAGTGACGAAGGTTTTTGGATGACGATATGATGATGATGAAATCGATGAACTATACATGAAGATGATGATGATGATGAAATCGATAAAGTATACATGAAGACAATGACGATGACGATGACGAAGAGGACAACAGTGTAGGGTTCTGAATGATGATGACGATAGCGATGAAGGGGGTTCTGTTTGACGATGACGGATTTCGTCATCGTCCGCTACCTCTACTTCCACTATAAAAAGCGAGGACGTTCAGAAGAAGAGAATTTTCGACTCTCAGCATCGGACGAGAGACGAAGGCAGCATCCATCGATCGAATCAAGCTTCCATGGCAGAGGTTTAGGGGTTTGCGGTAGATGCTGAGATCCTCCAATGGAGAGCGAAATCACCGCTGTGCAAGAAGCCGAGTTGAATCACGGCAATGGAGGAGACGGCGAGCCTGAAGATAGGTCTTCCGAAGCCTACCTTGACTTGACCAGCTTCCAGCTCCACGATCTTGGAGATATTGATATTCCTGAGACCTTGGTGGAATTGGATCTGACGGCGAACCGGCTGACGACGCTGGATGCGCGGATCTCCCGTCTTTCGCGGCTCAAGAAACTGTCTTTCCGGCAAAATCTGTTCGATGACGCCGGGATCGCTCCTATTTCAGAGTGGACGTTGGTTTCTGGATTGCAGGTATGGTGAGAGAATTGATTTTGGGATCTTTCGGTCGGCATTCTTGCCCTACCGGTTGAATTTGAAATTTCCATTTCGTCTTCGTTGAAAAAAAGAAATTAGCGAATTTCTTCGTGTTTCAATTATTTTATTAGGGTTTAGCAAAAGTTAATACTCTTGATCGATGATTCGATGATAGTTTGATTTCTTGTTTTGCCTAGAAGCTGTTAAATACCCTTGGGTCCTCTTGGCAATTGAAGGGGTTAGAATGTGTGTTAATTTCTGCCTGAAAAACGCCGAATCTGAAGAAATAAGATCAAGTGAATCATCTTTTGGTTGATCCCGAAAATGAAAATTTTATTCTGCTGATAAAATCTGTCTTTGATTCCAAAAATCAGTCAGTAATGTCTGTTGAAGAACAACATCCTGTTTAATCATGAAGAGTAGCGCCCATGCTATCAGCTATAGCTTTTCGCACAGTTGGTAAACGCTTGAATCTAACAATCTCTTTATTTGTTTCAGGAACTGATCTTGAGGGACAATAAGCTCAGTAGGATACCCGATGTCAAAATCTTCAAGTCTTTGGTCGTGTTTGACGTATCTTTCAATGAAATAAACTCCACGAAGGGGTTGGCCGATGTCTCGAACTTGGTTGAGGAGTTGTACCTCTCCAAGAATGGGATTACCAAGATGGAGGAGCTCTCTCACTTTCATAATCTTAAGATTCTGGAACTCGGTTCAAACAGGCTCCGTGTGAGTTCTCTTTCTTTAGTTTTTTTATAATTTGGTATCTTGTAATTTCAAAAACTAGCTGATCTTTGATGATGATCGTCAAAAAGAATGATTGTTATTCTCATCACCATAGTTTTCATATTTTGGCTCAAAGATATCAATTTTTTGGTGTTACAATGTCTCGAATAAGTGAAAGTTGATTCTAGTAGTATATTTTCTATCAATGTTATCATTAAACCATTTGGATCAGTTGCTAGCTGTTCAACCGTGGATTAATCTTGTCCACCTTGACATCGTTTCATGTTGATTTGTCTTTTAATATCAAATCGAGATAAATATTTAATGATGTATGTTATTGATTTCTTCATGAAAATGTCATGAAACAGATGATTGCGACAGAAACAGTATCATCACCGATTACTTCACAATCGATGAATCTGAAACTCTGGGAAAACTCAAATTATGAAGCTGAAATAGGTTTCGGCATCAACAATGATGAGTGACAATGACAACTGACGGTTACGATGGTGATGATGAAACATCATCACTATCCAATTTCCAAAAGCTGTTGATTGACATTGTCACCATCATCCATGAGTAGATGACGACTGATGATGCCAATGGCAATGACACGGATGATGATGATGATGGATTATCATCATTATCTTGTCTCCAAGAGCCCGATGATGCCAACGCCCATGCCAATGCCAATAACACAGATGATGATGATGATGGATTATCATCATTATCTGGTTTCCAAGAGCCATCATTAATGGGTTGATGATGAAACATCATCGTTGTCTGGTCTCTAGTGATGACATTATCATGTCTTCTTCAGCATCATCTTCAGCATGGATGACAATGACTAGTTCTCCATCATTTGCCAGCTCTAACTTGAAATCATGGCAGGTGATGGAGAACATGGAAACCCTGACAAACTTGCAAGAGTTATGGCTGGGCAGGAACCGTATCAAGGCAGTAAACCTCTGTGGACTGAAGACTTTGAAGAAAATCAGCCTCCAGAGCAACCGCCTCACATCGATGGCCGGATTTCAGGTCTATTATAATCATTCAAGTCCCATATTTCCTTTTTTGGCGAGTCTATGAACCCATCTTCCTTTTGACAGGATTGTGTGGCCCTCGAAGAACTGTATCTGAGCCACAATGGCATAGAAAAGATGGAGGGTCTCTCATCCCTTGTCAACCTACGCGTTTTGGATATATCTAATAATAAACTTACTGCTGTCGAGGACATCAGCAATCTTAGCAGGTATGAAAAAAATAAATATAATAATAATGGAATTTGATGTTGGGTTTTTTTTGTTTTGAGTTGAATGTTCTTCTGTTCTTGGGCAGGTTAGAAGATTTGTGGCTAAATGATAATCAAATACCTTCTCTGGATGGATTGGATGCCCGAGTTGCCGCATCTAGAGAGACGATGACCACCATATATCTGGAGAACAACCCATGCGTAAGCGTCTGCCCCGACAATCTATTTATATCATATGTATATGTAGAAAAATATTTCCTAAACGATATTTTCTGTGTAATACGAAATTCATTTCTGCATGCGTGTAAGTATATATGATATATATTAAAGATGAGGGGCATTAAATTTTAAGCTGCTGTTATAAACCATGTGTATGTGTTAAGTTTATAGTTCCATCGCCTATTTAATTTTTTTGAAAATATAAAGCATATGTTTAGGTAATGATACATGCGTATGTGATATGTTTATATGGTCATAATCTAGTTATATTTTTGAAATTATAAAGCATGTGAATGCAATATGTTGAGGTAATGATATGCATCTAAGATAGGGGAATCTATTTTCCCCTATGGTTCGTTGACTGCAATGTGTATGCCATGTGTAAGAATATATGATCTACACTGATTCGTGGGAATTCGAAGATCACGTTTGGATGATAATTGGGCAAAAATTACATTTCGTATGCATATATTTGGTTTTTCTGGTTCATGATGATATGATGGTGTTACGTCTTACCTTATCATATTTTACCATGTCTCGCAGGCTCGGTTGCCCGAGTATGTGATCACTCTCCGCAAGATCTTCCCAAAGATCCAGCAGATCGACGCCGATGTGTTTCACTGAGACTCCATGATTAGAAATCTAAAACATCAAATTCGTTTCCATAATTTTGACTCTGATACGGAAAATTCAGTGGAAAAAAGAGAAGAAATCGCGTCGTCTACAGGAAAATCAGAGCAAGAAGAACCAGTCCTGGAATTCTCGCCGCCGACGGCACACCGGCTGAGTTCGGATGAGGTGGCAGGGACAGCCCCGCCGGTGGCACTGCCACAGAGGGGAGCTCTGGTGGGGGAGATGAAGGCGAGGGCGCGGCAGGCGAGGGAGACGGAGCCGGGGCGTCTCGGGGCAGCACTGGTGACACGTCGACGATGAGGCGTTGGCCGGCAGCGCAGTGGCCCGGTACGCCGCTGATGAAGTAGACGAGCCCGGCGGCGTCGAGGCGGATGACGGTTTTGCCGTCATTGAAGGTGGTGGTAGCGTTAGTGGTGTCACAGTGGTAGTAGCCTCTCTTGTCCACCACGACCACCGAGTCGTTGGTGTACTCAAAGTCTGCAAGTTAGAGAAGATTAGAGAAAAAAATCTGATGAAATAATTAGATTAGGCATAGATTAAGACATCCATGAAGATAATTTGAGTATAAACGACAGGTGGAACCGTGGAAGTATACTGATAAAAGAGTTAAATTGAACCGAACAGAAGTATCTTAAAAGATGAATAAAATTGGGTAAACTCAGCGATGATTAGCTCATTAGGAATTGATGTGGATTAATCCAAGCTTTAAGTGAGAAAAGGAGGGAAATAGTTCGGAACGACTCATTTGAGAGTATTTAGGACAAGTACTTGGACGAACAGAACAAATAGATAGCGCAGTAACTCGAGACGTAAGAGAATCTCATGAATCAGGGAAAATAGCTAGAGACTGGAAAAGTAGATGAAAGAGCGATTAGAAAAGAGAGTGATGGCGAGATAGAGAAGCGATCGAGAGAGGAGAAGAAGAAATAAAAAAGGATTCACAAGCATACTATCCGCGGTGTAAAATTCAAAATAAAATTCAACGAAAAAGAGGGTATACAGAGAGAATCGCCGGAGTTGAAGTTGATTTTGCCGGCCCAAAGAGCGTAGACGTCGGCATGACCGGGATTAGGCTCGCGCCAGCCTTCGTCGTCTCCGACCTTGAATTGCTCTGCCGCGATTCCTGCAGCGAAGATCGAGAGAAAGAGAAACGCAACTCCGAGGCGAGACCCTCTCTCCATTTCCTCTTCTCTTCTCTTCTCTGTTCTGCTCTCTCTCTCGCTCTCTCTTTGTTTCTGTTTGCTCTCTGCTTCTGTCGTTGTGTTTCCAGCTATTTATATTCCCTTCTGTCGACGGGAAGAGGAAGAGGAGGAGACGGTTGCGACGGTTGGCGTCTCTCTCTCTCTCTAAACATCTATCTATCTCTATCTATCTATCTATCTATCTATCTATCTATCTATCTATCTATCTATCCAAGTAAACATCTGTCTCTGTCTGTATGTATCCATCTCTCTCTCTCTATCTATCTATCTATCTATCCGTCTCTGTCCGTAAGTATCCATCTCTCTCTCTCTGTCTATCAATCTATAAATCCATCTCGCTATCTCTCTCTCTGTATGTATGCATCTCTGTATATCTATCTATCCATTTCTATATCTATGTCTGTATGTATTCATCTCTGTATATTTATCTATCCATCTCTCTATCTCTGTCTGTATGTATCCATCTCTCTCTATATATTCATATATCTATCAATCTCTCTATCTCTCTCTACGTATCCATCTCTCTCTCTATCTATCTATCTATTTATCCATCTCTCTATCTCTCTTTGTCTATCTATCTCTCTAACTCTATATCTCTCTGTATCTATCCATCTCTCTCTCTCTATCTATCTCTCTATCTCGCAATCTCTCTCTCTATGTATCATTCTATGATCTCTCTCTGTATCGTTCTATTTATCTATCTATCTCTCTATCTGTAGCTATCTATCATTGTATCTATCTCTCTGTCATCCAGTCGTTGGGTCGGTCCGACTTCCGGTCGTGGAAGCGGTTGAATGCCAGAGAACGTGCGTTTTGCGCGGGAAATTCAAAAAATGAGCGTTTACGTGGGAGATCAACTGTTGGGGTATTTTTACAGAATACCCCTGAAATAATTAATCGATCGCACCAGGGTTGAAGAGACACCTTTCCGATGGCACTAAAACTTCAACCGGTACCAAGAGATAGAAAGAGAAAGAGTTCAACCATTTACAGCAGAAAGAGAGAGAGAAGGGTAGAGAGAGAGAGAGAAACACTTATCTTCTTCTTGACTGAAGAAGATAAAGGGGGTGAATTGAACCATGTGTAGAGGAGAGAGACTGAGACAAAGGTAGAGAGAGAATTAGACCAATTACAGAAGAGAGAGAGAGAAGGGTAGAGAGAGAAAGATTCATCTTCGTCTTGACTGAAGGAGATAAAAGGGAGCGAATTCAACCGTGTATCGAGGAGAGAGACTGAAACAAATTTAGAGAGAGAATTCGACTATTTCCAGAAGAGAGAGAAAAGGGTAGAGAGAAAGAGAGAAAGATTTATCTTCTTCTTGACTGAAGAAGATAAAGGGAGTGAATTCAACCATGTATACAGGAGAGAGACAAACAAATATAGAGAGAGAATTCGACCATTTACAGAAGAGAGAGAGAGAGAAGGGTAGAGAGAGAGAGATTTATCTTCTTCTTGACTGAAGAAGATAAAGGGAGTGAATTCA
The DNA here is from genome assembly GCF_029677425.1 of Wolffia australiana. Taxonomy (NCBI): domain Eukaryota; kingdom Viridiplantae; phylum Streptophyta; class Magnoliopsida; order Alismatales; family Araceae; genus Wolffia; species Wolffia australiana. Next base: position 2,876,378 of record NC_135837.1, on the reverse strand, counting down.
ACCATGTAAAGAGGAGAGAGACTGAAACAAATATAGAGAGAGAATTCGACTATTTACAGAAGAGAGAGAGAAGGGTAGAGAGAGAAATTCTCCTCAAGGTTTTTTAATGGGTCGCCCATAAACCAGCAGTAGAAGAGAGATAGAGACTTACTGTCATGTCCATGGCTGGAGGAAACAAAGAGAGAAAATTCAGTCATTTACAGAACAGAGAGAGAAACTCTCAAGGTATCCCCAAGAACCCAGTTATACTCAGACATAAGGGAGAGACCAACAAACATTTAGAAGTTTAAAGCTAGAGATAGAGATAGAGAGAGAGAGAGAGCACTCAACTATGTACATAAGAAGTAAGGTAGATGGAGAGAGAGAGTGAGAGAGAGATCAGATCTTCTTAGGGAGCCCATAAGTCTTCTTCAAGAACTTGGAGGCAATCTCGTCGTCCCTGTGGCAGAGCACACGAAGCAGAGTGTTGGGCTCGCCAGAGCTCCACCGCCCTGTCGTCGGAGGCATCGGCATCTTCCCCTTAACCACGCCATACTTCTCCTCCATCGCCCTTCGAAACCTCTGAATTACGGCTTCTGAATCCTCCCCGAACAGGGAAAGCACGTCACGGGCCTGCTTCGCCGCCTTATCCACCACCTCCTCCGGCAGCCCGTCGCCCTCGGCGAGGAACAGCTCTTTGATCGCCTTCAAGTCTCGCTCCAAGGCCGTCGAATCTCCAACGGTGAATCTCCGGCGAGGCCCGCCAGCGAGGATAACGACGAGGAAGCCATCGAGGCAGGACTTCATCAGGGCGGTGACAGCTCTGTTTCTGACTCGGTTGTGTAGTGAGCTCGAGATCTTCTCCAGGGCCAGGTCCAGCTCTCTGATAAGGGGCCCGGCCCTCGTCATATCTGCCCCATCCCTGATATAGAGACCGTCCCAGAACACGTGTCGCAGATCCACAAAGACGATCCTTGCGGCGAGCGTCTCACAGAGCCGCTGGGTCTCGTCCCGGCCAGCCGCAACGGCGAGTTCGAGTCTGGCAGCCACGCCACCTCTTTTCTCCAACCTGTCAACCTCGGACCTGATGTGGTGGAGCGTGTTAATGGCGGCGCAGAGCTTGGTCAATGCCGAGGTGTCCCTTTCTTGATTGGGTAGGACTTTCTGAGGGGTCTGCAGCTTGTCCTTCTTTCCCCAGAGCCTTGGCTCAGTGCCGCATCTCGTCAACGGCGGCAGCTCTGGGAAGAAGTCGCCGGGCGAGCCTGCAAGCAATGGGAAGACTTAAACATATATATAGTTCTGGATCGTCCCAGACGTGGACGAAGGACGGGACGTGACGAACTTCGTCCCGTCCTACGTCCGATGTTAGCTCAGGGACGAAGGACGGGACAGTTTTTCTTCCACTGACAAAAAACCGTCCCGTCCAATAATCTCGGGATGGTTTTTTGCCCCGTCCAGTCCTCCCCGGACGAATTTTTCTGCCGAAATTTGTCCCGGACGAAAAAAACCAATTCTATATTTTTGATATATTAATATAGATTTTTCTAAGTATTTTAAGGGAAATATGGAGGAGAGTGACTGCAAATGGACATATGTACTATTAATTCTGAGCGGCGTCAGTTTGCACACACGAAAAAACACAAGGACCTTGATGCAATTTATCATCGCGAGGCCACGTGGCGAGATCTCAACCGTCGGATGTGAATTCGACGGTTTTTCATCCACATCTGTCCGTTCATCTTCTGAGACCTCTGGACAGACGGTTTTTTTGTCCCACGGAACGAAAACCATACCGTCCGGTGGTCCCCGGGACGAATTTTCGTCCTGAAATTCGTCCATATCCTCGGATGAGACGATTTTTTCGTCCCGGGACAAAAAAATCGTCCCGTCCGCATTCCTGAACTACAAACATATGTTGACTTTGACTTTTGAGGTCTGTGGGTCAACCTTCCCAGGCCTTGCTCTTGGAGATGCAGATCTGAAGGCTCTTGTCGAGTCCAGCGTACAACTCCGGAGCAAGCTCTTGATGCATCGGTATTGGCAGCTGGAAAAAATCGTCGACGGTTTGCTCTACCGTTCTCAAGAAGTCGACCGCCGGCGCCATATCCGTCCCCTCCTTGACCTAGAAGATAATCCAAGGGCATACAATTAGATTATATAACGATGAAGTGTTTGTGTTGACCAACATATGATGAGAGGTCTGACCTGTCTTTGTAAGATCTGGTTGACCAGTTGACTTTGGGAGTCAACCCTCTCGCGAATCCAAGCCCGGGTGAGCCTAGCCATGGTGGGTTCAGACTCAAAAGGCAGCATCTCTCGGATGATGGCCTTGCCACCGTCATCGCTCTTGGCCGAATCCTCCACGGCGATCTGCACGAGTTCCCTCTCTAACTCCTCTGCCGACTTCAACACCCGAACGGCGTCAGGGCTCAGCTCCGTGATGCCAGCAATGAACTGATTCAGCTCCCAACCAAAGCACACGTGGAGCGTAGACATGGCAACGGCAGCCGCGAGCGGATGCCAAGTGTTCAGCAGAGGGCTGAATAGCTCTTTTTCCTTGTTCGCCAGGGCGCTCACATCCTTGGCAAGGATCGATAAAATAGGCAAAGGCCGGTCCTTCATCGACCGCCGGCTCATGTCTGCTTGCTCCATCATCTGGTATAATCACATTTATTGTTGAAGATAATAAGTATAATATTATTCTCATAAAATAAAAGGACAAGATTTTTTACCTGGGCAAATGCCGTGCGGACAGATGATCTGATATAATTATCTACCCTGGCACGAGCCACGTCAGCATCATCTCTCCGCTGGTGACGATGATCGTGGGCTAATATCTTTGATGATGTAACCCCCAGAGACACGATGCTCCGCATTAAACCAAGTTCTCCAGAGGAGAAGCTGTCATGATAAGCAAGAAGCCGCTGCTCGGCCCAGTTCATGACCAGAGTCAAGGTAGAATCTAACAGCTCGGAGTATACCGGATCCGAACGGGCCAGATCATCTTCTGCAATTTCATCGAGTTGGGTCTCTGCAGCTGTGACTAAACCAGGATCCATCTTCTGCATTGCTGCGAAATGCTTGAACAGTGTCCACATAAAGCAGAGGTTGTGTAAGCTCTGGTTCAAGCCGAGAACAGACCAGGTCTTCTTGATATTGTCTATGAGCTCGTCAGCTTCGTCAACCACAGAACCGCTTTTGGAGTCAAAACAAGATTCCAAGAGAATCTGATACAAGTGGAGATTCAGAGGGAGCCCATCTGCCCAATGACATGTGTCGAATTCGGCTCCTGATCTGGATGGTGATTTGGTGGCAATCACCATGGCCGAGCTTTGAAGGGATTCGGGAATGGATCCTGATGATATTCCGGCGTCTAGAGCTGTGTGGATGATGCGCTGGAGTTGGCGGAAGGGAAAGTCTGATTGATCTGATAGGAGATGAGGATGGAGGAGGAGACCAGCTTCGAGGATCTTTAGGTATCGTTTCTGCCATAGTTCTAATTCCTTTTGATCAGGAAAATCAGTGGGTCTCAGCTGTTGCAGCAGCTCCAGTGGCAGGAGGATGGATTCTATGCGCCTTCCAAGCTGTTAATCAAAGAAGAATATTGTGTAGTTTTGATATCAGTCTTTCTTCTTTGTACAAGAAAGTATGTGCACGAGCTACTTCATATGCACGTGCTGAGATGGATGCATGTCGATGTCATTCTTCGGATTATATTTAAAAATAAATCAGTACATGAATTCGATGACTTTGAATAACAAAAGAGAGAACAATAACATGGTGGCATGGAAAGAGTTATGCAATTAAATCACCCAACGACACATGATCATATTTTCCACAAATATAGATTAGATGATTTTGATCTAAAAATAGAGTGAATTATAGAAATGGTGATAAAGATCATATATTTGAAAAACTTTAAGTTAGATAATTTAGAAATTTAAGAAGAATAGGGAACTACAACTGAGGTGACAACAGTAAACGATCATATTTTCAAAAAATACAGATTATGTGACTTTGAATAATAAAAGAGGGAACTATGCGATTACAACAAAGAAGCTATTACGCGATTCAACTACCGACAATACACGGTCATATTTTCGAAAAACAGCAATTAAATGATTTTGAGAAACAAAAGACAGAACTACAGCACTGGTGACAACAAAGAAGTTACAGAACACGTGGTCGTATTTCCCCAAAATATGAATTACAAGAAAACAGAGAGAGAGAGAGAGAGAGAGAGAGAGAGAGAAAGAGAGAGAGAGAGAGAACAATTGCCAAGATCTGTGGGGACGAAGAAGCAGTTGTCCAATTAAATTACCCAATAATACGTCATCGTTTTTTTTAATGAATACAATACGTAATCATTTTTTAAAAAAATAAAAATCAGATGATTTTGAATAACAAAAGAGGGAACTATGGTGACAAAGAAGCAGTTCAGCAGTTACAGTACACAACAACGCGTGGTCCTATCTTCAAAAATTACAAATTAGAAGAAACGAGAGTGAGAGAGAATGTTCCGCAAGAACTATGGTGACGGAGAAGCAGATATGCAAACAAATTTACCAAATATACATGATCGTATTCTCGAAAAACATAACTTTCGGCGATTTTGAATAGCAAAAGAGGGAAATAACGAAGCAATTACGCAATTCAATTACCCAACAAAACATGATCGGATCAAATGAAACCCAACGAAATGAGAATGGTCACACGAATATAAAATCTTCGAGTGCGACGTTTAGAACACGAACGGAAAAACAAACATTCTTAATTTAATGTCACTTTCAACACTGAAGGAGCTAACGAGGGGTCAAGCAAGAACAACGAAGAATAAGCCTAAATTTGGCTAAGTAATCAGGGTCATAAACAGGAAAAGAAGAGAAGTGAAAAAAAAATGAATCTAAGTTCACCTTTCCAGCAGAAATCCTGAGCAAACCCCGTCTAATCCGCGAATCAGCCTGTTCCGAGATCCCCAACTGAACCCTCATCAATTCTGCAATATTTGATAGCTTCTTCGTCGAATTCGACAGACTACCGGGCTTCAATCCAAGCGCACGCTTCACTTGGTGAGCTGCCGAAGACGTTAGCGATCTGTGCAAAGACGACGAAGCAGATGAAGAAGTTGAGCTCGATGACATGGCCGACGAGAGAGAACGCTCGATCGAAGCTCCGGCAGCGGCTTTCTCGGCCTGCGCGATGTACGTGAGCGGCCTCCCGCCCGTAACCCGGCTGACGCCGACGAAGATTTCATATGCCGTGTACAGTAAATCCTCTCTGGAAAGCTTGCATCGCAATTCCCCGAACGGAGACGGGAGATCTTGACTACCGATCGAAGAAGAACCAATTCCGTTCATCTCTTGCTTGTTCAGATCTTCTCGCTTTCACTGATTTCCAACAGCCGAAATCAACAGTGGATACCAATTTCTGCACCGAAGAAGGCAAAGAAGGAATCAACAATCAATAGCCATTCCCGCTTGCACAGTTCTTCGCCATTTCGCTGAATTCCAACAATCGAAATCAACAGTGGACACCCATTTCTGCACCGGCGAAGGCAAAGAGGGAATCGACAATCAATACGCATTCCTGTTCGCACAGTTCTTCACCCGGTGGCTGAATTCCATCAACCGAAATCAACAGCGGAAACCATTTTCTGCAACGGCGAAGGCAATAAGAGGGAATTAGCTCGAAGATCACCGCGCCAAATGCGCTGGCAGATGGAGCAGCAGAGAAAGCGAAGGGACGCCTTGATTTAAGTATTTATTGCGCTTGTATAACCTCCCCTGGTTTATTGCGGGCTGCCACGGCGAAGGTCGGTGGAGAAACCACAGAAATCCGCGATGAAATCAAAGATCAAACGATGAAATAGACAGCTGGCCACAACGTGATCTTCAACTCCGTCACAAATTCGCGACGACTTTAGATCGATCAGAGGTTTACTTCCGATATGGCGGCCGATCACATCGCAGAGTGTAGGGCTCCACCGCGATGTAGACTCGTCAACCACATCGCAAATCGGAGACGGAAACGCATCATCTTCGTTGATCTAAAGATCTGAAGAGAAAAAGAAGAGATTCGATGCAGGATCTTCTCTGTTCTTCGCGGCGGCGAGATCTTCCATCTCCATTGGAGATGCTGATCGATTTGCAGAATTGCAGCATGGAAGAGGGCGGGAGAAATGGTGAAATTTGATTTCCTCCAATGCTCTGGGGTGTTTAAATAGTCCCAAAATAGTTTCTTGGTCACTATCATCATCTTCATCGTCGTCATCATGATCATCATCGTCATCATCTTTTTCATCGTCATCAGCATCGTCATTGTCATTGTCATCGTCTTTCATCATCATCATCATCATCATCACCATCATCATCATCATCATCATCATCATCATCATCATCGTTATTGTCATCATCGTCATCATCATCATCATCATCATCATCATCATCATCATCATCATCATCATCATCATCATCATCGTTATTGTCATCGTCATCATCATCATCATCATATTCATCAGCATCATCTTCATCATCATCATCATCATCATCATCATCATCATCATCATCATCATCATCATCATCATCATCATCATCATCATCATCATCATCATCATCATCATCATCATCATCATCATCATCATCATCATCATCATCATCATCATTAGCGTCATCTTCATCGTCATTGTCATTGTCATTGTCATCTTCATTGTCATCATCATCATCTTCGTGATCATCAGCATTATCATCATCGTCATCGTCATTCCATTAGGGGTGGTCTCATCCCGTCTAGGTTCGGTTTTAGCAAAAACCTTAAAGCTAGCCCTGAAGTTAGGTGTCGTCTCGGTCTGGTCATGTTGACTAATCAATGTCAATATAAATGTTTAAAAGTGGACGGTATGGTTTCGAACAAAAATTAAGAGCTCAAGGTTAATATTAAAATATGAGCGTCCAATTTCACTTGTGGAGCCAGTACAATAAATCAAACAAAATATTGTCATGAATATGCACACCAGGAATAATGTCTTATAAATAATCAGTCAATTATTGGAAAAAATATAATATTCACTTTTCAATTGAATCCACTGAACTTTGTCTCTCTTTCCAGTTAATTACATTTCTCAAGCTGGATAGAAATGAATATAAATTTATGGGTTGTAAGGGCATTAGAAACATGGATAGAGAGAGGGAGAGTGAGGGGGAAAGAGAGGACGAGATAGTGAAGGAAAGTGATAGAATTAGAGACTGAAGGAGAGTTCGAGACTAAGACTGAGAGAAAGGGAAAGAGATAGGGAGAGAAGGAAATGAAAGAGAACGTGTTAGAGAGGGGGAGAGAGTAAGAGGGAAAGATAGGTGATAGAGAAATCAGTATCCAATATTCATTATAGTGAAATCAGTTATCCAAATAAACCAGAAATTGAGAGAAGGGGAGTCAAAGAGAGATAGAATGCTGAAGGGGGAGAGTGAGATGGAAATAGAAAGAGGTTGGCATAGGGAGAGTAAAATCTAGATAAGTGGGAAGAGGGAGAGGGCGATAGAGAAAGATATATTAAGAGAGGAAAAGTTAAAGAGAGAAAAGGAGGGTGAAGGGAGACAGAGAGAGAGAGAGGGAGACGGAAATAGAGAGAGATTGAGATAGGGAGAAAAAGGAGAAATAAGTGGGTGGAGGGAAAGGATGAGACAAAAATACAGATTGAGGGAGGGAAATTTCAAGAAGTACAGGTGGGGTAGAGGCCTAGAGGGAGAGAGTGATAGGGAAAGAGAGAAATTTCCACTAAGTATAAAAATCGGAAGGCATGGAATAAAATTCACCCATAGGTTTTTTGGTGCACCACCTTTCTCACCCTTCTCACATTGGGTTCTCTCCACTCTTGATGTGATTGGAATGGTGTGATGACAGTGGTGGGCCAATAACGGAGGTAGTCAAGATGGAGGAAATTTTGCTTGTTGGGGATTGTGTGGATATGTCTAGAGGCTGGACATGTGAACATCCCAATCCATCTTGCTCTAGGAACAGAGAAACCATAAATATGAAAACATTTGATAGTTTAATAACTGATATTAGAATTAGAAATAAATTGAAAGGAACCAAGTTCTTCTCCTCTCCATGTGGTTTATAACTTAGCTATAGAAAGCAACTAGTATTTTCGAGTGAACCCTTGTGAAGCTTACCCCATTTTATCAGTTGTAACTTCAGGTCAACTTGCCATTCGTACCTGAAAATTAAGCTTTAAGGGAATTTTAGCACAATATTTTGATGTATGTTTTAATGAATGTTCAAAGTAATGCATGCCTCAATAAGGATTGTGATCAAAGCACAATAGGTCCTCAATCAACTAGTGACCGATCGTAGGGGAAGATAAAATAACAGACTTAGTTTGAACATACGGTGAACAAGCCAAATCACGTATTTAGGACTTGTATTTTCTATGACATGAAGATAAACATATTTTCTAAAATTCTTCAAATATTCGTCTGAATTTGACTCCATTTGATTTGTTTGATAACTTATTTGTATTCTTAATTACTACCTTCAAGTATTTAAGGCTCAATTTACTGATGATTAAATGAAAATTAATTACATGAAGATATTATTGTCAAATATTTATATCTTGATTAAAATGATGTGGTAAACACACCTGAAAGTTTGATATTATTTTAAAGCTGAAACCCTTGGCATAACGGTTAGCTTTTGCTCGCAACTCTTGAAAGGTATTTGGACTTATTGCAATATTGTAAATATAAAAATGCAAAATGAAAATGATTGTTTTATATTCCTTAGTCTTCATAAGTACATATGACTATCAGATTTCTGAAAAAATACCACTATGCCCTTTCATATTTCAAAGCCCATATATACAGTTTTGAGCACTAATTTCAAATTCTTTTCTCCTTGCCCTTTGAAAATTGCAGTCCAAAAGCTAGAGAGATCTCCAAATCCCTTGAGCAATTTTCAAGCATTTTTTTAGCATTATTTGAAGAGATCATTCCTTTCTAACATCAATCCAAGTCTAAAGAACTTGGAATCGTGGTTTTTGGTGCAGGATGCTTCAAGATTCAAAAATTTGCACATCCTTGACCTTGTGATAAGCACAATCTTTAGCATATTTTTATACTGATTTTGAGATTTTTTTTTTCAAAATATAAATCATTGCTAACATCCATAAAAAACCAAAGAACTTTAAATTGCATCATTTGGTTGAGTTTTGAAAGAGTTAAAGGGGTTCAAAGTTGGACACACATGAATCAGATGGTTAACTAAGAATGTGGATAGATCAATCTCTAGAGATTTATCTGATTTGATTTTGAAACACTAAGTGTGAGATAACATTTGTGTGAAATTGTGTTACAAAACCGTTTCAGGTAGAATTATCACATTTGGTGCTGGAATGAAAAAGATATCTGAGTTTTTAGCACCAAAGGTCAAACACAAATTAATAAATTTATGAATTTTTGTGTATTTCATCCAAAACGTGGAGAAGAGGATTTGAAGATAGAACAAGCACAAACAAGGAGGTATTACTAAAGGGAAGTTATAGTTACATTTATGAATTTTTATCTCTGTATTAATAAATTTTTGAGCTAAAAGTATTGTTGTTGAGATACATAAAATTGGTCCTTGTCCTGAATACTATTTAAATAGTTGTCATTTTAAGTGTTGTTTAGGAGAAGAAATTTTTCATAAATATATAGTTATTGCTAGATCTTTGTGGTCACTCAGGTTAGGGCTTTGGGGGCCATAAGAAGAAGGTTTTGGGGGCCAAGTTGAAGTAGATCTAGTGATGTCATTCTATGGAGGATTTTGGGGGTTGAGGATGACAAAATTTCATCTACTTTTTCTTTTTATTGGTATCCTTGTTCAGCCCTTTTCCAAGTGTTTTGCTTGGGGGGGCATTCACACAAACACAGTTAAGCCACATAATCATCTCGCGACGGATACCCCTGGACAGCACTACGGATTAGCCAGAGCTGTCTAAAAAAGTAATTGTGTTTGCCATTTCTTCTACCTCATTTCTTTGGTAGAAAAATCCTAGGCTGATTAAAAATAAAAACATAATGTATATAGAGAACCTAGTTCACCCACCCCCCTTTGATGGGGGACCATCCAACTTCAAAAACTCCGTCGAATTAGTTCGTCGAGCGAGGGTTCACGCACAAGACCCAACCTTCGGAGTACCCGGCCTAGTCAACGGGCCACAAAGGTTTGACGTCATCTTTCCTTGTTTAGTAGGCCTTGTATGTCGGCCACGTATGTGTTTGTTTTTATTTGTTCGCACGTGTTTGGACCGCTATATGGACCTACACTCATGAAGAGTGCCCCCTGGGATCGTCACCACTTTGTCGAAGCCGTCATCATTGTCACTGAAGACCCGCCGGCTCTTGCCCCCCACGACTAGCACGCCAAGGCTACGGTGAAGACATTGGGGTTTAACACCTTGGGTGATAAGCACTACAGCGCCATCGCGTGTTTCAAATTCCTCGTCGGATCGTGCTTGTTTCATTTGCCAATTTATCATGTTTTCATTTTTGTCATCTGTATCATCATGTTCGCCCATATCGTCATGTTCATATTCGTACGTATCGTTGCATCATCTGATTTCCAAAGTTTACTTTGTTGTAAAAGGGGTCTCCTTATTGGACCCCTTATTTGGACTCATTGTGAGGGCCCATCATGGCACTATATAAGGACATGATAGGTACTAAATGTCGTCAGATATGAAGTTTTTCATTTGGCAATTACCAGCGTCAGGTCTCACCAAGAAGAAGAAGAAAGGAGGAAGGAGGAAGAACAAGGAAGAAAAGGAGGAGAAGAGTAGTAAAAAAAAGGAAGGAGGTTTGCCTGCTTGACACTAGCCCTCTCAGTAGCGCCGCCTATTCTTTTCATTCAACCTTGCAAGTTCCACTGGTGGTCAACTCGACTGCTAGATCGAGTGGCTGCGTTTGTGCTGAAGCCACTCCTCTACTCCTTCGTCAGATCGCCTTTTGCTACACCCGATCTCTGTGAAGAGTTGCGGCAGCGTCCGATGGTCAACACGAGTTGGTAGATCGGCGATTGCGTTCGTGCGCCGACCACTCTTGTGCTCGATTGACTGAGAGACTTCTGCCAAGCACGACCATCTTGAGGCACTCCGCGATGTCCCTCGCAAAACCCTTTCACGACCGGTCAACATAGTGGCCGTCGTAAACGACCGTGCATGTGCTGAAGTCGATCCACAAACGTTCACTATGAAGCATATCTGCCTTGGTCGTCTGTGCATACCAGTGTTGCTCGGTAACCTCCAGACGCTGACAACGATCAATGGTTGCGTTTGTACAACACGGAATTAGATCGGGGTCATTGACACTAGGCTATCAACCAGGATCGCTAGCGTCATATCTTTCCCGCTGCGCTATCTATGGCGTCTTCTTGCCGCCACCATTCTACCTTGGTCGCCATTTTATGCTGTCCAGATCACGATGCCACCCAGGCCACGATTGACTAAGTTAGTCACAGTCTTGCAACACACACAGTCAAGCCGTCTACTATGCGACAGGGGCCACGCAACCATGTAGGCAAGCACCCATTCGCACAGCCAGACCGTGCAATCCATGCAGCTGATCTGTCAGTCACGCGCCGACCGCACTGTCTAAGCTGCCAAATCCTTGCTCTAGGCAGTGACGGTGTGACGCCGTCCTTCCTCGTGACCTGTTCTCTTCCTCGCCTCCGACCTCCTACACCCCCTCCAGCGCTACACCTTGGCCGTTTGTTGGGCTACCACATGCCCGTATCCGGCACTCCTTCACCTCACCCCCCCCGTACCAGTTGGTGCCGACGAAGACACCGACGACGAGGATGCCACCATCGATGAGGTACACTGTTCCCCTTGCTCTTCATTTATATTACGTCTTCTAGTATATTTTAGGTTGTACTCCATTGTGCTGGGGTTAGAGATATGTGAGAGAATTTATCGAGAAAACTACGTCACGAGTGATTTCCTAGTTATGGGTCGAGCTCGTCCGTTACGTTCGACGCCATAGTCGACGTCGTCACTCCGACGAGGTTCAGAAAGGTCACCGTCACTATCACTGGTTGCCCATCTAGAGTTCGGAGCTCAGCAAAACCCCACGAGTCGGGGACTGCACATACATCCACCTAGAACACTGCATCACGTAGTTACATTTCTCGTCAGGGATTTGTCTATCGGATGACATCACTAAGAGCATCCGACATCATCTTGGTATCCGAGCATCGTCTCGGTACCCGTCCGGATGACGTCTTCAACAACAGCCAACATCATACATTTTTGCACTAGGGTTCGCACAACCAATATCCGTCTGTCATCCGGTATCAGACAACCGATATCCGATATTCAGGAAAAAATGGGACGGTGCCGGATATCGGATATCGGACCATATCCGTCTCTGAGGGGTAGACGGATATCGGTACCCGATATCGTAGGTAGAGGGACGCGATGGATACTGGATGCCGGATATCGGTTTTCGATATCCGAATATCGAATTTTGATATCCAGATATCGGAAACCGATATCCACATATTTTTTCCCATTCCATTGCGATCCCATATGGGAAAATTCTAAATTAGTTTGAAGTTTACATTTGCCTCAGCTGTCATATATTGTAAATCTCATTGCGCGTGCCCACAGATGCTACGTCTTGAATAAATTAGATATGTCCTTTTCACGTATTGTTGTCATATGTCGAAATTAATATGTGAAAAATGCAACATATATGTGGGCCATAATTAATGTCAGAACGAAATTAATATAATGGAATTTTAATAAAATAAAAGTGCATAATATATTTAATATTTTTAATAGATACTAGAAATAGTTAGTAATAGGAATAATAAATCTGATGGTTTAATAATAAGGGGAGAGTGTAAGATATTAGTGGAAGGGTTATTTTAGATTTACAATTAAGATAGAAGAGTAAGTATACTAAGCTTAGCATGATATTTAACTATAATGATTATTTATTTTGAGTGATATTAAGATTATATATGGGATAGGATAGAGAAATATAGTAATGATGGATATAAAGATTTAGAAAGTAGTGAAGAGGTGTATTTATTTTTAGTAGAAGATCAAAGGAAGGACAGAGAAGAAATGGGATAACAACTAGATAGATTAGGAAAGAGATTTTCTAATTATATAAAGATTATTTGGGTGATGTAGATTATAGATATAGGATAAGAGCTTCAGATTAAGAGAGAGAGAGAGCAATAGAGAGAGACACATAGAGAGAGACACAACCAGATAGAGAGAGAGACAGAGACAGTGGGCGAGTGAGATTTGAATTTTTGGAAGAGTATAAGAAATCAGATAGAGAGGGAGCTAGAAGATAATGTTGAAGAGTGACGATATTTCAGAGTTGAGTATATATATTATTAATGGATAATTCATAGAGCATATTAATATATTACATTTCATATAAATTATTATATTTAATTTTTAATTTGAATCTTTATAGTAATTTAGGGAAATTCAAAACAATTTTAGGAAAATGTTACGAAATGCAGTAAATAAATTTATAAATTTATATACATGGTTAAGTCTAAAGTTTTAGAAAAACTCAGTAAATATATAGGACAGTGGCTCTGCCAAAAACACGCCCTTCCCCTAAGAATTTCCCCACGGCTTTGTCAGAGGTTTGTGCTTACTTGGTCATCACCTGGGTAGTGAAAGATAAGAAATAAATGATGATGATTACGTAAAAATAGAAAAAATGTAGTTCATTTAATTGATTTGTATCTCGAGCACATGCGATCGCACCATCTTGTCCATCATCGCCATCCGAATCCAGCTCAACGTCAGTGTGCCATCATTTGTTGTCCGCACGGAGCCAACACTTCACAGTGATGAGTGTTTCAATGCTTATCGGCAACAAACATGATCTCTTGTACGTGACAATAGGGTTGCCAACTGAGAACATGCGCTCGACACGAGCGCTTGTCGCACATACGGACAACAGCTCCCTCGTAACAGCTGCAAGTAGGGGGAAACGCTTCGCCCCTGTGCTGGTCCACCAAGATAGTGAAGTGAACACACCCTCATTAGGCACGACCTCCGTTAGGTATTGGTTGAACTCTTCCCATGCCAACCTCATTGACGCACTTGCCGGTCTGACTTTCTGCATAATGCTCTGAAGCCAAGTGTCCAACTCTTTACCTCTTGAGTTCCCCTCTTCATCGTCCCCTCTCGGTCCACGCCTTGGCGAGTCACATGGTAACAAGGACCGTACGTATGCGATGGTTGCTTCTTGGATGCCCGGGCAGAGCATTGACCCTTTGTGGAATGGATCCATCAATCCCATGGCGGTGATTGCCTCATTCGCCCACAAGATCTCATCATATTGTGCAAGCTTGCAATGCATCGCCTTACACGCTTGCGCCATGTTGGAACAATCTCTTTCATGCAACCGTCGTACGCACGTGAAGAAATTGCCATCTTCAATTTGCTGGACAGCTTCCTCCATGTGTTGCTTGAGGCCGCCTATGAGCTATAATACAAACATGATCAGTGGATACGGCAAAACATCCAAGGATGTGACAAAACTCTTTCACCAACTCCCACTCGTCCTTCGACATCTTTTTCGCCATCCCCTTCCGGCCAAAAGACTTCGACACTTCATCAATTACATCACGCTTCTTCCCAGCGGCCGCTAACATAGCGTACATGCTGCTCCATTGGGTCGGATAGTCTATGACGACCATGTTGGAGTCCCCAACTTCAGGGTCATCGTCACATGCCTTTGTATAATGTTCTCTCTGTTGCGTAGAGCTCTGAATAATGCGCACTAGTGTCCGCACCTTTGCAACTACATCACCCAAACATAACGGCTGGCTTGCTCCCTCATTGTCATCAGATGCTGAGAACATATCTCCAAGTTTGTTGTCCTGGTGCTGTCGTAGTGGTCTGATGTCCTGGTCATGTCACCTTCTTCGGGCTCTACAGCTTGGGCCGAAGGAATGCCGAAGCTTTTTATTGTCGCTTGCACGACAATGTTCAGAATGTGTGCAACACATGGGGTGTGTCTTCTGGTGCTAAACATTGGGTAAACAATCTTTATCTTTCTCGCCATTAATGCCAACATCCTCTTATTTTCTGTGGCATTGTCAGTAGTGACGGTGTAGACCTGCATAAGTACCGGCCATATGTAACGTCACAAGTTTAATTAATAAGATAAGTTTGATGTTGAATGCTGACCTTCGGCCGCAGACAGAATTCTTCTAGGGCCTAGAGAACAAAGGGGAGCCATGTTCTCCCCATCGTGCTTGCCGACGATCTCTCGGATGGCAAGTACCCGCTCTCTGTACACCCATTTGTCGTCCACCCAATGGACGATGATGCCTAGTAGTCCAGTTCTGCTCTCAACAGTCCGTGCATCTACGGTGAGTGACACTCGGTCCACGTTCTCCCATAGCTTCTTCACATCTTGTTTCATGCGACCATGCATTTGGATGGTCCACTGCTTAATGACCTTCGCACTTGGAGGATCCAAGTCGAGAAGTGCCACGTAACGCCATATCTCCTTGAAGGCGACATTCTGAACAATGCTCCATGGTGAATCAGTCATGCATATAAACCGTGCAATGACATTCTTCATTTCCTCTGGCGTATGCCCTCTCATCGGCCCTCGTCGGCTTGGCTCTCCCTGTTGTTTTCTTTGCAAGTTGTCAGACATGCGTGGCTGATCAGGGTCTTCCAACACCTCGTCCTTAAGCTCCGCGTGACGAGCTGGATGGCAAGCTTTGAAATGTCGCCAAAATACGTTGGTACTTTTGTCGGCT
The DNA here is from genome assembly GCF_029677425.1 of Wolffia australiana. Lineage (NCBI taxonomy): Eukaryota > Viridiplantae > Streptophyta > Magnoliopsida > Alismatales > Araceae > Wolffia > Wolffia australiana. The sequence goes on along the minus strand of NC_135837.1, from coordinate 2,860,613 downwards.
TGCCGCTTTATCACTTTTCTCTTATTGTGCGGGATCATCTCCTGGCACAATAAGCATGCATAGTATCCATCTTCCATGTGTTTGATGTAGTCAATGATGACTGAACGGTTCCAACAAGTGTGACTCTATACGGCATGAGAAGTTCTCGCGTCTGTATGTTCAGGAACTATAGCTCCTGATCCAGATCTGTCTTGGGTTGGGCCACTACCTCCGGGTGGGTTCATATTTCTGAAGGCATAATTTGGTAAGCAATGATGGATTAATACGGCATTGCATGATGCCGAACTACATTTTAAGCTCTAAATAAAGTAAGGGATACAATGAAGATAACTCAATAACCAAACAAAGCACTGAGAGAGAATGACAGATGGGTGAATTTGAGAGGAAAGAGGGGAGAGTTAGAGGTAAGAGTTAAAAAAGACCAGATCGCGAGAGAGAATGAGAGTAGGGAGGAAGAAATAGAGAGTAAGAGAGGGTTGGAGAGAATGAGGGAGAATTAGAGAGTGGGAGAGAATGAGAGGAGGGAGTCAGAATTTGAGAGTGGGAGAGAATGAGAGTGGGGAGGGAAAACTAGAGATAAAAAAGTTAAAAAGAAGAGGGACTGATAGAAGAGAGAAGAGGAGAATGAGAGGAGAGAGTAAGAGAGGGTGAGAGAGAATGAGGGAGATTTAGAGAGTGGGAGAGAATGAGAGGAGAGAGTCAGAATTAGAGAGTGGGATAGAATGAGAGGATAGAGGGAGAATTAGTGGTAAAAAGGTAAAAAAGCATAGAGTGAAAAGAGAGAGGATATGAGAGAGGAAGAGTTAGTGAGTAAGAGAGAATGAGAGAAGAGTGGAGAGTAGATATGGAGAATTAGAGAGTAAGAGAGGGTGAGAGAGGAGAGGGAGAGTTAGAAGTAAGAGTAAACAAGTACCAGAGCGTGAGAGAGAATGAGGGAGAATTAGAGAGTGGGAGAGAATAAGAGGAGAGAGTCAGAATTTGAGAGTGGGAGAGAATGAGAGGAGAGAGGAAAATATAGAGAGATCAAGGGAGGGTGACAGAGAATGATGTAGAATTAGAGAGTGGGAGAGAATGAGAGGAGAGAGTCAGAATTTGAGAGTGGGAGAGAATGAGAGGAGAGAGGAAAATATAGAGAGAGCAAGGGAGGGTGAGAGAGAATGAGGGAGAATTAGAGAGTGGGAGAGAATAAGAGGAGAGAGTCAGAATTTGAGAGAGGGAGAGAATGAGAGGAGAGAGGGAGTATTAGAGAGTAAGAGATGGTGAGAGAGAATGAGGGAGAATTGCAGAGTGGGAGAGAATAAGAGGAGAGTGTCAGAATTTGAGAGTGGGAGAGAATGAGAGGAGGGAGTTAGAATTTGAGGCGGAAAAGTAAACAAGAATCAGATGGCGAGAATGAATGAGAGGAAACGAGAGAGGAAGAGCTAAAGAGTTAGAGAGAATGTGAGAAGAAATGAGAGTGGAGAGGGAGAATTAGATAGTAAGAGAGGGTGAGATATGTGAGGGAGAGTTAGAAGTAAGGGTAAAAAAGTACCAGAGCCTGAGAGAGAATGAGAGGAGAGAGGGAGAAATACAGAGTAAGAGAGGTTGACAGAGAATGATGGAGAATTAGAGAGTGGGAGAGAATGAGAGGAGAGAGTCAGAATTTGAAGGTGGGAGAGAATGAAAGGAGAGAGGGAGAATTAGAGAGTGAAAAAGTAAACAAGAATCAGAAGGTGAGAATGAATGAGAGGATAGAAGAGAGGAAGACTTAAAGAGTTAGATAGAATGAGAGAAGAGAGGAGAGTAGAGAGGGAGAATTAGAGAGTAAGAAAGGGTGAGAGAGAAGTAAGAGAGTTAGAAATAAGAGTTAAAGAGTACCAGAGCGTGAGAGAGAATGAGAGGTGAGAGGGAGAAATATGGAGTAAGAGGGGGTGAGAGAGAATGAGGGAGAATTAGAGAGTGGGAGAGAATGAGAGGAGAGGGAGAATTGGAGAGTGGTAGAGAATGAGAGGAGAGGGGGAGAATTAGAGGTAAAAAAGTTTACAAGAATCATAGGGTGAGACTGAATGAGAGGATAGGAGAGAGGGAGAGTTAGAGAGTAAGAGAGAATGAGAGTAGAGAGGAGAGTAGAGAGGGAGAATTAGAGAGTAAGAGAGGGTGAGAGAGGAGTAAGAGAGGGTGAGAGAGGAGAGGGTGAGTTAGAAATAAATGTATAAGACTTACAGAGCGTGAGAGAGAATGAGAGAGAGATAGAAATAGAGTGTAAGAGAGACTGAGAGAGGGAGTGGGAGAATTAGAGAGTAAGGGAGAATGAGGGAGAGAGGGAGAATTAGAGAGTAAGAGAGAATGAGAGGAGAGAGGGACAATTAGAGGTAAATATGAAAATGAATCAGAGGGTGAGATTAGAGGTAAAACAGTGAAAAAGAATCAGAGAGTAAGGGAGAATGAGAGGAGAGACGAAGAATTAGCGAGTAAGAGAGAATGAGAGAAGAGAGGGGAGGAGAAAGCGAAAATTACAGACTGAGAGAATGAGATGAGATGACATAGAATTAGAGGTAGAAATGAAGAAGAATCAGGAAATGAAGAAACAAAGAACTATAGCATATGCAAGAAACATCTATAATTTCCATATGCAAGAAACAAAGAACATCATTTATGAACTCTACAAATAACATCTTTTAATTTATCTATAGCATTGGGATGCAATGCTATAGTCAATTTAACTATAGAAGTGAGAATCAGCGAATGAATTAGGAACAGAAAACAAAGAAAATATAGAAGAATTAAGCGGCATAGATTAAGAGCATGAGCAAGAAAAATACTAAGATTAAACCGACAAAAATGACTGAACATACCAGCGAGTCCTCCGTTCGCCAATTCCGCCGATGCCGCCGTCCACCGTCTGCCATCCGCCAATTATGCCATTCGCCATCCGCCGTTCATCTTCAGTTCTCTTCCCATCTTTTGTGTATTTTTTATTCAAATTTTTGAATAAAAATACACAAAATTAACTTAAGAATGAAATTCGATGTGGATATCAAAAACCAATATCCACACCCGATATCCAATATCGTCATCCTTCCCCCTGCGACGGAGACAGATGATGACATCGAGACGGATATCGGTATTGGATATCGGCATTATAACAACCGATATCTGATACCTGGATATTAAAATGAATGGATACCGGAAATTGCCTTTCCGGTATCGGATACAGCATTCGTCCCGATACCGTCATCCGGTACCGGTATCAAGACGGGCGAACAATAGTTTGTGCGTGTGTGAGCCCATGTGTGGGCATGTTAGGGGTTTCTCTCCTATTAGGGGGCCCTAATTACTTTAATTGGGCCATCTTGTTTTTTTTTCTAAGGGGGAAGGCCCATATTTTCCCCTATAAAAGGTTGGGCTGCCCATAGGAGAGGGAGAGAGGAAAAAAAGACTGAAAAAATGTGATATTAAGGATTTTTCCTGATTTTCAGTGTTTATTTTGAGTTTTTGCCAAAATTATGAAAATGTCACCGCAACTTCATAAACCCTAGTTTCATCGCCGAAGCTGCAGCCACCGTCTCTCGCACCTTCCTACGGCCTCCTACCACCTCCTGCGATCGCCGGCGGGCTCCTGTGGTCTCCTGCGGCCGCCCAAGCCTCCCCCGCGTCCGTCCATGCTGCCCCGTGGCGTGGCCGCCCACAAGAGCCTGCGGCCGCCGCCTTCCCGCCAAGGGCCTCCTGTGACCTTCCTCTGCTACTGCTCGGCCTCCCATGACCTCCCGTAGTCGCCACGCGGCCTCCATTGGCTGCCGCTCGGTTACCCCGTTCCACAGCCACGCCCGCACCACAACCATGCGCAATAGACAGCCGCGCCATAGCCATGGGCGTCGCGGCCACCCGCGCCACCTCTACTGCCTTCGCGGCTGTCGCGCCACCTGAACCGCCCATGCAGCCGCCTGAATCGCCTCCACGCCTTCCTGAGCTGCCTCTATAGTTGCCAGCCCCTACGCCGCCGTGCCCTATCGCTTCTACAACCGCGAAACCCTACGCCTCCACGCCCTACTGCGACCGTGCTACTTAATACTTGTCACCTCTGTGACACCGCGCCATCGCACTCTGCCACCACCGCACCACTGCTCTTTGCCACCGCAACACCCTGGTGTTTCTGCGCCTCTGCGCCCTACAGTCACACCCATTTCCACTACTGTGCCCAATGTTGCACCGCCGCCGCGCCTACTCACGCTGTTGCGTTACCCGCGTCGTCGCGTCTACTCGTGCCCCGTCGCGTCTACTTGTTGCTCGTCTTCCACGACTGCCGAATCAGACATTGCTCGCACCTAACACTACTGGTACACTCATCAACTCTCTCTCGACGTTATATTATTTCTTCTAGTGCTCCTGAACATTTTTTCCACAGCCGGGGTTAGATTAGTGATAGATATGATTCACGTTCTGAGGATTAGGATTTAATTCGATACGTTCTTGGTTTGGACCATCGAGTGCGTGCGCATTAGCTGTAGTTACCCAGCTCACACCATCGGCCTTCAACCCGATGTCCGGATCATTGAGAGCCAAGTGGCTTTCCCAGGTCTTGCTTGCCATAGTCTAGTGGGCGTTGGTGTACAACAATGCCATATTTATACTTCTCATCAATTTTTTTGTCACATTATCATTAACATTACATCATCATTATTAGTCTCCGCTACATAACATGAATGGCCCCGCCCTCCTATGGTGTAACACGAGCCGTTCGATCCCGGCATCCATCGTGTTACATCACCCTTCTTAGGTTATTCTTGGCCACTTATACTAAGAATACCTCTCTTATAAGCTCATCCTTTAGTAGCCTCTAAAAGTGGCCATCAAAAGATTCATTCCTGGGGAAATATTGGAAGGAGAAAGAATTATTTACATTGGGAGTCAAATGAAAGTACAAAATCAATTTGATTTAGTGACTAATATTAAGTTCTAGTTAGTTATATACATAGTGGAGTAACCAACTTTCATGTCTTAATCAGAATCAAATTTTACATGCCTATCATTCCTAGATTTTTCTTCTTCATAAACCTCTCATATTTTTCATTATTCAAGAAAATAAGATAAAACATTAGTAAGAATCACACTCTCTAAAGGGAACCTGATCTATGAACCACTAATTATGGAGAACAAGATTTTTAAAAACTGGCAAATAATTATCTCTTATTTTTAATATATATATAATTCACACTACTTTCACAAATTCCCTAGTAAGAATTAAGTGATATCGGATGAACCCAAAATGTGGCATGCAATTACACTCATTTTAAAGCACTTTTGGGATCATTTTTTTGATATTATCTCCATCTTTATATGGGTTTTCATTTCATGTATTAAATAGGACATTTTGTTAAAATGACACTTTTTGAGGTAATCTCTAGTTAATTTACATGGCCACTAATTCTTATTCAAAATATGCTTAAAATCTTATTACATTTAATGAGTCTAATCCTTCTCTCTAATATGTTAGTCTTAGGGGTGAAGTATTTTTTTAATTAAAGAAGAAGAAGAAGAAGAAAGAGGAAGTGGTTTTTATGAAGCATCAAAGGCCGTTGCGCCAAGCGCGCATCAACTACTCAAGCCAGTCACTTGCAAGCGAGCACATGGAACTCAAGCCTGCCCATGGCAAGCGAATAGTTGATGGCCAAGTAGCAGCGCACAGCAGGTTATGTAACACGACGTGGCGAGATCGAGTGGCTCGTGTTACACCACAGGGGAATTAATGTGCAATGTGATGTGAGGATATAATATGATGAATATATTTAGAAATTTAATGAGGAAACATGTAAGGGTCTGGATGATATGAGACGATATCAGACAATAGCATGGAGAACGATCGAGGCAAGATCAAGCTCCTAATGATCCACGTGTTTGATTTGAATGGCCAACAGAGTAGGGGACAATCACCATCCGTACGTGTCCACGGCCGTCCCCGTGAACAAAATTGATCTGACACGCACAAAGAAAGTTCCTAACTCATAGACGGTGGCTAAATCTATGTCGTGTATCAAAGCTCTCGAGACAGCAGAGCAGTCAGATAAGCCAGCATTGAGGGATGTAATATTACTGCAAAAACAAGGGGAGAGGGCTATGACCTGCAGGCAAATAGCCTGGACGTTGGTGCAGCATGAGGCAGCTTGGACTGGAGTTGCCCACGGTGCTCCCGTACCAAGATCAAGGCAAACGTCTCTGGATTAACACGATCGATTTAGCAATCTTCCATATGAGAAATTGAGGATGAAAATTAAAACCAAATGGATTTGTTGCAGTTACTGGTGCGTTGATGGACAGTAGCACCACAGGAATTGAAAGTAAGCGATGTCGGACATGCATCAGACTCTAAGAAGATCCTTGGTTTGGGGTGTAACCTGGCCCATAGAAATGTCCGATGTCTCTCAGGTCAGATTTGAGCTGACGGGGGCGGAGAAGAATATGGACGGATGATCGTCGATCCAAGAGGAGATGGTCGTGCAAAAATGCTAGGGTGGGGTCCCTATTACTGGCAGTGAAACTGTGGTTTCATTAACCAGGTATTTTCGAGCGTCGACTGCAAGATACACAAACTTCATCAAATGATGGAAAGATGACCGATCAACAACGATCGTGGCGGTCCCCAGGTGGAGATCAGAGTACCTGAGATCTCCCTAGGTTGGCGAAGGTCCCACACACTGAACATGATGATGCACAAATAATCTCAACGATGGGGGAACAGGAAGCCTAGGGCAAAATGAACATAACTCTCCATTTTTCTCAAAAAACTGCATTCAAGAACTTCAGATCTGGTTCTTCCAACAAGCATAACATAACTACCACGTCCACCCCTTCCCATTTACTTAGAGTAAATTAGTGGCAGTTAGGGGTGGCTAATGGGCTCTTTTAAGGAGAAGCTTATTGAGCTTCCCTTAAAAGGGTCTTCTAGGGGGAAAATAGAAGTCAACATGGACTCTCTCCCCTCCTAAAAGGTACAATTAGAACACTAAACAACAAACACATATGAGGGGGAGGCCTGTACTCACGCAGGAGGGGCCTCCCTACAATCTAGAGACAACAAGAAGGAACTAAAACAACCAAGGTTGGGCCTGTACATGAGGAGTGAGCTGTCAAAAGAAAAGAACACAAAGGGACACAACACGTACCAAGATGACGCGAATGCAGCTTCTCAAACCTAGTAATATGTGGGTTCTTCACGTCAGCTTGGGCTCCGCGAAGTGGCTGGTGACAAGTCTGGACGCGCTCAACTAGATGGTCCTCCATCATCAGGCATGCAAACTAAGCCCGAGTAACCCCAACAGCGAGCCCACAAAGGCCCAAGCGCAAAGGTCACCCATGGACTTGTGCGAGGGAGATGTCATTTTATTCTGTTTATCATATTCCACTCATTTGTATAACTCTCACTTTTCAGAAATCTGTTGATATGGGATTTAACTGATTATTTCTTTCAGCTCTGCACTAGTTCAGGCCAACAAGTGATGAGATGGATCGCCACCCGTTGGGCCACAATCTTAAAACAAAGAGGAGTAAATCTTGACCGGCTTCAAGCCGACTAGGCCCTGATCCTTCACCAAAACAGGCTTCTATAAGAACTCTGATATAATCTCAGACATCCAATCTTCTCAAGGAATATCAGACCGTGAGATTTATTATTCTTTTTGCTTCTTTCATTTCTTTTGTAGGGCTCTAATTGTCCATGACTACAAATGCTGATGACTAGACCCCACAAAAAATGAATCGGTAGCAAGAAAACAGTTGACAAGGGTGATGACAAGGAATTAGCCTGGCTCGTGGACTTAAAGGAGTCCACAACTTTTATCTAACCACAACCGTCGGACTCCGAATGAAGGAGATCAGATGGATAGGAGCAGTTCCGCACACTTCTATCCTTGGCCGTCGAGATCATGGCCGTACGACTGTTTTTCGGCCGAGAAGAGGAGAGGGGGAGGACTGTAAGGGCAGTCTAACAGCCTAGAAGGACCCCCAAGGCCATCGCACAACATTGGTGGCCAAGGGAGGTCCTTCACAGGCCTTTAAAGGGGCTTGAGGGCCAGTAATCTTTTTATCTTCTGACAAAGACATTGAACGGTGGCAGGAGATCCGTCTTGAGGTTTTGTGGTCGTCTGGGCAGTGACAGGTTCCCAAGGCTTGGGAAGCTCAAGGTGGCACCAATGGAGCTCTATCTTGCTTTGGATTTGTGCCAGTAGAAAGGAAGGTACACAGAGATGCATACCGATGCTAAGGGGCGGCAATCGACACCCAAATCTCTACCTGCATAAATCAGAGTGATTCATGTAAACTGCTGATCTCCATGTGGCATATTTTAACTAGTTTATCATACTTAGATGCATGTATTGAGCTAGAATCACCGACCGAGTTCAACTTCATCGTGTTTTAGTTTATCAACCTTATTGAGGCATTTTCACAAACAACTTCTAGGCATCGACTATTTCAAAAAAATATTAAAAATATCTATCAAATAAACAATCTATTTATATAATATTTTTATTACCCTTAGATAGTGATAAACATAAAATAATCAAAATACTGACTAACATTCCCCTTTATTATAATTAAATACATTCTTATAAATTAAATATTCCCTTCTCCCCCTATATCTCAATCTTAAACTCAGCATTTACAAATATTTATCAATCTCATTAATCTATACCTAATTAAATAATATATCTCTATCTATCATAATTATACTCCCTTTATTATCATTTCCTCTTCTTGCCTCGTATTACAATAAATATTTCTATTAGTTAACTCCTTATGTCTTACAAGAAGTCAAAATCTTAATATTCATTCTTACAATATCAATCTCATGTCTAACATACAATTTACTATTAAATAAATAAACTAGTCTCCTAACTCCTGTTAATATTAATTTATTATTGAATCTATCTCATTAATCTTTTGTTCATTTTCACTACCTACATTAACATCACCCTTAGTAATAGTGTCATTAATTCATTTCAAACATTCTACTTCTTTTTTATCTCTAGTATCTATAACAATATATAAATAATATATAATATTATATATGTCTCTCACTATTTACTATTAAGTATTATCTGAATTCTTTCCTCCATAAGGTATTACCTACCAACAACTAATTACTTATCTTGTACTATTCCACTATCCTATCTACTATTATTACTTCTATTACTTAACTATACCTAATTTCTTAACTACCAATATTATCATACTAAATTCTCCATTACCCTAATTCAATTATTAAATTCACCTCTAAAGACCTGTTCCTGTGGAAACGACCTCATTCCTACTATACATTTGAGTGAGTTCTCTATAGTTTATCAAATTTATTTGATTACGAAACATTAAAAGTACAACGACACTAAAATTGCATAACTTGCTTTCATCAAATTGGCGCCGTTGCTGGGGACTGGCATCCCTTAGAGTGATTTGATTTTTGAGTTGGTAATATTTTCCATTTATATCTACTGTTTAATATTTTCTTGATCTTAATATCACATGAAAGGAAATTTTATCTTATATCAGCTAGTAGGAGGAATTTGAGGTAACTCTTATCTCTCCTAATTTAGATCATTTTAAATGAAATATTTTATACTTTCTTGTGTTATCAATAACCTTGTTGCATGTATATTAACTACTCAAGCATAAGGTGATATTTTCCTCTCTAATTTCAGATACTTATTTTTTCATATATTTTAATGTTCTCTAAATTTTTTTTCTATATCCTACATTTTGAAATAAATATATTGGAAAAACCTATGCACCTACCCTCTCATGATTGTGTGGATGGTGACTAAGTATGAATACGCATGTTACCTAGAGATGGGTATGATTCAGAAAATGATTATCGGCTATCACACTCATACTACACATATCCAGATAGCAGAAAACATGAACCTACCGCCGACTGCTCCACATCTTATGGGTAAGAGGAGGAAGATCATAGCCAGCACGCACATCATGGATTTCCTTTTAACTGTCACCCAGATTTACAGTTGAGCGATGACTTGTTCCACAGCACTATCTTGATCCTTATGGCACACCTTACGCGTGATGGATGTGTGATGGATCCTTATGCATGATCACACATGTGATCGTTGGAATCAGAACACGACATTCACATTTAGAGCTGAACCTGATTTTTATGCACTAGATCCACAACAGTCGTGAGACTGGTTAGCCTGCAAGGCTGATAGAATACAGCAGTCTTTCACGTTGCTTGATGATTTACATGCATTTCACAGTGAGTCGTGGCCCATATTAAAGAGAGGGATGTGAATGAACTATGTGTTCCAATAATAGGAATGCTTAAGTTGTGAAGTCCATGACAAATACCTTACCTTCAACACTTAGGGAATGTCAAGTCCATGAGATGTCTAAATTGCAAAGATTGATCAAGAATCTTGAAGGCATCATTCTTTAGGAGCACAAGGAGTTAGCCAAGAGAATGCTAGAGATCACTTATGTAGATAAAGAAGATGATTTTAGGGATTGTTTTGAGGATGATCCTGAAGTCAATTTTTTTGAAAATGAATCAGATTGTGTCCCTATTCATACCTTAGAAGATCTCTCAAGGGAATAGGTAGGAGTAGATATGGAGATCAAGACTCCACTACATGAAGAGATTGATGGATCAACATGATCATCACTGAGAAAAATGAAGGTGCATATGAGTTGGATGATCATACATATAATGGACATAACACACATTCAGACTCCTCTTGCGTTACATTAGATAATCAACCAGGTCAAGATGTAGGACTGGACTTGCTGATCGAACCTCCATTTATGAGGATTTTGATGAAAGGGAAGGGGCATTTGAGTTGGAGGATCATACATCTAGAAGAGGAGAACACATGTTAAGGATATCTTTGTCTTAAGGTTGATGAGAAGCCAAATTTACAGGAAACACTTGAGGATTGTGGAGGACCATCCGACGGTGCACGTCTAGACTCGCCATCAACCACGTCGTGGAGCCCGAGCTGATGCAAAGGATCCGAACTTCTGATATCAGGTTTGACGTTGGGGTTTCCCTTTTGATGTTTTATCCCGGATGATCGTTTGTCTTGTGCCATTATCCGGTTTTGTTTCCTCTATCCATAGGGAGGCTCCCGTGCATGTGTACCGGCCTCCCCACGATTTTCATTTTGTGCTTTGTATGGTTTGTTTTGTTTTATCCTTAGGGGGGAGTTCCATTGGACACTCCACTAAGGTGGCCCATTAGGGCACCCCTATCCCTCCATTATATATGGGGGGTAGGGTTATCGAACTGGACTCAGACTTTGTTATTGAAAAAAAAGAGAGAATGTCGTGTTTTTTCCCTTAGGGTTCCCACAGTATTCCTCCATCCTGGTATGGCTTGATTCCTTTCTTAGAACAATGTTGCAAGGGAAAGTGATGGAGAGCGCTAGCCGGAGATCACCGCCACGTCTTCGAAGCGATCATCATTGTCGTTATCGACCCCTATTGGCTCGCGTCCCTCCCGACTGGACCCCCTTATTGGACTCATTGTAAAGGGCTCATCATGGCCCTATATAAGGCCATGATGGGCACCACCACGTTTCAGAGCTGGAAGTGTTTTGCTGCAGTTACACATCGTGTTTCAGATCTTACCCAAGAGAGGAGGAGAAGAAGAAGAAGAAGAAAGGTATAGAGGAGGAGATTGATCATTGCATGGGCAAATAGCACTTGGTTTGGCACCTTTGATCCGTCGCGGCTTTTCTTCTTGGGTCATTTCCCCCTAAGTGGATGATTGTGCGATTCTACTCGAATCTTGGTTTATCTACCACTCGTAGTCGCGGCGTTGGCACCATCTGGTGTGTCCAAAGGCAACATTGAACTTAATCACATCATCAACGGATTGGTCAGCATCTGCCATGCATTCGCCTGGTTCACCTGATTGTCGTCGCACGCGATTGGTCCTCACTCTCATCTTCAGTTGACTTTCCACATCAGAAAGTTTCTTGAGCAAGAGGACATCGATGCAACTCTCTGGTGTTTTCAGTGGTCGACGCACTTGCGGCAACCGTGGACGATCAGCCCAGGCAATCCTCTCAAACGTCCGCAATCAACTTGTGAACACGGACGGATTTCTTCGCGCCGTGCGACTCAAGCCAGCACTCAAGTTCCTCTGCATTTTGCACTTTCCTCCAACCTGTCATCGTGGAACCATCGAATGATGTTTGTGCTTTAACCCTTTTTCGTAACAAAATAACGCAGAAGTAAGACTAAACTTAGAGTTAGCTGCATAAACAAGGATGGATTTGTGAATGAGAAATATAAGTTTGCCACCTTCATCATAATCAATGGGTTAATGGCAAATTGGTCAAGTGGGCTGTTAGGTTGTCCTTGTGACAACCGATCGGCAAACCGTATAACACCCGCGGATCTTTTCCTTCCGTCGTCCTTCTGGAGCCTATGCCATCTTGTGGAATCTCTAGTTCATTAGGGGCCGCCCGGCGCCCTGTGCTCGGAGCAGACTCTGAGCAAACTTCCCCGTCGCCACTTGATAAGTATAACTCGCTTACGTCAATCACTCAGCCCTACATGTCGCTCGAATAGCACCAAAAGTTAATGTTCTGGGAAACTAGGAAACTTTGTGCACGACTCTGTTCAGCCAAGTACCTGTTGCTGACCCGCCAAAGCAGTGGCGCTGCCCACCCACGTGTAGGTGTGCTGATTGATTGACTGTTGATTTGGCACTGCCAGCACGACTCAACCATCGAGCCACCAGATTCGAAGTTGACCATGTTGGCACTGTTTTTCCAGTTGTTGCATCTACTGACGGTCTCTCCTTCAATGACGGATTGTTCCCCACGTCCATGGCCACTGGGTGTCGACAGCTTCAACGAGTGTCAAATCCAACGTGACGAACCTTGTGTGCTCGAACAATGAAGACTGAAAGTGTTCCGTTTGTGCCAGCCCACTAATACGGACATTCCCCAGAGAATCACAACTGTCAACTACTCTTCTTTGTCGCCCCATTTACACCTCCTCGCCTCGCCTTCACCGACCTGCCCGCGCCGACCCTTGTCCTGACAAAAATGAATGTCGACAATGAACGCTGACACTGACGAGATACGTCGTTCCCCTTGCTCATTAGTTATATTATGTCTTTCAGTATATTTTTGACTGCACTCCACCGTGCTCAGGAGTATGGGTGAAAGAATATCGCGAGAAAACTACGTCATGAGTGAATTCTTTGGTACAAGTCGAGCCCGTTGGTGATGTGTGAGCACCAACATAATTATTCCATTCGACGCCATAGTCACCTTCGTCTCTCTGACGAGGGTTAGAAGGTCATTGTTACTATCAACAGTCGTCCATCTGGATCTTGGAGCTCGGTGAATCACCACAAGTCGGGGCATGCACGTAAATCCGCCTAGAATTCACATTATCACATAGTTACATATCCTTAGAAAATTATCCGTCGGACGACATCACTAACAAAATCCGGCATCATTTTGGTATTAGAGTGTCATCTCAATACTCATCTGGACGACGACAGTGTCGACATCCGGCATCAGAAAGTTGCTCGGATGTGAACACCCTTGCCCCCCACCTCCAACACGCAACTTTTGCAAGCCACTACCGAACCTGGGCCTTCCACTCTCGTCGACAGTTCTTGAACGCGCCATCGACAAAGACCTAGCTCCAACCCGTGGTTCGGAGCATTGTGTGTCTGGTGATGCCCTTGACTTGCACCATTGACGGCGTAAGTTTACCCCTGCAGCTGCCCTTGACATCATCTATCTAGGCTCTATTACATGTTGATCCTGCCATCGAGTGCTCCTACGATATCATCTCATGTCGCCGGTGATCTTCACGATCGTTCCATGGCTGTTCCCCAGCCCACAAGAGTTGGTTCCCTATTGTTAAGGGGATCCCCGGCAGTCCCCCAATCGAAGTATTGAATGGCTGTTGTTTACCCACACACACAAGATACGAGACCTAGAAGCGTCGTGGTCTACGCTCATGTTACACCCCCTGGTGCACCCGCCCGCTAACCCCGACACCTCGATGGTATTCACGTCCCAGCCATGACGGACATAACCATTCTTTCGGGAACCCTTGGGCGACATGTGCGTACCGGCATGTGCTCCGTCAGCCCAACTTGAACTGCCTCTATTCGTGGGCTCTTTCAACACCTTGAAGATAGTTGACCCATTCTTCTAGGGAGCTTCACTGAGCACCTTAGACCCCACCTTCCGAGCCCACAACTCATGAGTGTGGTTGCCCTACCATGGTCGCGACTACTCCGGCCCTCATTTCATTATGGTGTGATCCTCCTCCTAGTTTTCATTCTTGAGATTGTGGATTCTGCCACTCCTCCCGGTACTCTAGCGACGCTGCGCCCTTCCATCGCCGTATTCAACCAAACACAACAGAAGTGAGCGGCCCTCGCCCAGCACTGGCTTCCTCTCAAACCCATCGTCGATCTCTCAGACAATCACGACCCCCTCCACGAGCACATGGGTCTAGACCCACAGGTTCACTTTCCACTCCCTTATTTCAGTATCATTACCTTCGTTAATACTGGTTTTAGACTGCCCCTCTACCTAGAATGATTTATATGTGTTTAGGAATAACCACCATACCTGTAATGGGGACCTCCTTTGTCAGCTTTGAATCAGCGTTGCTCATGGTGAAAGGTGTGGATGCGCACGGACGGTGAATGTCCCCCCACTCTATCAGCCTTTGATCCGAATGCCCAGGTCATTTGGAGCCTGCTCGTGCCTTGATCCTTCATGTCGTCATCTGTGCCTCCGCCCAAGATCACCTAGGTGTCGATATAATTCTCATGATTTTCAACCGTACGTATCAATTAGCCATTTGCATTACATACCCGCGTCCGTCCCTTGTGAAGTAGCACGAGCCGTTCGATCCCGGCATATCGTGTTACATTAGATTGTAATTCTATATATTGGCTTGAATCGTTAAAGTACATTTGAGATCATTTTAGAAGGAAAACTCTTGAGTTTCTTGAACATCATTCAAAGGACCAAAATCTCTTAGGCTTTTCTCTATCATTGAACTCATACTTGTTAGAAATCAAGGGGTCTCTAAAGACAACCTCGACGTACAAGAACATCTACATGGGCATAGAAATTCTCTTATGAAATTATATAAAGTCTTCCTGAAGACTATAAAATCAGTGCTTGTAGGGTGACAACCCAGTCCACTATCTTGATTATTTTCTCATTTCTGACATATATTTCATTTTACAGTTATAATTTCCCTTGTTTCCAATAAAATACCAAGGCAGTGAGCTTAGAGAGACATGGCATGTGCCATCGACCAAGTCAATCATGAAAAAACCAAGCTGTTTCGAAATAAAAGAGTTTAAAATATTGGGTTCTTTCTATCCTACTATTTTTTTCATGCACATCATTTATAAGCATGATTGATCAATGGGGTAGAGAACTTAATTTCATACAATGCGCTGCATAACACACTTATTCAAGTGCATACACACAGTTCATTCTTAAACCTCCAAGCCAATTACTTATTAGTTGTAGAATGGCCAAGATATTTAGCATCTCTAGAAAAGTGTGGTGAACAACCTGACGTGGGAGAGATTATTCACTCAAAATTATGGATAAGATTATCTCATTATGAACTTGAGTTTAATCAATAATATTTATAACATTTACTCGTAAAATACTTCAATTAGTTAGTTATGAGCAACGGTAGTCTCCGCAGGGAACATATATTAGGGAAAGAGATCTCTCTATAGGATGAATTTGTGTAGGTTAGACGGATTATGTGTGGTATATGAGGAAGTAAATGAGCGAAGATAGTAACAATAATAGTAGTAGTAAATTTTTAAGAAGATAGATGAGTATCATGTCATTACTAGTAGTGGATCATTGAGTGGGATGAGAGGATAAAGGTAGATGGGAATGGTGGCGCGAGACGAGATTAACGTTAATGATAGGTAGTTTTCTGAGTGTTGAATGATTTAGAGTTCACTACTTTAGGGTTTAATGTGATATAAGAAAGTGGGAAGACGAGAAGAGATCATGACAGTGTGATGTGGATGGCAGTAGATGCAGTGATGAAGGAAGTGAAAATAAGGTAGAATGATGATTAAAATGGTAGATATAGTTATGTATGTTTCCTTAAACAAAAGGAGAAGGGTAGGTGACAAGATCAAAACAGTGTAGGGGACATGTGAAATGAATGATAGATGAGCATAAATTTGGAAGAGAAGGGATGATGATGGAGGTGGATGATTGATGGTGATGGATAATGATGATAGTTGAACTACTTAAATGTGTTGAAAAGCCATCAATGTAAGACAAGAGACTAACCTTGGATCCCTATATTTCATCAGGATCAAGGCATCTTCATGACGCAGATGAAACTCCCCACTTCTCCGTTGACCCTCTCCAAGCATTAGAGACAGCAAGACACCCTTGATGGACCTTCAAAACTTCAGTTTTATTCAGTCAGCCTCTCTATTAGGAAGTGAGCTTAAAGATGTTTATAAAGATCAAGAGCTCAATTTAGAGATCCAGCTATATTGATGTATAGAAAAATAGCAAAATATTATTAAAATATCTTTATTAATAACTATGTCACGTTTGACGTGACGTCGCGTTAGCACGTGCCATATCAATGCATTCCCTTTTTAATCCAATAAAAATGTGACACATTCACACCACATGTACACGTGGCGCCATATGTCCCTTGACATGGCATAGCCGCAAATGTTGGGTGGTCAGCTTAAATAAAAAAATTCAAAGCTTTTAAAGTTGAGCCTTAGTTACCATGATGCAATTATTGCAAACAAAAAGCGTCTCACTTTTTTATTGGTCCGCATCACCCTATGTGAGAAAAGTTAAAAGGTAAAACGGTTAGCCCAAAATGCGATTAGCGATGCCATAACGGTTTACCTTAATGATTGGCTGTCACCAGTCATTCTCCTTAACTGTTGTTGGTCTCCGTTCAATGAATCAAACGACAACATGTGGCGTCGCAAAAATAAAAAGAGCCAAAATGTTCCAAAATTCATATTAAATTAAATAAACCCCCAAAATTATAAATAAATAACTATTTCAACTCAGAAAAATTATATCTTTACTATTTTAATGTCAAACAATTCCAGAATGATTATATTTTGACTCAAAAGAGTATCTTATTTCAGGTTTTGATGTCAGAAAAGTCCCTAAAAATACGTAAAAATGCATAAAATTTAGAATAACATTCAAAAAAAAATTTAATCATTTTAAAGTTGATAACATGCATATATAATTAATTTAATGCAAATAAACATGTAAATATGGTCAGATTAAGCGAATAAAAATGCATGTTATCAAACCCCCCAACTTAAATCATCACTAGTTCTTTATCAATGGCGTTTAGAACCTCTTGGGTTATCCATTCACCTTATGATCTTAAAAACATGAGCTTGAGGTGATTATGATAACAACCAAACCTATAATTATGGTTATACCTATGTAATGCTAGAATTCACATAAAAGACTCCCTGTGATTTTGTGAAGAGCTAGTGGTCATGAGGAGAGAAGCCTACTTCTCGCCAAGCCTGATACCATAATCTAAGTGATGCTTTTCCTTGTTTCTTCTTGTCACTATGGTGGGGCACATGACCATGCCCCATCATCTAACGTGACACCACCACTGCAAGAGGAGATGACCCTTGTCAAGACACGTCATCATCGTCAACCTCGGACACAGTATCCGAATTTCATTTATTATTAGATTTGATTTTTGAATTTTGTTTGAAATTTCTAGTTACTTTCTCTTTCCTCCAAGGCCTGTAAATAGGCAGTTGTTGAAATAGATCATTGGTATTTTTTGGAAATAAAATTTTCTTATAAGAGTTGCCTTGGTTTCCTCTCTAACGTCACCGCCTCTTGCGACTATTGTCGCTATTGAGAGGAGGTCGCCCTCCTTGTGCCCTGTTCTGATCGTAAAGCATTCTCCACACCCATGTGCCGCCTCCTGCCTGTATGTCCTTAGCACTCCAGTGTCGTCCGTCCGGCCCTGTTGAAGCGCAAGTCATCCGCTCCCACCAACGAATGCCTCGACAACGTCTCGCATCGCTTAAACATTCTAGGATTGCACCAAAGGTCCACTCTTCCCTCTCTGGTGATTCACATTAATTTATCCAGTATTTTTTCGTGTATTTTTTCACCGTTGTCGGACCTAGTATAATAGGTTAGTGGAATAGGTTTGCATCTTCTCATTGTCAATCATTTAGGATAGTGGATTTGAACTTTGTTTTCACCGTGGTGGTTGTAAGACAGTCATCCTGCCCTCAATCGAGGATAGGGGCTACACCATCATCATTTTCTCTAGATTTAAATGTTCAAAATTTAATCGTGTTGATTTGTGGTGTGTTTTGTCCATTCTTAGTTGACCTTTAGTCTTACCTACCCATGTTAGTCCTACCCATCCTGCATCACATTCACTCATGAGGGTGGATTCCCAATATCTTTACTCCCTCCTGAAAGTAAAAGATGGCCATTATTCTCTTCTCTTACTACAATTAATATCAATTGTGTATCAATGAATCAAATGTGGTGAGGTTCCTATCTAATTATAGGTAAAATAAAAAGAGAATGATTGGATGGCTCAAAAGAATGGATGAAGGGTATGTAAAGTATAAATGATGGGCTTGGAATACTTGGATAGCTTACTTCTATGATAGATGAAGAAAGGTAGATGAAACCTCAAGGGTATGAGAAAAGCAATGAAGATGGGATGCACTGCCTAAACATGGATGATAAATTGATCAACAAGAAATCCTATAAAATTTATCATCCACTAAAACATGCAGTGGTATCACTATTGTATCATTTTCCTTTGTATCATGGGCATGGGCGAGTGGGGTCCTTGTGTAATTAGGATATTTACGCTAGCTCCACACCTATGACTCTTCTAAACATTCGAACTCACATATTTAAAATCCCTCCTGGGTGGCGTCTAGGGCATGGATGGATCAGTCTACAAGTACAACCCTTGGGTTGATCGTACCTGGCATCGTGTTTTTGTCCGTAGTAATAAAAAATACACATCTTTTTATGCATCCTATGCTAGTACTAAGAAGACAAATTAAGATGAGAGGATGTAGATGAAAACAAAGAGGGGGATAACAAGGAAGAGTATATCATAAGAGAGTGATATCACAAAGGGGAAGAGGAGAATAAACTTTGGATTAAGCATATCATAAGCATTTAAGATTGACAAGGGAAAATGGGTACTTAAGGGAATGTGAAATTGAGTTAAGTAGTGAGAGGTGAGTTCAGAAAAAGGGGTGAAGACGATACATGCATATGTTTCAAAGATAGCTCAAGATGGCTCGTTGAGAGGTGATTATGTGCTTAAGATTTCAAGAAATAACTATTCTTACTTCAAGAAGATTCACTTAGTGGAAATGAAAACTTTAGACATGATTCACACATTGAAGGGTGGATGATGAGTGGCTCACTTAGTATCCCCCTAAGATGATAGTAATTCAGCCCTTTGATTTCATGTCTTTTCCTCGCCTTACAAGATATCCTGGCCACTTGCGAGAAAAAACATGAATCCAGACCATGATTCATACCATTAAGATATGTATTTGATCCGCTACACAAGCCTAACTTCTACACTCATGTTGCTAAGACATGGGGTGAGTGATTCTCCGATATGGTCATGATTGAATTCATACAAGTGAATGATACCCCCCAACATTAAAGGATGTAAGGAATAAAAAATTTTGGAAACACTTTTTTCCTCCTCCCCTAATTGAAGCATGAATTGTCCCTGATGCAAGAAGATAAAAATAAAATAAACAGCAAACAATGGTTCCATAGATCATGTAACTTGGGACAAGTTGGTACTTGTTCTTGTGAATCCTTGCTCTCTTTAGTTGGTTTTCACCTTGTTGGAGCCCTGCAAATATTAGACTTCCTTGAGAGAGATATTTAAAAGGTCATCAAGGCTATGCATATGATAGGTAATGATGCGTAACGGGGATCATTGGAGAATGCCTTCTCCAATATCCTCACTACCCAGGCTGGGGATTTGCTGCATCATCTTCCATGAGTCAATCCCTTCTTATACAGAGGGTGGATGATCTCGTCTTGACCACTCAATCATCTCTATGAGCTTCTTTCTACATCCGAGCTATGACTTGTTTATAATCTGATGATTATTAGAGGCTCGTAAGTCATACTTAAAACGTAGTTGTCCATCCACAAGATGTCCTTAGTCTGTCAAGTCAATGGATCACTTATACAACCGTGAGATGAATCAACCTGATTGGCTTTTGGGTAAAATACCATTCAAGGATTCTTCAGATCAATTCAATGAACTCTTTCTCCAAAGAGCACCCACTATATGTCTATCGTGTCTCCACATTAATAGCCACAAGATCAATTATACTTATCGTATAAGTAGGATCAGTTAGTGTTATTTTATCTGGATAATTCAATATCCCTCTCGATTATCCACCGAATAGGAATATTTAGAATACATGTTTAAAGACTAATGATCACTATGTTATGATCTCATCATAATTAACTAGGTCATTGAATGTATTCATGGACTTCATTATAAACATCACACCAGAATAATAATGAATGTAATATTTTATTCATCAGGGATTCATCTGAAATGATATAATTGATGATGTGTGCAAACCAAGGCATTCTTCTAGTGCTAACCCTAAGTATATGCTCATCGAGAAAGGTTTCAGAAGTGGGTGTTGCAGTGTTGATACGTAATCTAGATAAGTGATCGGTAATAAAGTTATCAGATCCACCTCTATATTTATTTTAATATCAAATTCTTGCATCAATAAAATCCATCTAATTAACCTAGGTTTTGCTTCTTTCTTATTCATCAAATATCTATATCAGCATAATCAGAAAAAACAACTATTTTTCTACCTAGTAAATAAGATTTAAATTTATCTAAGACAAAAACAATAGCTGGAAACTCTTTTTCGGTTGTAGTGTAATGTACATGTGCATCCACTAAGGCTTTGCTAGCATAATAAATGGCCACTGGCTTCCTTTTTATTAGGAGACCCTTGGAGCTTGAGGCAGCCATTTTCGAGTTGTGGCAGCTCCGCAGTAATTCAACAGGATCAAGAAGGCACCGGAGAAGGTTCAAGGAGTGCAGGAGTTGCACTAGCACAAAGGAGAGATATTAGGAAGTTGCACACCGAAGTTAGGGGTTGGCGGTCGGCATTCCCACCCCCCCATTTGTAATATCAGGGCAACTCTTGTACTTTTCTTCACCTGATCTGGATGAAAACTAGCTTAAGAACATCTCGGATTGAGCAGGTTTCACATTGCTTCGAGGAGGACATGATTTCATTGTGATTTCTCGTTGCGGCCTCTTTGGGGCATTTTATCAAACAACTACTACTCTTTGCTAAATATATCTACTTTTCTCAGTTTATTTCATTTTAATTTTGAGTTTATTTGATACAAAAATACTTATATAAACCAAATTCTATCAGTCATGTATCACCTACTAGCAATATTATAGCATAAATATATACTTCTCAAGTTATGTTCGCTTCTTCTATTTGCACTTAGTCTCTCCCTTTCAATCCAACTTTGTGAACTCTTATAAAATTATATAAAATCTATTCTATCTCTACCTCTCTAAATCTTAAACTCTTATCAGATAGATCTTTCTCTACTCCATTGATCTATATATCTCAATTAATAATCTTTCCCTCTGCCTATCTATCATAATTATTGTCCATTTCTTCTTCATTCTTCTCTTCTGCATCTTAGTAGAACAAAATAATCTTGTTCACCATATATGTAACTCTTAATATCCATCATTATTATATCTATCTCCTATCTTATATAACTCACTATTAATTAAATATTTAATCTCCCTGTCTTCTAGTAATAGTATATTATTAATATTATATAACTCGTTCACTACCTATCTTGACATAGCCCTTCATAATAATACTATAAGTAAATTTCATCATCTTATTTACTTACTATATCAACAACTATAAATATATTAATCCTATAAAATGATATAATCATAGTAGCCACCTTCCTATCTACCACATTCTACTTATCTTCACCTTTCTATTATCTTTTTTATTGTTATTGTCATCACTTATCCTATTCAAACTCTAATTAAACTCTTATATTACCTCTATTATCAACCTAAATTATACATAAAATTCCAGCTCCTATCATGGTCATATAGTTGCATTTAGGTAGCTAAAACCATGGCTTTAAACTGTGAGAAAAAAAGAAAGATAGAGACTAGGAGGATCGAACTTTTTTTTCAATTTAAAAAACCTTGATCTGAGATATCCTGTTTTCTAGAAATAAAATTATGATAATATATAAATTTTTTTGAATTTATGTGGCCCTAATTTAAAGTTTCGAGTTCGATCAGATTCCACTGATTAGATTTTGGGAATATGGACACCCTGACAAGGAAGTATTTGCAAAAAAAAGATAGAGACATGGATATGTTTTTCAATTTACAAGGCCCAAATCTGAAAATCCCTGGGATCTATAAATCCATTCATCATTATATGTATAAATTGTGTTCAATTTATGAGTCCCTAATTAAAAAATATTCAATTCCACAGACTCTAATAATTATGTTTGGATTAGAAGGTCACTCGAGCTAGTACCATGTCTATGAGGTATATAAACACGAAAATAGAGTCTGGGGATTTATAATTTGTGGTCAATCTAAAAATCCCTAATCAGAGAAATACCAGCTTCTATAAATGCACTTATGATTATAGATATAACTTTTGTCCAATTCATTAGGCCCTAATTAAAAATATCAACTTTCTATTAGACTAATAATTACAATTTGGAAAGAAGGTCACCCAAGCTAGATACATGGCAATAAACTATATGGGCAAAAGAGATGCCGACCGGTGAGATACAATTTGTGCTCAATTTACGAGGCCCTAATCTGAGAAGTATGGACTTTTATAAATAAAATTATGATTATAGATGTAAATTTTGTTTAATTTATGAAACCCTAATTAAAAATATCAAATTCCTGTCATAATCTAATAATTATATTAAGGTAAGATGGTTACCCATAGGGTTGGACATTTACAACTGAGGACCAGTCCCACTGGATCAAATGGGACCAAAGGTCCACCACTTTAGGGTGGACCAGTTGGTCGGCCAGCTTTAGGTCCAAGGGTGAAACCAAACCGGAACCGAAAGTAAATTATTAAATATTGATTTAATATACTTAGTAAAATTATAAAAACTATTAAATCCAACTCGCCAAAGAGGTTTCAATTGAGTACGGCATAGCGCACCATATTTGACTGTCCGTGGGCATCTACTTGATGAAGAGTTCTTTTTTCGAAGATGGGCTACAAGAACCCATTGCAACCTCTTTCTCTGTTGAATGTTTCTTCGTGCTCTATTCACCCTGACAGTTCTCCATGAAGAACGCGAGGTGTGGAGGAGAAAGACTCAGAGAAGGAAAGGGCAAAGAAGGAAAGGGAGGCAAAGGGCCATCCGTTACCAGCAGTTCTAAAAGCTGATTATGTTGATAGTTAACATGACTTTTCTACTTTGACTTTGCCACTGACTTGTCAACCTGATCGGACCAGGACTGAACAAGAACGGGACGGAACGGGACCGAATTCTGGGTAATTTTTAGGTCTTTGCTAAAAAACTGGACCCAACAGGGACTGTCAAACCCAAGTCATCAAAGCTAGAACCATGACTAGAAAGTATATGCACAATAAAGATACAGACCGGGAATATATAGCTATTATTTAATTTAGAAGGGCTAATCTGAAAATTCCTGGTGCCTATAAATACGACGATGATGATAGATTCAAGTTTCAAATTCCTTCCTCTCCGCTGCTGTAGTTCATCCGAGGTCAGTAATGGCGGGGAAGATCGCCGGCCCAATCCCCGTCTTCGCGCCGAGCTTCTTCGCGCCTTCTTCGTCAAGATCCGCCACCGAAGTGCGATTCTCGCGATGGAACAACGCCAACGCGGAGCCCTTCATCCGTCGCCAGCGGGAGCAGAAGGAGATCGAAGACGAGATCCGTCGCCTTCGACGATTCGAGATCGCCAATCTCATATCGGAAGAATCCAAAGTTGCAGAATCGGCGATTCCAACTCCAGAATTCAAGTCTCGAGGTACCCCTTCTTCCCCTTCCCGATCCTCCATCCCCGGGAAATCGTCCAAATACTCCAAACCGGACGGAGAAAACCCTAGAAATTTCAAATCCTCGAAGAGGTCGCATCCAGCGTTCCGTCGTTCAAGTGACGTGGTGATAGTGCCTCTGGAGGCGGTGGAAGGGCGTCCCGAGATCACAGTTGGGGAGAACGGGGTTGCTTACAAGCTTGGAAACGCGCCGTTCGAGTTCCAGTACAGCTACACGGAGACGCCAAAGGCGAAGCCGCTGGCGCTGAGGGAGCCACCGTATTTGCCGTTTGGCCCTTCGACTATGCCTCGGCCTTGGACTGGGAAGGCGCCGCTGGCTCCCAGCAAGAAGAACCTCCCGGAGTTCGACTCGTTCCGGCCGCCGCCGCCGGGGAAGAAGGGCGTGAAGCCTGTGCAGTCTCCTGGGCCTTTTCTTTCTGGGTCGGGGCCCAAATACGAAGCCGTCTCCAGGGAGGAGCTTCTCGGCGAGCCTCTCTCTCAAGAAGAAGTGAAGGATTTGATCAAGGGGTGCTTGAAGACGAAGAGACAATTGAATATTGGTGCGTTTCGTCACTTGTTCATCTCGATTTCATCTGGAATGTTTTCAGTGTCCTTGGTTTTTTGTTTGCAGAGTGTCGGTGCATTTCTTCATTAGTTGGTCTAATTTATTCTGGAATGGTGTCGGTACCGGTGCATTTCCAATCTTGTTTATCTCAGTTTCTTCTGGAGGGTTGTTGATTCGCTTCGCTGTCCTTACCTTTTTGCTGAGAATTGGCGCATTTCTTCTCTTGTTAATCTCTTTCTTCTGATGGGTCGCCGGTCCGCTTCACTATCCTTAAGTTTTTGCTGACTGTTGGTGCATTTCTTCATTAGTTCATCTCGATTTCTTCTGGAGGGTTGCCCGTTCGATTCACTGTCCTTAGTTTACTATTGTGTCCTGTGCGTTTCTTCATTTGTTCATCTCGACTTCTTCTGGAGGTTACCCGTTCGTTTCACTTTCCTTAGTTTTCTACAAAGTATTGGTGCGTTTCTTCATTTGTTCATCTCGATTTCTTCTGGAATAATGTCTGTTCGCCTCGATGTCCTTAGCTTTTTGCTGAATTTTGGTGCATTTCTTCACTTGAACCGTTCGCTTCGCTGTCCCTAGAATTTTTGTTGAATATTGGCGCTTTTCTTCACTTCATCTCAATTTCTTCTGGAAGATTGTAGATATCCTTAATTTTTTTTTGGTGCACAGGTAGAGATGGATTGACGCACAATATGTTGGATAATATTCATGCTCATTGGAAACGGAGAAGAGTGTGTAAGATCAAGTGCAAAGGCGTCTGCACTGTGGACATGGACAACGTTCGGCAGCAATTAGAGGTTTGATTTTTTGTTCTATGTTCTTCCATCTTTCCTTCCAAGTTTCTTCTTTGATTGGATTGCCACTGAGGAGGTTGGAAAATAATTTTAATCCGAAAATTATTAATGGGATTTATTAGTTTCTAATCATCTTTTTACTCAATTATCTACCCAGAAATATCTCTCTCGAATTACATTATTGTGTCATTACTCATGTACCCTGTACCTTTGTCCAACTTTCAGCATAAAAACTAGATAGTGCTGTCTTTCAAGAAAAACCTAGATATTACCGTGAAAAGTCATTATATTCTTATACTCGAAAGAAGATGCTAAGAAGCCACTGGAGTCCATTAGCTTCTCATTATCTATTTCTTCAATTAAGGAGTGGCTTTAGTGTCGACGAAGAAGACACGCAGATCAGTATTAGAGAAGGGAGCTGGAGCAGTTCCCAATGGCCAGAGTAGCAATGATTCTCGAGAATGAATTCCATAACTGTCTGATATGATCCCCATCCTATCTAGGGTTAGTTTCGTCCTGTATTTTATTTAAATAGGTCATTCCTACCTCTTGAAGGGCAACCAAGTCCACTGTCTCTCCTCTCATCAATATCTAAGTACTGTATCCCCCTCTATGTTCCACATCCCTCGTGGTCTTCTCTACTTCACCCCATCTTCAGGTTGCTCCTCTGTCCATTCCTGCGCCTTTCATTCTACCTCTCCTCTGACCATTCTACTCTCCAATCCTGGGAGCCTCTGCCCTTTTCCTCTATTCCTATTCCTCAATACAGACCTAGATCAAGGTCCATATCACTGTATTCCCCTTTTAGGGATTCACTTCCTTTTACGCTCCTCTGTCAGCTTTTTCAATTAGTTCTTCTATAGAACTTATCAATACTACCTCCGTCAAACTGTGCAGAGTGAGAAGAAATTGATGAACTTTCTTGTAAATTGGATTTTCCCTGGATCATTCACGGAAGATAGATCTATTGGAGACATTATTGATATTATACCTCTCCTTTGGTCTTTCGTTCCCAGATGATTTTGTCAATTGACAACCTCAACACCTTGCTCCAAGATTGCAACGAACCTCTTAAGCTACAACAACAGAGCCTGAACCAAGCAAAAGCTACCTTGAATTCGAACTCTGAAAATCAATGTCAGTGTTTGTGGAGCTTGAGGTGCAGGATGTTGTCCACTTGATGCTTTGACCGTATGGCACTAAGTCTATTGCCTGGAGTCCTGGCTTTTTGGTCCTTATCCAATTCTCAAATGCATCAAGCTAGTAGGCTACCAAGTTGAGCTGCCTGAAGACGTCCATATTCATCCAGTATTGCATGCGTTGAAGCTCCGATGTGCCTTGGGCTCTTAGTTCCATCTCGAATCACCGCCTCCGTCACTCTAAGAAGATCAAGAATGACATGTGGGCCTGAGAATATCAGAGCACTTTGCCTATCTTCCGAAGGCTGTGAGGTTCTCGCATTGGAAGAGCCTTCCAGCCTTTGAGGCCATGTGGAAGCCCATGTCTGCTCTCTGTACCCAATTTCCCTGACTTTCAGTTTGAGGCCAAGCTGGTCAGCATAGGAGGGAGAATTGATATTATCTGAAGTCAGATCTATGAAATGAAAAGGTGCATTCCCTGACTTCTTGTCATTCCTGTTCTCCACTTCGACCTCGAGAACCACCAACCTCTTCCCCCCGTTCAAGTCTACTTTCTGGACCTTGACAAGATCAGTTTTATTTGTAAATCAGAATGCAAAAGTATATTCGACCAATATTTTACTTTAAGGTTGGATCAAACATTGGGGTATAAAACCTAGATAATGTAGTAGAAAATCATTATGGACAGATACACTTTCATGATTCATGGAGAATTAGTCTTAAGAGGTTCTTCGGTAGGATGGGCCGCTGAGGAGGTTGAAAGAAATTTCAATAATCTTTTTCCATTAGTAGGTTCAATGATAGGTTCTTCCCATTAGGTTGAAAGAAATTATTGATAGCAGGAGTGGAGACGTTTCTGATTATCTATTATCTCAATTATCTTTTTACTGCATTTTCTGCTGCTTCTAATATCTCTGCGCCTTTTCCAAGTTTCGTCATAAACCTCGTTAACAATGTGAAAAATCATTTTAGTCAGGTAATCATAACTCAAGGAGCATTAATCTTGTCATGATCCTTGTACTTTTCTCAACTTTGGGTCATCATCATTAGATCCAGATGAGTATTGAGTTGTTAAAATGACCAGAGAATTGATTCGTTTCCCATCAGCTTCTCGTTATCTGTCACCCCAATTATTGTGCCACAGATCTCTGTTAGACGGCTGGGTAGATAATTGTTATTCCCTATTTTAGTAGTGTGTTTCGTGAAATTGAAAGAGCTTTTATGCCTATAAAGGCAGACGAAACTGTTATGTCAAGTGATTATCTTAGGATTTTTTTCTAGCTTCAAGGCGGGTGTGCCCCGCCCATCTCTCTCTCTCAGTTGTTCCTTCAAGGATCAACAATCTCTCTAGCCTCGAAATAATTGGATTTAGGGTTTTAGGATTTGGGGTATGTTATTTTGAAGCTCTCTTCTGTCACTTATCTCAATCAGTCATAAGTCGGCCATGTACTATCAGTGGCCCATACGATTGTTTATCTTCGAATGTATTCTCCTCAGCCAAACCCTAGCCGACATGTGAAGAGGGAAACCAACAGAGAAAGAACAAGTAAACAATAACTTGTCTTAGCACAAATCTGTTCCTGTGTATCCCCTGTATAATGGACACATGACAGGTTTTACACCACAAGGTTTCGTAAGGAGCCTATTAAATGCCATATAAGACAAATTCTAGTAAAGGAAAGTATAATAAAAGAAGACTCCCGGCTAGCAGTATTGATGTGAGTGGACGATGTATCATAAATGGCTCACCTTTCTTTCTATGTAGTGTTTATTCCTGTCACGATTTGGATATTTCCATAGAGGTTAGAAGAGGGTGGAGAAGGAAGGGTCAAAGAAAACACAATGAAGAAAATAGACAAGATATATACAAGATATTGGGCCAAAGTAGAAACAGCCTGATATGCGCCAACGGCTAACCTAATGGTTAGTGCATCAAACCGTATGCCATTTAGTTTAAGCCGTCATCCATCTACAATTCCCTCCTGAGGATTTTACACTTAAGTGGGTGTCTGATATGATCCATGGTCCTCCTGGGAGCAGTGTCATCTATTGACCATTAAGGGTATCTATGATCCTCACCTCCCATGTTCCCTGTAAAGAGCACAGCCCTCCCTTTAGGAGGGCAGACTGGAAGTTATCTTATTGGCTACTCGTCACCCTCCTCTCCTCTCTTCTACGTCCAAGCTGTCTCCCCCTCTATGATTCCTGTTCTCGCAGTTGTCTCTTCTTCACGGCATCTTCAGGCGCTCGTGTCCGGTCGATCCCTTACTCCTCTGTTCGATCTCTCCCTTGACCATTCATGTTCTCTCCTCAACAACCTGGGAACATCTCTCTTGTCTTTCCCTCTCTTCTCTTTGTGAACTACATTGGGCACATCTTCAGTTATCATTGTTGGAATCCCTTTACAAGAGTGAATAGATCACGCTCCCCAGTCAGGATCATATCAGTGTCCATGTCAGTCTCTCATTTCCCCCTTGGTAAACAAGGTGCATAAGTGATTGGGCCATGGCCCTCGGTATCTAAACCAGTCCCCAGCTAATGCAAAGTTAGCTTTTTATCCCTACCCAAACCATAGCCGGCATAGGTCTGAGCTGATGTAGGAAGCTCTGTAGGTTGCAGAAGGACCAAGTCTTCCTCGTTTTCTTTGATGGGGTTTAGTGTTAGGGTTTAAGGTTTAAGAAGATAATTGGAGTAAAAGAGACTATATTGCCTCGAATCCTTGTATGTTTATTAACCTTGAATCATAATGTGAATATTTGGTTTATCTGGAGAATCGATCATAACTTTTTGGCTAAATCCTGTCATACTGGTGCATGAAACATCGACATTTAATTGCAGGATAAAACCGGAGGAAAGGTCATATTCAGCCGAGGAGGGGTTATATTTCTCTTTCGGGGAAGAAATTACAACTACAAGAACCGGCCCAAGTACCCTCTTATGCTCTGGAAGCCTATTCCACCTGTTTATCCGAGATTGGTGCAGCGTGCTCCGGAGGGACTAACTTTGGAAGAGGCAACGGAGATGCGCAAGATAGGCCGCAGCCTTAGTCCTATTTGCAAGCTTGGTAACTACCCTGAATCCTCGTGTTTCCGATGGAAATTTAAATAATATTTCAGTGATGTAATTCTTTAAAAACGCAGGTAAAAATGGAGTTTATTGTAACCTTGTCCGGGAGGTTAGGGAAGCGTTTGAGGTGTGTGAACTGATCCGGATAAACTGCCAGGTTCTGAACAAGAGTGACACTCGGAAGATTGGCGCTAAGCTCAAGGTTAGAACTCTCTTAGTCTCTCCCTCTATCTTATTTATAGTTATATTAACGTATTAATTCATATACTCATATCGTCATCCCTCTTTCTAACCATCCATTCATCTGTATTACTCTATTTACCCATTCGTCCATCTTTCGATTTTCATCTCTATCTCGTTCACCATCCATTTGCCCATTCCGTCGTCCATGTTCTCAATTTTCATCTCTTTCTCTATTTGTTATTCAATCTATCAGAGCCTTATCTTCTTGATTTTCATCTATTCATCTCCCTCTTATCTCTGTCCTCCTATCTTTTAGATTCATGGAAGAAATTACATTTGGTGGGATCTTCCACTCACATTTTCCCCACCAATCAGAGTTCCAGATAAGTCACGCATGAAGGAACTTTAGGAAAAAATCACATGCATCTCTCTATTTATCCATAAATCAATAACCTAAATAGCCAACATCGATCCATCTGTCGATCTATGTTCCATCATCCATCTTTCTAAATCTCTCCAAAAAGGGTACGATCTTCCATTCTCTCTTATCATGTCTCTGTTTAGATATTCATCATCCTTCTGCGTCTAAAGGGTACGAGTTTTCACCTGCAGGACTTGGTCCCTTGCGTCCTCATCTCCTTCGAACACGAGCACATTCTGATGTGGAGAGGGAGAAACTGGAAATCGTACCTTTCCTCATCACCCGAGGACTCCATGGCAGATCTTGCCGAGTTCTTGGGCGAAGAAATCTTGTCAGAATTGGCCTCGAAGGCCAGCTCAGAAGAAGACGATGACGGCATCTCGGACGACGACTCCATCTCACAAGAACCAGAAGAAGACATTGATCTCTCTCCTTCCACAAGTGCCGCCTTTGACGCGCTTTGGGCCATGCTGAACAAGGCTGTCGACGACGGCGGTGCTGTCGTCTTAGAGCCTGACTCTCTGGACCCTGACTTAGTCAAGCAACGGGCCGCTGAGCTGGCCAGAACTTCTCCGCCGGGCCCGGCCTTCAATTTCCGGCCCAATAAGCCCCAAGCCCAGAAGCCCAAAAAGGTCAAGGCCCCGAGAAGAGGCCCAAAAGAAGAGGATCTCAGTCTTGCTCTTGACGACGCCGAGGAAGAGGAGATGAGATTTCTGGAGGTGGAGCCGAAGAGCAGATTTGGCCGTCGACGAGAGCAGTTGAGAAACAGCCCGTCGGATGTGGTGCCACATGGCAGCCTAGGAGTGGACGAGCTCGCGAAGCTGTTATCTTGATTCTGGTAAGGAATAAGAATATTAGATGTCCAGGGTTGTTTTCACAAATCCAGAAATAAACCTGGACTTGCAGACTTACTCATGATCCATGTAGGGCGTCGGATGTTGGGTGTATCAAGAAACCCTGGATCATATGCACAAGGTTAAGGAGAAAGCATGGGATAATAACCAACAAATTACAGCATGAAATTATATTTCATGAACAACCCAGCATCCAATACATGGAACACAATCATCATACGGAATACACGGAACGAGAAGATCAAGCAGCAGCAGCACAACTTCCCTGCAGGTGCGCCTTCTGCTCGAAATCTCCTTGATCGCGCACTAATTCAAATATTAGATGGCGATCAGATTTTTAATCTTATTGAGATATCATGATAAACGCTCTACTAGGAAGTAATAAAAGCGATTGAAATATCCTGGATGTTACACTGATTAGAACTTACAGACAGTAAATAAATTTTAATCTTATTCAGTTGTGAATAAAAAAATAGTGATTGAAATCTCCTTAATGTGACACTAATTTAAACATAAAACTGTAAACACATTTTTAATCCTATTGAATGATGATGAGTACGAAAGTAGAGATTGAAATCTCATTAATGTCACACTAATTCAATGATAAAACTGTAAATGGATTTTACTCCCATTGAATGATAATAATTTATAAAATCGTGACTGAAATCTACTTGACGTGACACTAATTTAAATACAAAAAATATAACAGGTTTTTAATCCTATTGAATGATGATAAAATAACCATTGAATTCTTCAAGATGTCAAAATAATTTAAACCCGGAACAGTGAATAGATTTTTAAACCGTTGAATTTAATATTAATTTTATTTGAACAATTGAATTTAATATTAATTTTACTGTGAAATACCTGTATTTCATTAATTTGGGGATTGGTTTCTGTGTAAGTTGGGAATCCATTGTGCTGATGAAGTGTTCTTGCTCCCAGAGCCTTGAGCGAGTTGGGCAGTTTCATATAAGCCACCAAACGGCTTAAGAACAGGACTAACCTGCAAAATAATTGCGATGAAAAAAATAAATTAAACAAAAAAGGCGCGCATGAATAAGGTAAAATATATTTATATTGAGAACCGTAGTAGTGTAATTTTCTATATTATAAGAATGTCTAACCGTAATTTCATGAGGGTGACTGCCAGGTGGCAAGGCACTGCTGGATGCCAAGTGATCTCTTGTCCCTGCATAGAAGCAAGGTTAGTTCTACATTAGTCTCACTTGAGGAAAAGATAAGACTTGAACGACAGTTTTAAATTTCACAGGAAAAACAACGAAGAACAAATAAAAAGTATTTTTTTTCCTTAAAATTTGGTCACTAGATACGTTAGATGTCTCAATAAGGAGCTATATTTTGCATAACAGTATATTATGTGCAGAAAATGAAGAGGGAAATAAACTCACAATTAGAGGCCCTATTAGTGTAGAGTAATAAGTGAAAGTAATATAAACAGTGGAATTAACCACTGTCTGGCAAAAATTATAGAGAAGTGTAAAAAGTTCTAAAAAAATGCTGAACCTCACCTTGAGATATATCAACATCCATAGGCATTCGTCGGGTTTTAGTCGTCGGCTGCGATTCGTCGATCAAAAGTAAAACTCCGTCACAAGAGTTGTACATTGAAAAAAGATGACAATCAGGAAGGAAGAAAGGTGATCATTGGCAGAGTACTAACAGAGAAAAGAGCTTGTGGTTGGCTTTCAGGTAATGGCTGAATCTGTTGATTCACTTTTTGAGCTTGCTGATACTTCAGAATCGTCCAGTCGAAGACGTAGTCGGCCTTATACCCTGCGTCCAATTTAAGAAATTATATTATCATAGGATCAAGCAATCTGAATCTTTTAGGATAATGGTCACAATATTCATGATAACGGAGAAAAAGGAGATTCTGAATCTTTTAGGATCAAGGGTGTAAGTTGAAGAAGTCCTCGCATGGCATCAAGCAATCATCATTAGCTTGGTATGTCAAGTTTTCCCACAGTATGAGAAAAATGGGATATTTTCATACTGTCTGTAAAGAATTCTGTGGCTGGGAAAGTTTCCATTGTGATTGTGAGTGGATGACATAATTGGTGATGATGAGCAAGAAAATCACCAATTGAAAGTCAAACTATTTCAGGCATTTGAGATAAAGTCCCTGGAACACTGTCCAAAGAGTTACCGGGAACTCTCTTCCATTGACTCGGCGACAAGCAAGGCATCAAAAGCATCTATCCAGCAGCTTGAGGGAGGATGTCGGACGAGGAGTGTATTGGCGTGTTTTTTGTTCTTTTTTTTTTAAAGAAAGATATGGGAGATCACACAAAGTTCGTGACCCTCCACTGTGATAAATAGATATGATCGTTAAGTACACATAAGGCCTAAAAGGCCGTCCAGTCCTTAAAACTGTGCAGCGGTAAATCATGCCACTGCTTGTACAACATCGTCCATAGATGCATCACGTCTGTCGAAGATGACTTCGTTACTTTGTTTCTCTATCTTGCATTTTGTATATTTGCGCTATGGTCCTTTTAATAGGCCCAGTGAGGATCATTCAACAAGAGCTGCCCACATTTAACCCACATAATTGTGTTGGGGGGAACCCTTTACTAAGAATAAAAAGTCTGTTTTTTTCTCTCTTTTCAGCTAGGGTTTCTGCAGGTTGGTGCTGACAGAGCCAGCGACAGCGACGCCAGCTGCTGGCAGCATCGTCCTCTCGTCGTCCTCATCCAGGTTGGCACCCAATACCTCTAAGACACGCAAACCAGACGTAGTTCTTGAATTTGGCTAAGTGATAATCCTGGAAGCAGGTTCAGGTGCCAATCCAGGCTTTTAACCATTCTCGATCTCTCGCCCTGCCGTACTTCGATGAGACCAGTTCATTGTTTTAGAAGATAAGTTTATAGTGGGTACCTTGGCGAGAAAACAAGTCCTTGAATAACCGTTTCAAAAACCCATAATCTGGCCGCTGATCAAACTTTAGAGAATGACAATAGTGAAAGTACGATGCGAATTCCACTGGATGTGATTTACATAAAACCTGCAAACAATCATGCATTAGAAAGAGAAAAATATTTGAAAATTTTGAACTCGAATTCTGAATCTACGCACCTCAATTGGGGTCGAAAGTTTCTTTTCACATATTTTCTCATATTTCTGCTTTTTTGTGGCAGCCCTCAGTCCTTGCCATGGAAGACTATGTTGAGCAACAGAAAATATGTACGCATCACTCTTCAGAGATGACAGATATGAAAAATTATACAGAAAGGCTTGTACCTTCCTCTTAAGAAGTATAGTAATACATAGCCGAGAGATTCTAAATCATCTCGTCTGCTCTGCTCTGGTAATGAGACAAGAAAAAGATAGATTAGATTAAATATCTGAAAAATAAGGATAACATTGACTTTAGGGCAGGTACTTCAATGTATCATCATGTCAACCATTGTCGTTATTGTATACTATTAGTAAAACTTTAGTTTATCATCATGCTTATGATACCTAATTTTGTTATTATTAACTCGTATCATTCGGCTAAATAGAATGGGTCACATAGAATATCGATAAGCATTGATAAAAATGGTGATTTTTTTAATTTAATGAAGTTGATTCCCTAAAATGAGCCAAAAAATCGGGCGAAATGAAAACTTGAAATAGAAAATTTGATTTAATCTCTTGTAAAATAAGAAGCATCGGCTGTGTCAACGATAACATTATCATCACCATTATAGTCGACCCCCTTTCATGTCAAGTGACAATTTTACACGTTAATGATACAGTTAGAATCTTCATTATTTCAGATGATGGATAATGCAGATGGCGATAACAGATATCGATGATTGGCCTACCGATGCCAAGATGAGTGTTGCAGCTGGCATAACGCGCCGTGCCTATCAAGCTTTTGTTTTCCCTGAGAAAGAAGAAAAATAACTATAAAATACATCCAATAATCAAGCAAAAAAAAAAGATTTAGCATTGATACTTGTAAGTAATATGCCGGTTGCTTCCTGGATCACGGTATCTTTTGGCCAATCCGAAATCAATGATGTAGACCTGAAGACCCAGTTTGTTCAGTATCCCATACATTCAAAATAATGAGAGGATAAAGCAGAAATTCAACAGAGTTCTTGCCTGGTTTGCTTTCCGGCCAAGACCCATGAGAAAGTTATCAGGCTTGATGTCCCGATGCAAAAATCCTTTTGAGTGAACATATTCGATTCTGGCGATCTAAGATTAAAACACATTGAAAAATCAACCACCCGATTACCACGATTATTTAATTTCACACCTACTACCCACAAATTAAAAAAACATTTGAAGAAGAAGCAATTAATAGTTTGAAATCAGAGCTGGCCAGAGGGCTTAAGAATAGTAGCCCTTTTTAGGAAACTGATCGATCTACTTGAAAATCAACCGTATTAACCATTGTTAGATTCAAGTGCGGACCAACTGTGTTAAAAGCTATAGCTTATATCAAGGGTACTACTTTTCATCTTTAAGTAGGATGTTGTATTTCGGCGCTAGACATGGTTGTTCTGTTCTTTTCGTTTTAACGAACAAAAAATTCGCACAAAAGAACAGCACAGCGCCTTGTTCTTTGTTCTGTCCTTTTTTTTTTCAAAAACGAACAAAATTCGCACATTCGCACAAATTCACACATTCGCACAAAAAATTCGCACAAAGCGAACAAAAGCACACGGGTCTGTGCGATGTTCTGTTCGAATTTGTTTTTGTTCTGTTTGGAAAACCGAACAGAACGAGCAATTCACA
This sequence comes from Wolffia australiana, assembly GCF_029677425.1. Lineage (NCBI taxonomy): Eukaryota > Viridiplantae > Streptophyta > Magnoliopsida > Alismatales > Araceae > Wolffia > Wolffia australiana. The sequence continues at coordinate 2,824,701 of NC_135837.1, read as the reverse complement.
CAAATTCTCACAAAAAGAACAGAACGACCATGTCTATTCGGCGCTCCCCTGCAACTGCCGCTTGCCTATTTATGGCCCATGCATGCAGTGTGTTGCTTTGGGGGTTCGAACCTGCCACTTGATCTAATACCATGTAAGATTCAAGTGCTTACTGACTGCGTTAAAAGCTATAGCTGATAGCAAGTAGACATGTGTGTTCTGTTCTGTTCGTTTAATTCGCACAAAAAATTCGCACAAACGAACTGCACAGGGGTCTGTTCTCTGTTCTGTTCGTTTGATGTGCGAAAATAAGAATGCACAATTTGCACAATTTGAGATGAATATACGCCGTGAAAGGGAGAGAGATTGGCGACGGGAGAGGGAGAAGCAGAGGAAGAGTGATTGAGAGAAGGGACAACGCAGAATTGGAGAAAAAGGGGAAGATGAACAGGGAGAGACATAGACATGGAGACAGATAGAGAGAGGATGAGAGATTGAGAGAGGAGGGTGGGACAGAGTACTTTTGAAGAAGAGAGACCGTGAGAGGGGGAGACATGGATATGGAGAGGGAGAGGGAGAGGGGCAGGAAGAATGAATGAGAGACAGTGGGGCAGAGAGTTGGAGATGAATATACACCGTGACATTGGCAAGGGAGAGGGAGAGGCCTAGAGGGGAGAGTAAGAGGGAATGTGGGAGATCGAAAAATGGAGAAGAATAGGGGCAGTGAGATCGTGAGGAAGAGTCAGTGAACGAGAGAAGAATAAGGAGAGGGAGAGGGAGAGGGAGAGAACGGGTGAGTTCTTACCTCGCAGAGGGTGATCCGACAGCAAGGAGGGCGGAGAGCGACGGCAAGGAGGGCGGACCAAGGGTTGAGGAAGCCCTAGAGGAGGGCGGACTGACGGCAAGGAGGGCGGCAAGGAGGAGGACAGAGGGAGTGGGGAGGGAGTGAGGACAGAGGGCGGCAAGGAGGAGGACCTAAAACACTCATTTCTTTCTTTTTTCAAAAAATAAATCGCACAATTCGCACAAACGAACCGCACAGGGGTCTGTGCAAAGTGCAATTCGTTTTAGAGTTTGTTCTGTTCGGAAATCCGAACAGAATGCACAAATCGCACAGATTCGCACAAAGCAAACCGCACGACCATGTCTAATAGCAAGGGTGCCACTTTTCATCTTTAAGCAGGATGTTATTCTTCAACAACCATAAAACTGTTTAAAAAAATACTCACCATCTGATCAGCCAACATTAATACCGTCTTTAAAGAAAACTTTCTCCCACAGTAAACGAAGAGGTCCTCAAGACTGGGACCAAGCAAATCAAGAACAAGAACTTTGTCCTCCCCACTTTGTCCACACCACCTGATGTTTGCAATACCAACTGAACCAAAGAAGTCCAAGCTCTATAAGGATAAAATAGATACGTATATATATTTTTTTAGAAAATTAAAGAAAAATCACCTTCCCCTTGAAGGGCCTTGTAGAGCTTCGCCTCATAAAACAACTGGGGATGTTTCGTCTTGCTTGTCTCCTGAAAAATTATTATAGAAAACAGCCTATCAAGATCCTTCACAGAGAGTAAAAGAGTACTTCCCACGGTTTAAGAACTCTGCTCTCTCAAGATCAAAAAAATCCCAGATTAAAAAAAATCCCTATATTCCATCCATAAACAATGCAATTAATCATACAACATTGAAATTTTCCAACAGTTTTAGAAATTCTTCCATTGATAAAGAATTGTTTTCTGCGTGATTAACTGTGGACCAGGCACAACTAATAGCCATTACGATTCTAAATTCCACCAACAAAGTAATTTCGTGCATTCCAATACAACGCAAAAGTCCACCGAAGAGTCTTACGATCTTAACCGCGACGGTCTCGAAGGTATCCACATGAGTCGCTGAAAAAAAAGAGAAAAAAAAGCTTAATCAGATTCCACATAAAGACACAATTCAAGTAGAAGAACGCACCGAAATAGATCTCCCCGAACGATCCGCTCCCGATCTTCCGACCCAGCTTATACTTCTCCCCGACGATCCGATCCATCAGCTCAGAATCTCAGGAGGAAGCTCCGAGGATCATCAGGGTTTAGGGATTATTTAGACCGTCAATTGATCCCCAAATCAACAAATAGATTGCCCAGAACGACGGAGAAGAGATCCAGCGATGAGATTCTTGCTGATCTGAGAATCAAGGCGGGGGGCGGCGATCGTCTTCTTCTACTGCGTCGATGGCGATCGTCACATCAAAATCTAAGAACGAAAGGCGCCATTTTTACCATCTGAACAACGCTCCTGCGACTTATGTCCACAAGATCAATTGTTCAATGACTTAAATACCCTTAGAATATTGCCTTTATCGCTGTCATTGTTTAGGTTTTTTAGTACTTTCATGTGGATTTTACCTGGGCCAATCGTGGCCGTCCGATGATTTTTGTATTTATTTTTCGTTTGATGTTGTATTGTTAATGCAATGGATAATGTACTTGTTTGGCAAGGGGGAAATAAAGAATTCCTCAATGGACTTGTGCTTTAAGTTTGTTCTTGCTGGAGGATAACATTTGCTGAGATTTCGTCAGAGGCAATCATTTTTGTATTTATTGACGAGGGAAATAATCTAATTAGCAAAGGGGATTGATGGTGGTTGCAGATGTTTGGTTCGACAAACGTCCTTCGTCACGTCTTCTGTCGTGTCATGAGCAGCATCAGGAAAGTTAGGGCTAGCAGGCTGTCATGGGGATGGAAGATGTGATGATTTTCCTGGATGACGATGATGTGATCGATGTTGATGGGGTAATGTGATGGGACTTGATGTCGCTATGACGTCAGTAACAACTTTTAGAAATGAGAAAAATGAAATTTAAAATGATTTTGTTGAAAGGAACAATTAGTTTATTTAATCAATTTTTACTATTCTAAAAATGTCAAATAATATTTCACTTTAATACAGAGTTTTTGAAAATGATGGACATTAAACCCCCTTTAAGTGAATTTCCACATATGCATTAAATGACAAGGAGAAATAATATAACTCTTTATATAATGTAATGATAAAAAATGTATAAATTAAATTGTCTATGAAAAAATGTCAATGTTGTTGATAATTAATGGATCATAATTTTGAACCTTACAATGTTTAAAGAACAACTAGGTATTTTCATTAAAACTTCAACAGTTCTTCAGTGTGAAACTTCTGTTAATATTGTAATTAAACAATCTCATTCTCTCTAGAGACAACATAGGTGGCATTAATTTGGTAAGCGATGTTTTTAATGAGATGGTAATGCATTTAAACTGACCAAGTATTATGGAGTTTAATAATAAAATGACAAGCCAAATGTTTGCATAAAACCCCATGAAATTAGTTTAACAAACTCCCTATTCTTCGTATGACATTGATCCAAACACTGCATGCTGACAAAATGTCACCATGTCAATGCCACAAAACAACTTGAATTGAGCTGAGTGACTTTTAGAATTTGATGCGTACCTTGCACTACTCCTAATTGGTAGGAAAGCCATTTTTCATCATCAACATTGTAAAGTCGTGAACTCTTGGCACACAATTGTCACTTCATAATGACAAGAAGCTCAACCCTTTCCCACCACATCTACCTCTGATTCCCTAACAGTCACCAATGTCCCCCCACCCCCATGGACCCCCCATCTATCATGTTAATTATAAACAATGTAGAACGGAGAGATCATGCTATGTTTCAAAATAATCTCTTCGAAAAAGTCAACATCTCAAGGGTAAGTCTTCCACTAAATAACCAACAACTAAATTACTCTTAGAGTATGAATGCTTGTACCAGGAAAGCTTTCAAATAAAAAGATTCATAAAAGCATACTCACCAACTAAACTAAATAACAGACTTTCATGTCTAGTTTCTGTGAAAATATCCAACATAGAAGACTGATAAAAGATTTAGTTTATTTAAAAAAATATACCTTATTCATATAAATTTGTCAATTGATGTCACAATAATGGTTTTAAAGTTGGTTTGCTAGAATATCTTTACTATAATCACAATTACCCTTAGAATTGCACACAAAAGCTGCTTACTTATGGGGGTAACATGAAGAACAATTGAGGCACACAAAATATAGAGAATCATATAATGATGTCTCCCACAAAATATAGCATAAACTTAGGCCTCAAAGACCTAAATTAAAACATAACATGATGAATTTTATTAGTTTCTATGCCCTTAAGTGATGGTCAGTTACGCTGTCCAAATGATGTGACTGATGTATATTATGCGGTCGTCATGCCTAACACACTTCCATGATTTATTTAAGTTCATTGAAAAAATTATTTGTTCATTCTTACTCTCAAGTGATGTTTATAAGGAAGTCCTTGAATACATGCAATGACTTAGGGAATTATGATGAGATCATAATACAGTGATAACTAGTCTTCAAGCATGTATGCAATATGTTTGGATGATCATATGTTCATTTGTGTTGAAATGCTAAGGACATAAAATGATTTCTCTTTAGACAAATTTTTTATTAAAATAATTTGTATGATTCCCCCAATTGTATTACGCATGAGTCAATGAGTTTGATTCATCTCATGGTTGTGTGAGTATTTCATCTCGTAACAAGGACATCTTGTGCATAGACGACCATGTGTTGACTAAGACGTATGAGTCCCTCAAGATGGGATTCACATATGTCTTACCTCAGAAATAACAAGAAATACATGAAGTTGATTGAGTGGTCAAGACATGATCGGGTTACCTTGGTTCGGGAGGAGATAAACTCAAGGAAGAAAATGAATCAAATTCATGGCTAGGGTAGTTGGGATATTGGGGAAGGTGTTCTCCAATGATCCTTGTTACGCATCAGTAATACCTGAATAACTGATTAGGGTTTGATGAATAATCATACTCTAAGTCATTATTGTGTCTCATGTGCATGAAGAATTATACACAGCAACTGATGACGGGAAAGTTCCATGAGAGACCTTGAATACAACTATGTGTATTTTCGAGGATGAGGTTTAGCTTGGCAACCCACAAGGTTGGAAACTTAACCTATCAATTGGATTAAATCGATAGGTTAATTATATAATCTATATATCAGTATAGTTAATTCATAAGGATGATCAATAAATATTATTGGGTCTTTAAAGAATTTAAATATATTGATACATTCTCCAATCATTCATTCATTCCCCAGAAACCAATAGTGACTTGACGATGATGTATTAGGATGATTATCTCTTAAATTAAGGGATGTATGAGAGGACATGGGACGTGATGAAGTGCCCATCACATTTTGTCCTTTCACTAGTCTTCGTCTGGCCCTTCATGTCATGTTCCATCAATGGAGAGGTACAATTTGGATTCACCACCTTTGATTGAAGTTCAATCAGACCAGCATGAACCAAGAGCATTTATTTGCCATTTTAGTGCAGACCAGCCTACAAGTCCGGTCCAAGGATCAAACCGGACTGAGGACTGATTATATTTATCAAACATTAACCATATTTTATACAGTAAAATATAATAAACATTGGGCTCTCGACTCATTGGAATTCCCAGCTCCTTGCTCGGTGTCCCGCTACCTAATGTTCGCCTCTTCCTCGTGTTCCTGCTCTCCAATCCCCATCCGTGGTCTCTCTTCCCCCGTCTTCCTCCCCCTTTACACCCCCCTCCCTCGTTCCCCATGTCCCTGCTCCCTGGCGTCTCCCCGCCTCGTCCCCTTTTTGAGCTACTCTGCCCCCTCTGTGCTCCCCGCTCTTGCTCAACCCTGCACTCCTTCCCTGGCTCTCCACTTCTCCCTAATCCCCACCAAGAGACCGAGTATGAGGACAGTGGGAAGTGTATGTCAACTTTTACATTGACTAGTCAGAGCAGACCGAACTCTCCACTCTGACTATGACCAGAGCAGACCTAACTTTAGGTAAGGTTTAGGTATTTGCGAAAAACCCAGATTGAACAAAGGAAAAACCAAACAGTACTCTCTATACTTACAACCGTAGACATGGTTGTTCTGTTCTGTTCGTTTGCAACAAACAAAAAATTCGCTCAAAAGAACTGCACAGGCCTTGTTCTTTAGTCTGTTCTTTTTTTTCAAAACAAACAAAATTCGCACATTCGCACAAATTCGCAAATTCACGCAAAACTAGAACAAAATTTGCAAAAAGTGAATAAAAGAACTGCACACGGGTACGTCGAATTCGTTTTTGTTCGAACAAAAACGTGTACTTATAAGGCTTCTATTTAAATCCGGGCTTTGCTTGAACAGAACTCTTTCTCTGCTCAGAAGATATCAATGGAGAGGGACGTGGGGAGTATGATCGCGGTGGGAATTGTGTGGGGTGCGACGAACGCGTGGATGCGCCAAGGAGCAAAGATCTGGGATGAAAATCTCAGATCCAAGAAAGGATTTGACCAAAAAATCTCAAGAAATCCTCGTCTTCACCGGCAAATTTTAGGGCAATTGAAAAAATGGCTCGATCTTGTCCTGGTATGGCAATACTCCGTCCCCTTCTTGTTGAATTTGTCGGCGTCCGCTTCCTTCTTCTACGTTTTGAGCAGTTCACCGATCTCCGTGGCCGTGCCGGTCACGAACGCGGTCACCTTCGCGGCGACCGCGGTCTTCGCATCGTTTTTCGGGGAGGAGCTTCGTGTTTGGCATTTCTTGTTGGGAACTTCTCTTATTGTTCTAGGGATTTGTCTTTGCATTTCATGATAAATTCCCGTTCGATCTTCTTCCGCCTCCGTTGATTATGGAAGTAATTAACCCATTCAAAACTCTACAGAATGGGAAAAAATACACAATAGAGTAAAATTTAGTCTCGTTTTCATCATACATACAACTGATTGAACACAATAATGTAGTTTCTGATATCGATCATCCGATAAGGGTATCAGATTTCTCGGATGAGATTGGAAGGCCTATCCGATCCGATTTTTGAAGTCCCAAAATTATCTGATATCTATTCCGGAACAGAGTTTCTAGCAAAAAATTAGAAGTTTCTGCCATCAATCCGAATGGGAGAAGCCGATGAGTAAACAGAAGCAGAATTATGAAATATGGAAGGTGAGCAAATGAAATCAATATGAAAAACTTGATGCTAGACGAACAAATTTAACGTCCTTGAAAATTTATCAAATTAGATGGTTTCTGAGGTTCAATGATTTTTGTGAGTGTGTGTAGATTATGTCGAGTTAGATCAGTTGAATAGTCTCTCTGTGTATTCAAAAGCAGGTTTTTGGAGGATGAACGGAGATTGAGGATGGATCGTCAATGAAATAACATGGGCTTTTGGGATAATCAGTTTGTATGTTTAGAAAGTATAAATGAAGTTTAACCTACTGAAAGGGACTCCACCATTTTTTTATTTTATTTATGACTTTATATTATATTTTGCGGTTTAATAATATTTAATATAAAGTACTATTCATTAAAAATCTAAACATCCATCATTAAAACTAAGAGTCTCATTCTCTTAGAGCACGGCGAGAATCAAAAAACGATGTGATGTTATTTATGAGATGATGTTATGAAACTTAAGTACTCATCTGCCACAAATTACTATGATCTCAAATATGTTGAATACTAATCAAGTTATTTTCCATATTTATAATTTCTTCTACAATTTGAACTCAGACTGCATCTAAGATGATGAGTTTAAATCTTGAAGAATACTGCTCCACTAGGGTTAAGTTATTCATATAAATATATTCATACTCATCCAGTTTTTTCATATTTATTATTTCTTCTACAATTGGAACTCGACTGTTTATAAGATGATGAGTTAAATCTTGAAGAATACTCCTTTGATAGAGTCAGTTATGTCATAATCTAATATTTTATCAGGTAGAACTTAATTTTTATAATAGAGTATAAACAAGAGATCATTACTACTAGATATTGGTAATCTTCTGACATCCCATCTTCCTAACTTTGACTGTTTGTCTTTAATTAGCTATATGGGTTTGGAATGCCCAAGGAGAATGATGTATCATTTTTTTTCTTTCGGCTAGCCTAAAGATTATGCTGACTCTGGACAAATACATCTCACAAATTTGTTTATTTTTCTCCATTATCATATTAACATATACTAATAACTACTACTCATTTTTTTATATAAGATACTTTAACCTAATTCAAACCCAATCAGCTATTTACATGGCTCAAATTACACTAACTTCAAGATACATTATATTATTCTTATTTTGTTTCATTTTTTAGTATAATTTAAATTTTTATTTGAGAATCCATATCTAGGAAAATATAGATATTTTGAGCTAGTTATAATTTTGTTTTTATATTTGCGTGTTGGCTTCTAATCCAGTGTTTCAGATTTACTTGAAAAAAATAAATCAGTTATTAAATGCAAAGTCTACCAATAAATTGTTACTCAAATTTCCCTGAAATTTTTAGTCAGGTTTTGTTTCTTACGCAAGAAGTAGGAAAAAAATAACATTCAATAATCTCAGTTTCATCTTGCGTTTTTTGAATTGAAACTTTAACATGTTACGGCATTTTACGTGTGCACTTACGAACGTTATGTTCAAAGTTGTGGACTCTGAATATTAATGAAATGAAAATTGAGAAAAAAATTGAATTCTTCAACTTAACGATCTAACCTATTGGGTGTATTAGTATTTCAACTTTTAAATGTATTTATCTCATGATTTTATCTTGTTTATTGAAAATTTGAGACACAATGTACATTAAGACCAAATATGTGAATTAAAATATTCAGAGAGTTATTAAGAAGTATAAAATGCATAACATATATAAATATTTACATTTATAGTATAAAGTTGGTTTTAAAAATTTTAAGACCATTAATACTTCAGTTTCTCAAAATTTATTGATTTCATTTATTTAGGGTTCTTGACTTTGTCTATCAATATATTACATTTCCAGAAGTACCAGTGCAGCAATGCACTAGACTGCAGGAGGGTGGGATTGTTTTATAATTTTTTAAACAGTGTTCTGTGACAAGATGTTTTAAGAATGAACGGAGCATAAAGATACAACAAAACATAGATAGCCCAAACTGCATGTAAACGGATAAGAAGGATGACCAAGTTGATGAAATAGTCATGACATGCCATTCCTGATTTTGCACTATCTAAACCCCCTTAACAAAAACAAACTACCTTCTCAAATGCATTGGGCTTGAGGTAGCTCCTCTTCGCATCATATGATGTATGCTATATAAAGTCCATGAGGGGGTGATGTGAGTTCCCATGCTCATTTTCAATGTTTCACAGGTATATCACGATAGATTTGCATGTTGTTTTTTACTGTTAGCCATGATATTCTACATTCTTGTCCCAAACAAATAGATAATAATTTTCCATTTCCCCCAGTATGCTGGGTTCTAAGGTTGGGATTGACATCATAAATATAGAATGTATAAAAATAGAATCATTATGGGCCCCTAAAATAATTTAAAACCAGATGATCAAATCATCTTTCCACAAATCTGATTTGTGCTTTCTTGGTTCCTTAAGCGTGTCATGGTGAGAGGTCCAATTCCCCAGCATCTAGACATATCAACACAATCATCAACACATCAAATCTCCTCCATCTTGATAAGCAATTTTGACTGATCCACCATAATCATTTTATCATTTTGATCGTATTGGAAGGGAGGCACCCAAGGAAGAGAAGGAATAATAATTATAATCACCTGAGGAACTCTTGGCAGGGCAAATTTTTTCCATGAGACTCTCTTATTTAAGTATATGACTCTCTAGGCAAGATACTTGTAAGATTATTTCTCAATTTGACACTCTTGAAGGATACACATCATGACATAGTGTATCATGAGTGCAACAAGTCAATGGCTGAGTGTGACCAACCAAATATTTCGGTAACGGGACTGTTTATTGTGTCAAGCCCATGAGACATTAGGATGATTTGGTATATGACCCAATTTCACCAACAAAAAAATTATCCTACACCTTCTGAAATGTCAACGACCATAAGGCAGGAGGATGATCAACTTGAATTGTGCAACAAAGTTATAAGTTCATTTTTGGGGTTAAAAAATTTATGAACTGTGTTCACCATAAACAGTTTATACCATATTTATTTAGTAAGGGGTCCATCCTTTAAGAAAAAAGGATTTAAGATATGATCTTTAAATTTTAGTAAAAAATGTGGAGTATTTTGGTTAGAAGAATTTATGAAAAGGTGGAAAAATCAAATAGAGAAATAATATTTTATGTAGAGTGCGGAATCCTGAGCTACATCAAATATTATTTCTCTATTTGATTTTGCCACCTTTTCATATATTTTCTCTATTTGAAATGAAGAGACTCCTTTAGGTATCTGAGTAACATATTTGTTTTCCCCAATCCATATTTGGAGATTGCCATCTATATTTTTTTCCATTAGGATCTACACGGGACTCCCGCTAATGGATTCGGTGAAAATTGTTTGCTATTGTCTTGATGTAAATGCTACATTCTTGGTATGAGCATTAGGTCAAGGGGAAGACCATATGATGTAATACAACGGATGCCGGGATCGAACGGCTCGCGTTACACATAGGGAGGGCGAGGGCAATCATGTCATGTAGTGCAGACGACTAATGTGGACATAATGCAATCACTTGATGCAACAATGAAATCACTGAGAGGTATAAATCCGGCGTCGACGGACACCAACAACCACTTGGCTACGGTAAGTGTGACCTGGGAATGCCACTAGGCTTCCGATGACCCAAACAACGGGTTGAGGGCAAACGGTGCAAGTACGACTATTTTCGCTCGTGCAAGCACTGTTCGAAGTGCCAACAAATATTGTACCAATAGAAACCTATTCCCACTTACGTATTCCTATCTATCACTAACCTAATCCCGGCGGTGGAGACATACTCGGGAGGCACTGAAAGAAATAACTGAACGCATAAGAGGGAAGAAGTGTGGGCGTACCTGATTCGGTATGGCTGGCCTGACATTTGTATAGCGATAACGGGGTGGCAGGTGACCTGGTGAGGACGAGCGACGACAGGGGCACTGACGAATGACGGCAGCAATGGGAGCAGCAACGGCGGTGATTTGTGTGGTGGCGGCATCGGTGAGCACGGCGGCAACGACAACGGTGCGACAGTAGAGTGGCATGGGCGCGACGGAGAGGAGGCCGGAGCAGCGGCGGGCGCGGCAGCGAGGCGTGGCGATAGGTACTGCGCCAAATGCGGAGGCGGTCGCACCAATGGGTGCGACGGCAGGAGCAGCGTTAAGCGTGGTGGCATAAGCAGCAGCAGGGCTTGGCGGCATAAGCGGTAGTGGGCGCGCCAACGATGGCAGTGTTTGGCGGCTCAGAAAAGAAAGTAGGGTGCTATGGCTAGGCGATAGTAGGGTACTGCAGCATGGAAGTTGCAGGGCAGAAAGGCGTGACGGTGGCTGGGCACGACGGCGATGGCAGAGCACAACTGTGGTAGCAGGGCGCGGCGGCGGTAGCAGGCGGCTGGCGGCCACGACGGCAGTTGCGGCTGGCGGCCGTGGCAGCAGTTGCAGTTGCGGCGGCGGCTGACGGCCGCAATGGCAGTTGCGGCGGCGGCGGCGGCTGGCAGCGGCGGCTATAGTTGCGGCTTTGCTGGCAATGGCTGGCAGCCGCGGCTGGTGGCCGGAAGGCCGTAGTGGCGGCCCGCTCGCCCGCGGCGGTGGCACGTGCGACCCAAGGGGTAGCGGTCGCGGGCAAGAAGGTTGCCGCCGCCAGCAGTGGCGGCGGTGGCGGCGGAGCTCCGGCAAAAACAGTGGCAGTTTCAGGCAAAAACAGTGGCTCGATCGACAGTGGTATTTTTGTAAATATAATGAAAACTCAATAAAACACTAAAAATCAAGAAAAATCCTTAAAAATCACATTTTCTTCAATATTTTTTTCTCTTCTTCACTCATATGGGCGGCCCCACCTTTTATAGGAGCAAATATGGGCCCTCCCCCTTAGAAATAAAGGGGAGAAGGCCCAATTAAAATAATTAGGGCCCCCTAATAGGAGAGAGACCCCTAACACGCCCACACATGGGCTCACACACGCGCAAACGTGTAGGTCCATACAGCGGTCCAAAAATGTACGAGCAAACAAAAACAAACACATATGCGGTCGACATACATGTCCAACTAAACAAGGAAAATGTAAGGAAATATAAGTCAAACCTTTGTGGCCCGTTGACTAGGCCGGATACTCAGAAAGCTGGGTCTCGTGCGTGAACCTCGCTCGATGAACTAGTTCGACGAGGTCTTCAAAGTTGGATGGTCCCTCATCACCATACCATATCCATGATATATGGGTATTTCTTTGTAGTATATGTGCTATTGTGAGTAGGATGTTTCAAATAATAAAGTCTAGATGATCAACCAATGGAGTGTATGTTACCCATGTGTTGCATCATGCTCAATTTGTTTTGTCCAGTGTGCCATTGGATGACTTTATTCATTTTCAACCAATGTAGTATCCATGCTTGTAAAGGCTTATTCCCTTGGAGTTACTCCATTTGATATCTCCATTCTCCAAATTATGAGCATTTTATGGCTCAAATGAGTGTATTCATAGTGGGTGTATGCTACATTAGTTTCTTGTGTAGCATATCGTGGGTGTCTTTTGATCTAAGGAAACTCAAAATCCCATAAAATTTCTAGAGGCAAACAGGATTTCTGCCATGATACTCATTGATGTTGTGATGGTTTTCAAGGTGTCTATTTGGTGAGAAAGTAGGACTTATATGTTCACAAACTATGTTGTTTCAAGGTTTTGTAGAGTGGACTGCTAGAGGGTGTAGTGAGATTGTCATGAGGGTATGCCAAATCAAGTGAATTCATTCACTTGGGAAATGGAGCCACCAATTAAATGTGTCGTAATGGAGACACCAATTAAAATTGATAAATATTTCTCTTGGAGACTGACCTCCAGAAGGCTAGAAATCACTTCAGAGAAACCAAAATATCTAAGCATATATGTAAGGAAATGCACTTGGAGTAGCTAGGTCTTATCGTGTATTTTCATTCCCTTGATTAAACTACCCTACTTGGAAGAGATAAGCCTATCTAGTACAATCTCGAACCTTCTTAAAATTAAATTGGATGATGTACTATAACACATTTCAGAGGATAAAGGGTACCATCTTTAAACGATGCTAGTCTTTCAACCTTCTGGTCAAATACTGTGATGATGTTTTTCCAGCTTTGAGGGAAGAAGTAGCAACCAAATGATTCTCCTATGGCAGTCTCTAAGTTCATTCCGACAATGATTATTTTATTTTAAATGGCATGTGAAAATGGTAGCAGTGAAATTATTAATATCCTCTAATTGTCTTGGAGTATTCTCCCTCCTCTCAGATTTCCCCTTGATTCAGTATCTACATCATTCTGTTTGTTTGGACTCCATGAAAGTTTACCAGAACCTTTGCCAGCCCTTGCAGAAGCTAGTGAATGAACTTCAATATCCGAAGCAACTAGTTCCTTTGTGTTTAGCTATGTATTATGCATGTGGATGTGCATAAATAATAGACATCTCTCAACAGGGAAGGATTTGTGGCATCACCCTTCCATTCACTTTCATTTTAAAACAACCATCCCTGCTGGCTCTCAGCCATTTTTTTTGCTTAGAAGTGGATTCAAACCAAAGACACTAGGATTTTCAGTCCTTCACTCTAACCAGCTGAGGTACATGAACCACTTTCCTAAACTAAATAGATTGAGATCTTTTTTAAAATTGATGCACTAATAGATGGAACAACAGCAAATAGTATCTTTATATCTTTACTTTGTAACATTGAACTCAATTTCATTTAGAGACATGCTTAATCAGTATCTATAATTCTAATTATGTGGATAGTTGAATATGCTATTAGATCCACTGATATCTGTTGAGTGTTTCTGGATTTCTGCTTGAGAGGGATTCTTTAGTGGAATGGAGCATGTCACATCTTGCATCCATCTTTTATTTACTACAATAGCTGGCCATTGTGTCATTCCACAGTACACTAAATTTTCTATCCTTCCATATCTCCCACAACAAGTGGGATAAATATGTAATAAGAGTTAAGACAGTGAGGATAAGAATTATCAACTAAAATAATAATAAAATAAGGCAGTGTAGTCTCCATTATGTTGTGTAGGAATAGACTATTTGAGGATCCACTTTCAACATGGAAGTCACCAGAGAAACTATGAACACTACAAGCAGGCTTCCAGAATAAAGAGCAAAATAAGGAGAAAAATACACTAAATCATCTGTTTTCTCTCTCTTTCCGTCAATATTTCTCCAAAAAATCCCTCCTCCCCCTGTCCCTTGACCAGAGCTCTGCCCAAGTGAACTGGGCAGACCTCTCTCCCTCACTCAAGATAAACACTTACTCCTGATATGAGATGCCCTCTGAATCAGATCCAGATTCTTATGAACATTAGCTACAATAGAAACAATCAGTAGCAGAGTCCACCAGAGAAACTACAAAAGCTGCAAACAGGCTTCCAGATAAAAAGGTTAAAAACAGAGAGAAAAAAATGAAAAACTCTAAACCAAACGTTTGCCCCCTCTTCCACTCTCTCTCTCTCTCTCTCTCTCTCTCTCTCTCTCTCTCTCTCTCTCTCAAAAATCTCTCTCCCAAACTTCTCTCTCTCCCATCAACTCAACCAGAACTCTGCCCAAGAGTGAACCGTGCAAACCTCCTGACTCTGATATTCTCACCCAGAGCAGCCACCGTCTGCTTCACCAGGTCCTTCACCAGCAAACTATCATCCTTGATGAAAGGCTGCTCCAGCAGCGCCAACTCCGACAGCCACTTCGCTATCCTTCCCTCCACAATCTTCTCTCTGATGTTCTCAGGCTTGCTGGCCAGATCCTCTCTCTGCATCTCTATCTCCTTCTCTTTGGCCACCACCTCTGCCGGAATCTCCTCCACAGACACATACTTAACCTGCGGGCATGCCGCCACCTGCATGGCCAGCTCGTCCACCAGCTCCTTGAACTTCTCGCTCCTGCCCACGAAGTCCGTCTCGCAATTGACTTCGATCAGAACTCCGATTCTGGCATCGTGCACGTAGGCGCCGACTCTGCCCTCTGCCGCCACCCTTGATGACTTCTTGTCAGCGGAGGCCAACCCCTTCTTCCTCAGATAATCTTGTGCCTGGGCCAGGTCCCCGCCCGTCTCTTTCAGCGCCTTCTTACAGTCCATCATCCCCGCCCCCGTCTCCTCTCTCAACTGCTTCACCAGTGCAGCCGAAACTGCCACCGCTGGGGCCGCACTGTAAAAAAAATGCCAACGAGGTCAAAGATCAAAACCCACTTTGGAATTCAATCCCAAGGAAGAATTGACTAAGAAATGATGCAGATCTCTTACTTTTCTTCGACTGCTGGCTCAGTTTGCGCGGGCGCTTCAACCCTGAGAGCAACCATGTTAGAGGCAAGTCAGCGTCCTACCATGGAGGGTTTGATATAAAAACTTAGACACATACATAGATAACGATGGATGGATAGATAAGTGTACAAAGACAGATTGATAGGTAGACAGCTAGGTAAATGGAAAGATAAATAGATGGGTAGATAGAACAAAAAAATGATAAGTAGATATAAAGATATATTGATAGGTAGAAAGATAGATAGATTCCTAGAGAGATAGATTAATAGATTGAAGGATGAACTAGGGACGGAGAAACTGAATGACATGGGCGGGGAGGATGGAAGATGGACAAACTGATGGAGGAATGGATAGATATGTACGTGCATAAATAGGTAGGCAGATAAATAGACAGATAGATGGAGTTTTCTCACTTGTTTTCAGTAGCTTCTGGGCTGCTTGGCGGGGGCTTGGCAGCTGTCTGGGCTGCCACTTCGGCTGCAAAATCCTGAGACTTCTTCTCCAGGCCCTCGCCGAGGTTGAAGCGGACGAACCTTGCGACCTTGATGTTCTCCCCGATGGTGGCAATGGTCTGCTTGATCAGGTCCTTGATAACAAGCTTATCATTCTTGATGTAGGGCTGCTCGAGGAGGGCGAGCTCCTCCAGCCGCTTCCTCATCCTTCCATCCACAATCTTGGCCCTAAACTGCTCGGGCTTGGACTGCAGGTCCTCTTTCTGCATCTCTATCTCTCTCTCCTTAGCAATCATCTCCTCTGGAACGTCTTCCGTAGACAAGACCTGAACTTGGGGGCATGCCGCAACCTGCATGGCAATGTCTTCAACAAGGTCCTTGAAGATGTTGCCACGTGAGACAAAATCGGTCTCGCAGTTGAGTTCGACAAGGACTCCAATGCGGCTGTCATGGATGTAGGAGGCAATTCTACCCTCTGCAGTGGCTCTACTCGCTTTCTTGTCGGCGCTGGCCAGCCCCTTCTTCCGGAGGAATTCCTGGGCGGCGACCAGGTCTCCACCAGATTCTGCGAGAGCTTTCTTGCACTCCATCATCCCTGCTCCAGTCTCTTCCCGGAGTTGCTTCACCAGAGAGGGGGAGATTGCTGCTGCCGCAGGTTCTGCCAAAAGAACACCGTGATGATCAGAGAAATACACTAAATTGTGTGATGATGATGATGATGATGATGATAAAATCCCTATAACAGGGCAAAAATTACCAAAAAATGCTACAGTGATAATGATGGCAGAGATAAAATCCCTGGAAGAACAAGGTGATGATCACATAAACCACTTGAAGTACTACATGATGAAGAAGATGATGATCATGCAAATGATGCTCAACTGTGTTTGGATATCTTGGAGATGTTCACTTACCTGATGGAGTGTCTTCGACAGAAGGGGCAGATGGTTCAGAAGAAGTGGGTTCCTCTGAGACTGGTTCTTCTACCGTGGCGGCAGTTGAAGGCTGCACTTCCTTTTCTTCTTCTCCTTCTGTCACGGCCTCAATGATTATGATGATGATGATAAAATACCAGAAAGAACAAGATCACGATGAGAGAAATATTAAAATATAGTGATGGTACTGATGATGATGACAATGATAAATCCCTGGAAGAATAAGGTGATGAGCAGAGAAATAGTAAAAATATTGCATAATGACAATAAATACATGGAAGAACATGCTGATGATCAGAAACCACATGAAGTACTACATGATGAAGAAGATGATGATCATGAAAATGATGCTCAACTGTGTTTGGATCTCTTGGAGATTTTCATTTACCTGATGGAGTCTCTTCAACGGAAGCGGCAGATGGTTCAGAAGAAGTGGGTTCCTCTGAGACTGGTTCTTCTACCGTGGCGGCGATTGAAGACTGCACTTCCTTCTCTTCTTCTCCTTCTGTCACGGCCTCAACAGAAGATTCTTCATCCTTAGAGATGGGAACCACGGATTCTTCTTCTGCAACGACTTTCCCCTCATCCTCTGAGACAGGCCCTTCTGGCGTAGTGGCTGTCAAAGGCTGAGCTTCCTTCTCTTCTTCTTCTTCTGCAGCTGCCTCAACAGAAGACTGCTCGTCGTTTGAGGTGGGAGCAGTGGATTCTTCTTCGGCAACACTTTCAATTGAAGACACTGTTTCTGCCTCGGCGACAGGTTCGGGGGCTTGCTTCAGCCTGTCTCTCTCTTCCAGAAATGACGCAATGTCCTTGTTCTTCCGGAAAGCGAGCTCAAAGGGGTTACTCGCCGCGTAAACCATGCCCTGATTGAGCATCTTGTTCAGCTCCTCAAGGTCTTCTTCCTTCTTCATTGTCAGAGTGACCTGCCCCCTGGCAACGCGAAGGACCCGGACGCTAACCTCTTGACCTGCCTGCAGAGATGAGGTTCCCAGAATGCTGAACCCATCTGCTTCCTCTGACGAGGGGAGAAACCCTTCCTCTCCCTCTGGAAGAGAGATGTAGGCCCCAGACCTCGTCAAATTTTTCACTGTCCCCTCCAAAACCTGCCCTTTGACAAACTTGGAGGTCTTCTGAGGAGGCTTGGGGCCGCCTTTTCGAGGGTTCCTCGGCTTGTTGTCCCTGCTTGAAGTCTCACTAGCGTCAGCCAATTCCTTTGCAATTGGCCTGCTCTTCTCTTCTCCATCCTTCATTGTCAAAGAGATTCTCCCAGTTTCCATGTTTGCCTCCAAGATCTTGACCTTGACTTCTTGCCCAACTGAGACGAAGCTTCCCACGTCCTTCACGAAACCGCCGCTCAAGTTTGACACATGGACCAGCCCGTCGGTGAAGGCACCGAAGTCGACGAAGGCGCCAAATGGCTGAATAGACCTCACTTTGCCAGTGAAAGCAGCCCCCGGCAGAAGCTCTTCGTTCTTCACTGGGGGCATATCACTCTTCCTTGTTGGCCTTGTTCTCCTCCCCTGATTAGAACTGGCAGTTCTCGGCGAAGATGAGGACACATCGCTGGCTTGTTCCTGGGCTTCCTCGGCAATTGTCGGGTTGGGCTCATTGGTGGCAACATCGGTGCCCACAGCGGCTAAGGCCTGGACGTTTGTCCTGGCACTTAGCCCAACACAAGATCTCTTCTTCTTCTGCAACAGCGCAGAAGTGAACGACTGTGGGAGCATGACTCGCTGCTGAAACGACCTCTGCGGTCTGCCATGCGTGCTGCATCGAGGAAGATGGCTTTCTTTGCTAGGAGTGGAGGAGGAGACGGCGAAGATGGCGACGCTGCCCAATGAATAAGGAATTGCAGGCACCATCTTGAACTGGACTGGTATTTGGAATGGTATTCTTGACAGTTTACACTATTCTCATGTTCTTCCCAGCTGCATGGAGAAGAGAGAAGGGTTAGATCACCAGGGTAGAAAAAAAACGATGACAATGAGTAGCACTCGAAAAGTGGAAAACAGAAATCGAACGGGGGCATGAAAACAAAAAAAAGATTTTCTGTCGAATATCTAGCATATATTCTATGCTAGTAAACCCTCAAGTCGGTTTTTTTCAAGTTCTGGCGCCTTCGTAAAATTTGAATTGGGCTCTAATTTGTGAATTCGATCCCTACTTCGCCGGAAAAAAACTATTATTCACTTCTCTAAAGATCGACTGGCATCAACAAAAAAATCATTTTTCCCACCAGACTTCTGAAAATTCAGGAGAAAAACTTAGGAGCCAACAAGAGGTTTCCCCGATATTCAAGGAAACCTTCTAATTAAATCTTAAAACTCACGGAGATAACACACAGTAAAATCCTTAAAACATTCAGCATCGCCGAAGAACAGTGCGGGGTTTTTACCAGCACGAACCAGATCTAAAATTTCTACGAAACACTGGCTAAACATTTCCAAATGGGTCAGCACAAATTCAACAAGAACAGAATTGCACCCATCAAAAAAACCCAAATTCAGGACTAGCAACACACCCGGAGGATGAATCTCCCAGACCCACAGAACAAATCCACAAGTGGGTAACAGAGAAACAGAGATTTAGAGAAGAGAAAAAGCAGAACCCAGTTTAACAACTCACCGAGCAGAGGAGAGGAGAGAGAGCGAGAAGCCTGTAGAACAACGGAATGGGTAAGATTAGGAGGAGGGCCGAAAGAGAAGATAGAGGATAGAGAAGGTGATGGCTTTATACCCTTATCTTGCAGGAAGCTAAGGATTTTGGGGTTCTGAGCGAGTGAGAGGTGGTAGCAAGAAACGGGTGACGTCACTCTCTTCGCTCTCCCCTGCACTAACGGCGTTCAGCCTCAGCTATTGGCTCTTGGAGGGTTTATCTGATCCCACGTAGGCTAAAGTTCTTGGAATGGACGGCTGAGATTGCATGAGATATAGATGGATAAAGAGATTGCGATAACAATAGATAAAGATAGAGATAGAGATAATGATAGCAATAGATAGAGATAGAGATAGAGATAGAGATAGAGATTGAGAGAGAGAGAGAGAGAGATAGGGATAGAAGTAGAAATAGAGAGAGAATTAGAGATAGAGATAGAAATAGATATATAGATAGAGATAGAGATTGAGAGAGATACGGATAGAAATTGAAATATAGAGAGAATTAGAGATAGAGATTGAAATAGAGATAGAGATAGAGTTAGAGATAGATATAGAGATAGCGATAGAGATAGAGATAGAGATAGATATAGAGATAGCGATAGATATAGAGATAGAGATAGATATAGATATAGAGATAGAGATAGATATAGAGATAGAGATAGAAATAGAGATATTGATAGAGATAGAGATACAGACAGAGATAGAAATAGAGAGAGAATTAGATATAGAAATAGAAATAGAAATAGAGAGAGAATTATATATAGAAATAGAAATAAAAGTAGAAATAGAAATAGAGAGAGTATTAAAGATAAAAATAGAAATAGACGCAGAAATACAAATAGAGAATTAGATATAGAAATAGAGACAGAGATAGAGATAGAGATAGAGATAGAAATAGAGAGAGAATTAGATATAGATATAGAGATAGAGACAGAGATAGAGATAGAGATAGAGATAGAGATAGAAATAGAAATATAAATAAAGAGATAATTAGATATATAAATAGAGATAGAGAAAGAGAAAGAGATAGAGATAGCGATAGAGATAGAGATAGAGATAGAGATAGAGATAGAGATAGAGATAGAGATAGAGTATAGATAAAGATAGAGATAGACGTATAGATAAAGATAGAGATAGCAACATAGATAGATATAAAGATGGAGTAAGAGACATGACAGAGACTGCCTTGGAATTTTGAATTTGGGTTTTAAGTATAGATTGGAAATTGTGAAGGCCTATGGAAATGAAGGTGGCGACTAATCCCAAATGTTAGAGTTCAAAGTATAGATTGTGAAATTGGTACTGTGTCGTTAAAATTCGTTGAAGTATTTAATATTTATTTAGGTTGTTTATAGATGCATTACCTCATTTTCTATGCACATATTTTTTAAAAAAATATTTATCCAAATTATAAGTATGTAGAGTATTAACTTGATATCTGATATGATTCATCAGCGGGTTTATGCTCGAAGGGCCCAACAATAGCCCACTACGATCCCACCCGCCCGGTCGACTTCGGCCCCTAGTTAAACCAGGCCCATTCTGGAAAGACGACAGGAAATTAGTTGCCATTGTGAGTCTTGCCTTCCCTCGCCCTCCTTGCCTCTCCCTTCCACTTTGTTGTGATCATCTCTCCATTCTCTCTATGCTCGCAGACCGATGTCATCCCCCTGCCGACCACAACTGTCTTCGACGTTCTGTCGTTGCCTCTCCTTCATCCTTCCCGATTTTCCTCTCCTGTACCACAGGAATATCTTCCTTCTCTCTCCCTCTCTATTCCATCTCCATCCTCATTGAACAATAGTGAAAGATTGTGGAACTACCAATTTTCATTTGAATGTTTGAGTTACAACTATGCTCTCTATCGTGACAGGCTGGGATCTTATCATTGGAACCTAAATTGGAGCACGGATATTCATCTAGTGGAGAGGACACAGTGGCGAAGGCCATCGCCAACGCCTTCAAACACCACATGGTGCTGCTCACCGCGCAGATGCAACTGCTCATGACGGCGCACCAGCAGCATCTGGCACAGGCATTGGTATCCCCAGCCACCGTTGACCCCTCTAGTGAAGCGACAGCCGCCTACACCACTGCAGTTCACGGCAACGCTTCACACCCCTGTCCCACCACAGAGGATCGGATTGTGGGCGACACCTCCAACGACGACGGTGAGGGGGACGAACTGCTACTTCCACCCCCTTTCTGCCCAACTACGGCCAACGTTACAACACCGGATTGGGGCCCTCGGTCATGGTGAGAGGACTCTGGCGCCGCTAGGATGTGCCACCACCAGATAGGGAGCCACGCTCACGTTGGGAGGTCCGTAGGCGTCGCTCCCATCCTCTGCCACCGCCTCCCTTGCCCCGCACGGACAACCTGGTCTCCCTACCCCAGCAAACCCTAACGGGCCGTCGCCGGGTGGAAAGGGATCTAGGACCCTGGGCAACCTTCGTGGGCCAAGGACAAGGGCCCCCTTCTACCACCGGGGGTGGGGGGGGGGGCGGTCCCGCCAGGCTTGCCCCTTGGGGAACCATTGGTACCCCCTTTGTACGAGTCAGCGCAGGGATCCACGGGCCAACGACAATGCCCACTGGTTTCCTCGCGCCAAAAGAGAAGACCGCCCCTTGGCTGACACGCCTTGCCGACTTCTGCCCATGCTTCCGTGGCACGATCAAGCTAGTGGGCTCATGGGGGAGGATGATGGGGGAGAGTTCAATGTGGAGGCAGACACTTCATGGTGATGTCCACCGCGACTGCCCAGAAAGATCATCCGAGCTTTCTTGATGGCCATCCTGACAGGGGTCACACTCGACTCTGAATGGTGGAACCCCCCATCTTCTTGGAGGGGACCCAGACGGCTGGTTGTGGAGTTTGGAGCAGTACTTCTGCTCCGTACCCGCAGACGACGTGGAATGCCTGCACATAGTATTGTCGTATTTGGATGGGAAGGCATTGGCATGGTTCTGCTTCATCGACAATCGCA
Source organism: Wolffia australiana (assembly GCF_029677425.1). Taxonomy (NCBI): domain Eukaryota; kingdom Viridiplantae; phylum Streptophyta; class Magnoliopsida; order Alismatales; family Araceae; genus Wolffia; species Wolffia australiana. The sequence continues at coordinate 2,802,356 of NC_135837.1, read as the reverse complement.
CGAGTTTTCAAGATTGGCTTGATTTCAAGTGGCAGCTCAACCGCCGCTGCAGCCCCAACCCTCACGTAGCGTATTGTCATCTTGTTCGACTCCAACAAACCAGAACAGTGGATGAGCTGGTGGCTTCTTTCATGGAGCTTGTGGGATACATGTCAACCCTCACTAGTGACATGGCCATGCATGTTCTCCACACAGCATCTGTCTCGCTCTCCGAGCTGAGGTAAATTGCCTCCGACTTGGCACTATTGACGAGCTGATTGCTTGTGCGTTCAAAGCTGAGGTGAGCCTCGCCAAGCTGCGAGACCCTAGGGACTTGCTGAGCGGCGAGGCCTTCCTAGACTTCGGCGGGTGCGCCTCCTCGATTACCAGCCGTCATGCCTAGGGGTTTGAATGGGGGCGATAGACCCAAAATATGCGATGTAATTATACATATTTTAAGGGAATTTTGGGATCATTTCATGTGTATTTTACCTAATTTATGAAATATTACACTTCATGCACTAAATAGAGGAAATGATAGAAATTGCATTTTAACGTCATTTTTTATACATGTTATACAATTGAAATATTTCCTAGTTAAATATACATGTCAGAGTGGTTTAATTTTCTAATGTGCTATTTAGTATGTTTATGAAAGTGCAGGGGTAAAGCCTGTATTGAATCTGAAGAAAAAAATAGATGAAATTAAATAAAAAAAGAAAGAAAAGATAAATAAAAAGGGGATCCTATTGGGCCAGCTATGGAGCGGACCAAGAGCCGGGCCTCAAGCTAAAGGCCAGTCCCTATGGAGACGACCTTCCTCATACTATACACTTTAGTAAGTTTCTATACTTTATTAAATTTATTTGATTGTAGGAAAATTAGTTCCAACGACAAATTAAAATTAACACTGCAATTTGCCTCCATCACATATTTTGAATGGGGGGCGGGATAGGCCTCCTCGGCACATCGCTTGAACCTTACGGAGGAGGAATTCCTTCGCCACCGAGCGTGGGGACTCTATTTTCAATGCAACAACCGGTTCACGACCGGGCATCATTACCAAAAAGACCTCTGCATTCACATCATCACCTACCATCCAGAAGACCCGGTCACAGACCCGACCAAGGATGGTATTTCCGAACGGGAGGCGGAAGACCAAGTGGTTGATGCCCAGCTCAATGCAATGTAGGTGGAGTCTTTCGCCTCCCTAGGTCTGGCATCTACCCATAGCCTCCAGATCTATGGAGACATCTATGGTAGGGTGTTATACGGTCAAATCCCGAGCTGGGTCTCTTGCTCGAATCTGACGTGTGCCGGCCTTAGTGCTCGGAGCAAAACGCTGAGCAGCCTTGATCTCTTGCAGTGGAAGTCTTTGCAATTGCTTAAGATCGCATAGAAGGGGTAAGAGGAGATGGTGGGGACGCAGCCCCATCAGGGAATAGGGTCATTTATTAATATCATGAAAGGTTACATCGTAGCTAGAACAATTACATGGAGGAAGACGAGGGGTGATACACGGCGCCTTACGCCGGGGTAGTATCTCCTCTCCAGCTCTAAGCCGCTGCTCCGCGTGCGCGTGCCCGCTTTGTCGCTACACAAGTGCCCCAGGCTGGGCGCCGCGCGCCCACAGGCGTGGCGATCACACACGCCACTTCTGCCTTGACGACCACACACGCCAACGGCGCCCGCATCGACACCTTTGCGCGCAGTCTGCGCAACGCCACCGCATTCGCAATGCCCCAAGTTGGGCGTTGCGTGCCCAGCACTACCCGCAAGAGCGCTACGCGCCCTCTGTGCTGCCTCTGCGCTCTCAGTGCGCCACATGCCTTAGTCTCATGGCGAAATGTCTCCCTACCCCGCGCCCCGCAGACGCAATGCGCACGATGCCCGCGCGGCTACTACACGGCACCCCGCACAACTTCGTGCGCTGCATCTGCGGCACGTCGCCTGGCTTGCGCATCTCGCGCCTGCGCGCAGTGCTTCCTGCTCTCGGGCGGTGCTTGGCGCTCGTGCGTAGCGTTGGCGCCCGGCGGGGCGCTTGGTGCTGGCGCGCGCGCTCTCACGCCGATCGGCCTGCACGCCCAGCACGCGCGGATCTCACCTGATCTGTCCTGCCTTGGGCATGGACGGGCACGCGTACCGTCTGTAGTGTATCACCACATACAGAAGCAATGTCCTGAAAGATCAGGTTTTGGGCATTGCTACCCATAATGACTTAGTCCTTTAATGTCGTGAGTCTAAAACGCGAACATGCCCTCCCAATAAGCACGCAGGCCTCTGGGCAGGGAATGTCACCTAGTTAGGGGCCTAACACGTAGGTCTTGCTTCTCCCCCATAGCCTCCAGATCTAGGGAGACATCTATGGCAGGGCAATATGTGTGTTCATTGATACGGGTGCTACGGTAAACTTCATATGCTACCGCCTTGCTCGCAAGTTGCGTCTCACTTTCACCTGCGCCCCACCATACCAAATCTGTTATGGTAACAGCACGGTCACCACAGGTACAGAACAGATTTGTGGGCGTCCCGGTGGGTCTCCAAGGGTACACGACGGTGGTTACGTTGATGTCGGTCCCCGACCTCAGTTCGGACGTCTTCTTGGGTACCCACTGTTGGGCACCCTTGGATGGATGCAAGCGCACTGGGACCTTTTCCTCTTGAAATTTCAAGTGGATGGGGTGTGGCACACCTTGGCGAGCAACCCCAACATTAGTCGCACAAGCACTGCAGGCTCCACCACGACCATGCTCCTGGCACTTTAAGTGTCATGTACACCTCGCCGATAACCCCGACGTCTTCCCAGGCGTCCGTGGAAGCGCATGCCTTCGTGGCACGGCAGTTTCCTCAGGTCTTTGCCTCACTAGAAGAGCTCCCACCTCAATGCGCTATCGACCACCAGATTGTTCTCCTTCTAGGTACGGGGTTGTCAACTCTTGCATGTATCGTTATCCTCATTGCCAGAAGAATGAGTTGGAGTGGCTCGTATGGGAGCAACTGGAGGCCGGCCTATCTGCCTATTGCGCAGCCCTTACTCGAGCCCCACTCTCCTGGTCTGCAAGAAGGATAATGCATGGCAGTTCTACGTCGACGATCGGGTCCTAAACAAGATTACAATTCCCAACCAGTTTCTAATCCTTGTGGTCGATGAGCTATTTGAAGAATTGCATGGTTTGGCTTACTTATCCAAACTTGAGCTCAAGTTGGGCTACTGCCAATCCGGATGCATGATCTCAAAATTGAAAAGACGACACACACCTGAGGCACTAAGACTAAGTCATCATGCCATTTGGCCTGTCTAGTGCACCAGCGATCTTCCAAGCCCTGATGAACCTCATCTTCCAGCCCTTGCTCCGGAGGTTTGTGCTAGTTTTCTTTGACAATATTTTGATTTACACCCACACCGGGGACAAGCACCTTGAACACCTCACTCAACTTCTACAACTCTAAGCGGACCATTCCCTCCAAGAGAACGCCAAGAAGTGCTTCTTCCTCCAATCCAATTGGAGTACTTGGGCCACTAGGTTTCATCTGCGGTGGTCGCCACAGATGCGGACAAGGTGCGAGCTGTCCAATAATGGCCGGCACCCCTCACTCTGCGAAAACTCTGGGGGTTTCTCAGCGTGGCAGGCTACTACCGGCGCTTCGTAGCTGGCTATGCTTCGATCATCTATCCCCTCATCCGTCTCCTCAAAAAAGGGATGTCGAGGGGTCTATTGAATGTCAAGCTGCATTCGATCGCCTCAAGTACGCTCTCGCCACAACACATGTTCTCAACCTCCTTGAATTTTCTCAAGAATTTGACTGGAGATCGATGCTTCAGGTGTGGATGTGGGGGCCGTGCTCATGCAGCATCGTTGCCTGATCACATATTTCAGCTAGACTTTTCCGCCCTCCATTCGTGCTCGCTCGACGTATGAGCGCAAACTGATGGGCATCATCCTTGTTGTCTGCAAGTGGTGCCACTATTTGTTTTTCCAATCTTTCATCATCCCCACATAACAACAGAGCCACACACACCTTTATAGCAACGTGAGGTCCAGGGTGATTACAACAAATGGCTCTCCAAGATCCTCGAGTATCGCTTTACCACCCACTATAAGGTTGGGTGCACGAATGTCCCAGCATACGCTCTCTTGTGCCTTCCTCCACACGAGCCCCTCATCCTCAATGAAACTTTTTGGTCCCACTAGGACGATGTGTCGGCCATCCGTCAGGCAGTATCTAAGGACCCCAAACTATCAACCATCATCCGCGCCATTGAAGCAGGCCAGTCTCCTCCTCTATACTTTGCTCTCACTAACGGCACCTTACTCTATGATGACATGTTGGTATTATCCAAATATTCGCCATTCATCCACATCATCCTTGAAAATTTCCATACCCAAGCACTTGGGGGACATGGTGGATTTCTCAAGACCTACAAGCACATTGCCGCACAATTTTTTTTGGACGGGTATGATGCATGACATCAAAGCCTTCGTCAACAAATGTCACATCTGCCAGAATAACAAAGCATTCACACTCTCCCCCTCAGGTTTACTCCATCCCTTCCTACAACCACTCGGGTTAGGGAGGACATTTCCATGGACTTCATCGAAGGGCTTCCCAAATCGCAATGAGTGAACACCATTCTCATCGTGGTGGATTGCCTTAGCAAATACACTCTTCGTCGACCTGTGACATCCTTTCACAGCCAAGGACATCGCCGCGCTCTTCATTGCCAACATCATCAAGCTGCATGGCACACCTAGCTCCATCATCTCTGATAATGGTTCCGTCTTCATGAGTGTTTCTGGTGGGAGTTACACTCCCTCCAGGGCACCATACTCCAGCACAGCTCGGTGTACCACCCCAAAACGGATGGATAGAGTGAGGTGCTCAATCGCAGTTTGGAAACTTGCCTTTGTTGTTTTGCAGGCGACCAACCCAAGCACTGGAGTCAGTGGTTACACTAGGCCGAGCTCAGCTGTAACACGTCTTTCCATTCAACCATCAAGATGAATCCCTTCGAAGCCGCGTATGGGCGTGCCCGCCCACTCTCCTCCGCTATGGTGCTGCCCCGTCCCTTGCCAGCTGTTGCGTGACTGCGACACCCATCTCGCCTTACTCCACCAACACTTGGACCGCTCGAAGGCCATTATGAAGACCCACGCCGATGAGCATCGCCGGGCCGTGGACTATGCCGTCAGCGACTTGGTCTACTTCAAGCTTCATCCATTTCGCCAACAATCGCTTGCCTCAAGGCCCTTTGCGAAGCTTGGTCCTCGTTACTTCAGGCCCTACCCTCTCACTCAATGGTGGGGTCCCATAGCCTACAAGCTTGCTCTCCCCCCCGGCACCCACATTCATTTGGTATTCCATGTCTCACAACTCAAGCGCGCCGCGCCTACTGTCGTCTCCCTGCAGCCACTACCTTCGGTGCTCACATAAGACCATATCTGGAAAGTGGTGCCTGTGAAGATCACTTCCTTCCAGCCCTCTCCAGTGGGTTGCCAAGTACTCACTCATTGGCATGGGCTACTTGCGTCCGAAGCTCCCTAGGAACTCGCTAGCACCCTCCGCAAACATTTCACCGCCTTCCAACTTGAGGACAAGCTGGTTCAACTAGGGGGGAGTATTGATATGATTTTTCAGCGGGTTTATGCTCGTAGGGCTCAACAGCAGCCCACTATGACCACTCCGGCCCCGCCCACTCCAGCTCCTACTTAAGCCAGGCCCTGCTGGAAAGGGGGGGAGGAAATCAGTTAGCGCTATGAGTCTTGCCTTCCCTCTCCCTCGCTGACTCTCCCCTCCACTTGGTTGTGATCATCTCTCCATTTCTCTGTCCTCACAGACCAACATTGTCCCCCCTACCAGCCACAACCGTCTCCGATGTTCCATCGTCGCCTCTCCTTGATCCTTCCTGATTCTCCTCTCCTCTATCACAAGAATATCTTCCTTCTCTCTCCCTCTCTACTGCCTCTCTGTCCTCAGTGAATGATATTGGAAGATTGTGGAACTACCCATTTTAATTGGAACGTTTGAATTACAACCATCGATCTCGTTCGCGACAAGCTGGGATCTTATCAATATCATATAGAGTTTCATTTTAACTTGTCACTATTTTTATAAATGGTTGAACTTGTCGCTATTTTTATAAAAAACTGGTCAATATTTTTATAAGATCAGCATAACTGTGGTGTTGACTTGACAAGTTCCGCAGTGCCCTCAATTGTTGTAGTCACCAGTTTTTTAGGCATGGAGCATGCTTAATATTATCTCTTATCCATGCCTATGAACAGATAAAAATCTTTCACATACTTAGCCAAGTAACCATGAAATTCTATGTAGGAAATACCATTTCATAATTTTTAGTGCACTATTTTAAAAGTTAAACTATGATACGGAGGAAACATCTAGATGCACTGGTAAGATTTTAGATGTGGAATTTTGAAATCCAAACGTCTTAACCAGTGGTGACTTTGATTATGAGAATTGAATATGCATCAAAATATAATAGAGATAAATATAACAAGAAGGGCAGAGGAAAATCAGGACACGTAACATTAGATTTTATTGAATCATCTTGTGATACATATTTAAATGTTCAAAAAATTGTACTGTAAACTATATTGGGTGATTACTTATCATTGAACATCCTTGAATATATGTCCAGATGACGTTATACACATATCCAAATGAGTTTTTGGATTAATTCAATGTTCATACTTTAATAGATTCAAGTTGGATTCGAAGGCTTAACAAGAGAAGCCTTCAGGGGCCAAGTCGAAGCAGGCCAAGTGCCATCACTTGATGGAAGGCTTTGGGGTAGAGGATGACAAAGCTTCAATGATTTTTTTTTTATCTTGGTATCCTTGCAGCGTTTTATTTCAAAATGTATTTTCTTGGGGGGGCCTTCACAAAAACTTGATCAGAACTCATCTTACATCAAGCTTGATACCCCAAATAGCTTTAAGGACTTGCCTAAACTGTCTAAAAATATAACTGAATCCATCCTATCATCTATATCATTCCCTAGATATAACGAATGTATCTCACATAGTTCTCTATATAAGAAAAAATGAAATCTTAAAGTCCAATTAAACCTCTCCCCTATCTTAGGTATACCTTAGCAGCCTTAGGTAGCACTTCATGTTTCTATGCTTCTGGAATTTTCATATTTCATAAAAAATATTTGTGGGTAGTCTTTTCAAAAATGATTCTTTAATAGAATCAATTAATTCCACCACCTTTTTTGGCTTTAATTTTAAAATCAGTATCCATTCAGTGCTTTTAAAATCAATAGTTTTGAAAAGAGATTATGAATGTGGGTAATAATCTACAAAAACATAACTCAAAAAATAAATTAAATTCCTCAGTAGAAAATGTGAAATTCACAATCACTCTTTGATGTAATGTGATCTAATAGATATTTTGAATCTGGCATTTTTCTTCATGTAATATGTTATTATGAGTAACCAAAGTACTTAATTTAGGCTACCATGGGAAACTGAATCGTGAAAGTATTTTGAATTATATTTTCTTGAGAGTGATGTGACCTTAGTGTTTTGAATTATATTTTGATGAGAGTGATGCGACCTTAGTATTTTGAATTATATTTCGAATTTAGGCTATTATTTGGAAATTTGAATTGTAGATCTCCATTAAATTGATGTTTTTTTTGGAATTCAAGTGGAGACTCAAACATCTGTCTAAGTCAAATTACATAGAATCAAAGTTTAAAAATCATTGTTATAGTGGTTGAGAATGTTCTGTGAATTTATTGTCTTGTTTATCTGTTGTGACACACCATATATCCTAAAATATGGATGTTGATATTCACTTGCGATATTATATTGTAGCAATATTTGAAGGGATTCTAATGAACTGAATCTGAATTGGACAGAATATTTTTCTCTATAATGTCTGATTACATGGTATACAAATCCTTGGATATTCATGAGAGTATGAAACGCCCTATCTTTCTAAAGTATTTGAAGATAATCGGATAATAAAATGCAAAGAGAGATAAGACTGAATCTTCTCTAGACAAAATAAATAACATATATATAACTAATTTTAAAGATACGTCAATAGATAACACAAGCCTTGAAAAAAATAAGATCAATTGCACAAAGAATAAGATCAAACTACATTACATTTTTCGTGGCGCAAAGAATTCTTATATGGCTCATTATTCTCTGATGTCCTTGTTGTGTCGCCAAATTGTCATGGTCGTGGGTTTAGATGTATGTCTTTAGTTAGACATTAAGTTATAGGAACAGAGAGTTGGAGAACTACTCTTCATATGTAGAATATAAATTAATTGTAACTAGTATAGAAGAGTCGTGCCATTATCTTTCTCTTGTTTCCATGAAAATTTTCTATAGACCACACAAACACATTCATAACTTAATGATAGTCTAATCAGGTGATGATGTGATGAAGTGTACCTTTTATACATAATTCAGACTCTTTATCTTATGAGATCACTACACACAAAAACTGAAAATACTTGCAAACTAAGTCAATGCAACCAGTACAAAAATCATCTTAAAGTCTCATACGCTCAATGAGAAATCAGAAATTCTTTAAGTTGTCTCAAATACTCATGTTCATAAGTGTACACTTTCAGAAACTTATAACAGTGCAAAGTAAAAATTATGTGGCCATCTTAGCAGAAGAGGGCGTTCAAATGGGAAAGAAGACAGTAAGTAGGAGGAAGAAAACAGTGCCTATAAAATCCAGTGATAACATATAACCTATGAAAGACAAGAAATTCATAATAAAGTCTCCCTTCCTACATTTCACTGGTGAAGGGACCTTTTGACTCCATGATCATGCTGAATCAAGTGTTGACAAAAAGATTAAGAGATACTGAACTTAAATAAAACCATGTTCTCTAATTTCAGACCAATTCAGGATAAAATTAGACTTATAAAGTGATATGACCCCATATATTGGAGATAAGAGCGGTCGGAAAATGGGTCATCAATGCAAGATGAGGAAGTAGTCAAAGGTCAACATGGTCATAAAAAGTTTCAATTAATGGATGACCTTAGTCCAACAAAGTTAAAAATAAAGAAGCTGATCATGTGTTGGAATGGCAGCGACAACCCAAAAAGGTATTGAATGCAAGAGAAGAGTCAAGAGTTGTAGAAATCCTAATCAGATGGAAAGGCCAACCGATTATAGATGCATTATGATATGCCAGTTTAACTGATCTGTCAGATGTTTCCAGGATTCTACCTTGGGGACAAAAGGTCTTTGATGGAGGGGGCATTCAAACCAATGCTGTATATTCAATAAAAAAAGATATTTTGGATTTTCGTTTAGTTTGTTTGGTTTTGAAGTGCAAGGCTTTGGGCTGGATTAGAAGATCTGGATTTGATGGTTAGATTTTTGTTTACTTGAATTGTAATTTATAAATTTATTGGACTAAAACTTGAAATGAAAAGAGAACAAAGGGATAAATTTAGGTGTGAAAATTAGGAGTGTTATGAGCAGGCTCTTAGGAACATACAAATGAATGAAATGAGCTGAAGCTTAGGCACGAGTTTACGAGCAGGTCCAGGTGCGAGAAGCGGGAGAGAAGAAATGAAAATGAAGAACAGTAAAAAGTTAAAAAAGATAGCAGTTCTTGCAGAACCAGGTTACGAAATAAATAACATAATAGCAGAAATACTGGAATAGAAGAAAAAGGGTCTTTATTTGTAGAAAGGAAGCATCAACCAAAAATATGCTTAGAGGGGCAGAGAGATTTGAAGGCTCAGAGATGGAATAGAGTCAAGAATAGTCCAATCAATGGTTAACCTTTTAATTTGAGACCATGAAAGCACAAACAGATTTAGGTTCTGCAAGAAGTTACCATAATTTAGGACTAGATATGAAATGGTTGAAGTTTATGATAAATCAGAACCTTCCCACTAACACAGTGTTACCTTTATCATGAAATATTTTCTCCTCCATCTGTCAGAAGATATTCATGATGAGCAAGTAAGAACCTACCCAAAAATAGAATATCAAATACCTATGACTTTGATTTCTATATTAGTGTAAGTGAGGTTATTTATTAATTTGTGGTTGGAGACATCACTAACCAAGAATCGATAAAGATAAAAAAGAATAGTTGTGAGAGTTGTGCTATTAACTTGTAATCTTCATTATGATGTTGGTAAAAGGAGATGAAGTATATTTTCCTGATAAATAAGAACCTTGATAAGAAAATAATATTAACAAAAAGCATTCAGTAAAGTCTAGAAATGATGAGCTTTAACCCATTAGCCATTACGTAAACATACTTTCACAGACGTGGAATCAATGACTTTCATCTCGGTATATACAACTATTGTGGTTATTTGAAGAAAATAAAGAGGATATAGATGCAAATATGGATGGGAAGACTCACTCATTAAATAGACTTTTAGTTCTGATTTATCAGAATGTTGGATGCTTCTGATCCATAGGAATAGGATGTTCTGAAAGAAAGTCAAATTATAATGAGTTGGTGTCAATCATTTCCGAGAAGCAATTTCAGTTTTTTACGATTGCTCTCTATGGATCCCTCCAGACTGCGCACAGGATAAGTAATTGGTAGGGATGAAAGGATTTGAACCCGAAGCCTTTTTACTCAAACCAAACATGCCACTAAGCAACACTAAATCCCCTTTTTTTAATATGCCACTAAAGAGATTCCTTTATTGTTTTCCATATCGTTATTTCTTCCATCAAAGAGGATTTCCATTTTTGCTTTTTGTTGAAGAAGATTGACATTTTTGTTGAATCCACACATTGTATGAGAACATATTATCTATCTTTGGGAACAAGGAGTGGAATGACCTCTCAATCTACTTACAGCTACTTTTGTCATCCTCTAGATGTTCCCTGATGCTCAAATCTTCTCGACGCCTTGGACGTTGTATGGGCCAAGAGCCAAAGTTGGTTGCCTTTTTGTTGTCTTTTTTATTGATGTTAATACCATAAAGACCAAGATAGATGATGTCTGCTGATTAGTAGTGAGAGGACTCTTAGTACCAAAAAAAAGAGGCACTGGTGAAGAGACAATCATTTCATTTAGTTCGGGTGACGAATGTTTGCAGTGGGAAAGTAGTATTTCTTTTTGCCAAGCATCGGTGCATTTCCCTCAACAACAATCCACAAACTGAAATTTCACAAATCCTCTCTGGAAAGTCAGATAACTCAGCAGTGGGTTAAGTTTCTTAACATAAGAAGTCGAAACATTATCCAGCGGATAAATAAGGAAACACAGAATTAACCAAAGTCATGTATGGTGTGACTCTATGAGTAGAAGCGTGGAGCAGCATGACAAGCAAATGAAGTCAATGAATCTGAAGATGAAAGGTATGCAGTCAATTCAGGTTGATAATAAGAATAAAAGGTTCAGGATGGTTGGTAAGCCTAGGGATAAAGACTATCTAGCCTGGTTCAGAGAGCACTTGTTGGGTTAAAGATAAGTGTTACAACATAAATGCTTAACTATTGACCATATTTGTTAGGTTGGGGGTTCACCCCAAAGTGTTTTCCAGACTGCAAGCCTACATCTGTTAGTAACTAAGTGCCACATGGCAAATTTCATTGGGAGGAATCACCAAAGAAAAGACAAACGGCATTGAAGTGTACTTGAGAGATCATCCTGACACTAAGGAGTGTCCTCATGAGTTTGTTGATCTGAAGTCAAATCACCCTAGGTTCCTCTGGTTTTCTTCTAAGTAGATATACTATTATTTTTTTCCAAAAGGACATACATTCATTTCTTTATTCCCCACTAACCACTAGGATTGAAAATAAGTGACAAGTCAAGGCCCGAAAAAGAGAAGGGCAGATGGTGGACATTTGGGAAATTCCAGCCAATAAGGTGTCTCCAAAAAAGTGTGGTTCTGAGGCATGATTAAGGAGCAGGAGCAAAGAGAGGTGTGTATTTGTTAACTCATTTCTGGGTCACACAACTTCAGGCAGATTAAGCAGCTATAAAATTATGCATGTAAATTGAGTAGGTGATTTTGTACTAGCTACTTAGGTTTCGGGTCATTTTAATCTCTTTTGCTTCTGCTAGTGCCCCAAGAAATTTTTAGATTTCTCCCAACAATTCTTATTTCTATTTTACCTTAACTGGTACTGTGGGGAAATCTGCACAGATAGGATCACATACTCGATCACCAGATGCAAGGGTTCTCTTGCATTGTAGATTCCTGTCCAAAACTTGCATCATATGATGCTGCCATGCAAATTGCGCGAAAAATGTGAAGTGTATGGCTAACCAAATAACGAAAGTTAGTATGGAGACTAGAGCAAGCTACCACGAGAGGAAGGATCTTCATTCTAAAGAGATCCAATTTGTAAGAATTATGTCCTAGGTCCAATTTTGAAATCATTCTAAAAGTTTTACCTTAGTTTCTCCTGCGACAACAAACAGTTAGAATAGACCCTAGTCAAATCGCAATGATTCAAAGCACTTCTTTTTACATTACACAATTTCGAAAGCACTATGGATATAAGTCTCAGATGAAGAAGGAAGAGAAAATGGCCAATGCAGGTCAGAGAAAGGGTCAACCAGTTAATGACCTTAGTTCAACAAAGTAGACGAGTACACAAGGTGGTCAAGAGTGAGCCAATTAAGGGCCAAAGACATGACTGTAATTTTTAATCTCTCTCAAGTTTTTAGTCGTCATTCTGGCTTAATCTACATTTCTTTAGAGAGCATCCCTTATAGTCAGGCATCAGTGAATCGTGTAGCCTATTTTCTTTCCTAAAATGTCAAGAATCGACATGTTTTACACTTCCTCCTGTCAATGACTTTCATCATTTTAATGTAGACATGCCTTTGAACGAATCAAGTGCAGCAAGAAAAACACTTCCATCGAAAAATTTCACCCACTTACCCAGAAAAATTAGAAAAAAATATTGACACTTAAAAGCAAGAATCCTGCAAAATTGATTGATAATAGTAAGAAACTCCAACCAAGACGAAAATGAAGTCAAGGGCAGCAGACACAAATGGGTTGATAATACGAATCGCAGGCTTCTTCTCAGCACTATACAAAAATCTAACCTCAAAACTGACCCCCGGCAGCTCATTCAGTTATGCCGCCAACCGCCTTGTCCAAGTCAATCTCCCCCATGCCTGTGTCTTCTTCATCCTCACTGCCCTCGTCACCGCTCACCTCTTCGTTTGCCGCGATAAGCTTCGCCATGTGCTCAGCAAGAAGCTTGTCATCCCTCTCGCTCACCTATTGTTCATTAGACAGCCATAAACATACGCAAATAACAAAAGGAATATGATTTCATTACTACCTTTAGGAAATTCGTTATATATGAATATGTCAGAGACCTATAATTCTATTGGTAAAATAGCCTCTATCAAAAAAAATAGATTTTCTGGCGCCCATCTTTTGACTGTTATCAACTAATCTCTTCAATCTTTGATCTACTCTATGCTAGAACATTTCTGTGAATGCTATTCCGATCTAGGAGCTGATAAATGGAAAGATCTTATCAATGTCGAAGAATGATAGATCATATGATAAGTCAAACTGCCGTCAAAATTGCATAACCATCAAGTGTAACCCCAAACGAACCAGATTCCGTAAACAACATAGAGGAACATCTCATAGATGCAATCATTTAAGTTTTAAAAGATGCGCTCAGCAACCATCTCCGTGTTGCAGGTGGGTTGATGATGTGGATGAGGAGGATGATGAATAGTCACTGCCATCAATCAGTTGATGACAAATTTCCTTTGTCGTTGTCTTTTGTGCATGTTAACGGCGACAATGACGAGTTCATCAATGTCATTGTCATTGTTATAAAAAACAGATGACGATGACAATGGCATGTACATGGGGCGACATGTAGCAAAATGTATAGGTAAACGCAAAATATGGACCAGGGTTGCATGTTGTACATAAGATCAGGAACACGCATCACCCTTAGTGTTAATATGACAATGACGAAGAATTTGCTGGGGTCCAATTTAGCAGTCGTCATTAACTATGTTTTCAGGACTTTCACTTTGAGGAGTTTAAGATTAATTTTTTGAGGCAAATTACAGGAAAAAATACACGGGAGTAGAACTTACAGCCCTGGGAGCCTCCTTCACAGTAAGCTTCCCCTTGTACTTGTCGATTTCCTCAGTGCAAGTTTGGATTGCATTAGTGAGGACAGAGATTCCTTGTTCCTAGAACACGCATTCAGAAAATTTTAAAAAGTAAATAGAAGTTACATTTATAAAATAAAATAAAGAGAGTAACTGAAAATAGAACGCCGCACAGGCAAGGATGTATAAAAAGGAAAACCTTGTCAAGCGTTTGAGTGGTGAGAACATATAATGGGGGGGCCACTAGCTTAATTTTCACAGGGCAATCGTGATTTCCAGCTGCTTCAGCTTTCCTCATTGCTTCCTAAAAACTCATGGAAAATGTAAAAAACTCGCTCCTTGAAGAGAAAATCCAGCAAAAACACTAAGAAAATAAACCTTAATATGAAGAACGCCATCAAAGTGAAAGCACTTCATTTCAATATCAGCGCGAATCTTCAGCGGCTGAGGAGTCATCCTCCTCCTTATGTTCTTCACCAAAGCATCCTTGACTTCCTCAGTCAATGCAGGGACCACTTTAGTCACCTGCAATTAAGGCACATGATTAGGACTAATTAAAATTAACATAAAATTAATGAGTTTTTCAAAGTAATCCTACAAACCTCTAGTCCATTAGGGCCCACTTCCTTGACTTCTCTAGTTAGAGTATCCAGGATAGAGTCGGGATCGTTCACAATTAACTTGAAGGCCTGCAGGGAAAAGAATAAAATTAGATGACGTATTTATGGTCAAGAAATCACAATAGAAGGTTGAATGCTGAAAATACCTCAAACGCATGACCGTATTTGCGGTATAAAGGCCATCCAACGTGAACATATAGATCCTATGAAGAAAGAACAAAGAGACTATCAGCACTAATTGGACATTATACATACCAAAGAAGAAGGTTACACAAAAAAAGGATTAAACCTAGAAATCCAAGAATAAGGCCAAATTTTTCAATGGTTTTGTCAAAACGCAGAAAAAATGAGAAGCTTGGACGGACAATAGAAGAAAAACACGCGATTAGCTCACAGGTTCTGCCGAGATTTAACGCTAGAAAACAAAGAAAATAACAAAAGATTTAACTAAATTCGATAAAATACACATCAATTAATAAGCTTACATGAAAAACAGAACAAAAACAAGTCATTAATCCACGGTTTGGGCAAGATTAAAGGCAAGAATCCTAGAAAACGTGAAACTGTCAATCAATTCGGTAAAAAATTGCGCATAACAAATAAGAGGATAGCACGCAAAAAAGTGCAAAAAAAAAACATTGAAGTCACAGATTGCCGAGATTTAAAGTAATAAATCCAAGAAAAGCGCAAAAGGCAACAATCAATTCAATAAAATGTACACATCGAGGAGAATTTTACACAAAAAACAGAACGAAGACAATCGACTAATTCACGGTTCCCCGTGATTTACCGCTAAAAAACCCAGAGAATCGTCAAAATTTTCAATCACATAAATATAATGCACAGACCAAATCAACAAAAACAACCAACTAATTCGCGGGACGCCGAGAATTATCGCTAGAAATCAACAGAAAAAGCGAAATTTTCAAACGAATTCACAACAGCCGGTCCCAGGCGCAACCTCAAGATCAATCAGCATGGTCTCCCCCACATGGCGCATGATCGAATGCACAAGCTTGCTCTTGTTGTACCGTTCCTCGCAGGCCTTGATGTCCTCCTCAGAAACCCTCCTCTTGCTAAGATCAATATACCCCTTTTCCTTATCAACACGCAGCACCATGACGGGTTCCTGGCGCCCAACTTTGATGAGACTGCCAACGCTTCGAATCCGGCGGCGAGAGAGCTCGGAGAAGAGGATCATGCCTTCGATATTGTTGTATTCGAGCAGAGAAACGTAGGCGCCCATGTCGGCTATGTTCTTGACCTGCACCATGACGGCCATGTCGACTTCTGGGTACTTGGCCTCGTACATCCGGCACTCCAGATTCGGCGAGTTGCCCGCCATTGATGATGGAATTCCGAGCTCGGAGATCTGGATTGGCCGCTCGAGCCGAGCTTCAGCTGGAATTCTCTGCAATGGCTTCGGCCCCCGAGTTTGCCCTAATCAATATTGGAGCTTCTATCAGGCTATAATTATAATACTGTTCTCTAGAGGCGGCCGGTGGTACTTTATTGCATTTGTACTTGGTATTTCTCTTCACTTGCCAAAACCCCTTGCAAGGTATTATAATACAGACATCTGATTACGGTATCGGGACGGATGCTGTACTTGATACTGAAAATCCAATTTTTGGTATCCATTTATACCTATATCCGGATATCGGATATCGGTTGCTACAATAGCGATAGGCCATATCGGTATCAGTCTCGATGTCATCATCCGCCTCCGTCTCTCGGATACGATGACGATATCAGATATCGGAGTTGGATGTCAGATTTTGATATCCAACATAGAAGGGTTGTTAATATATATTCAAGTTATTATATAATCCTCAGGCAGTCAGGCGTCATGGGATTGTTTTGATGGGATGCTTTGAAGATGTTTTTTTTTTCCTGATTTTTTTCATGTGAAGTTGCATTCATACTTGCTAAAATACATTATAATACTATGGCCATTTGGAGTTATTGTGCTTGATGGAATCATGTCTGGAATTGTTTTGGAGAAGTTTTGATGGGGTGCTTGGAAATGTTCTTTTTTCCCTGAATGTTTGCATGTGAAGTTGCATTAATGTATGTTGTGATTTAGTGCTTGCTAATGTACATTACAATAATGTGGACATTTGGGGTGCTTGTGCTTGATGGAATCATGTGTGGAATTATTTTGGAGAAGTTTTGATGGGGCGCTTGGAAATGTACATTTTTTTGCTGAATTTTTTAATGTGAAGTTGTATATATATGTTGTGATTTATTGCTTGCTAAAGTACATTATAATACTGTGGACATTTGGAGAGTTTGTGATTTGATGGAATCACGTCCGGAATTGTTTCGGAGAAGTTTTGATGGGATGCTTGAAGATATTTATTTTTCCTTCTTTTTTTCATGTGAAGTGGTATTAATACACCTTGCGATCTATTACTTGCAAAAGCCCCTTGCAGATAATTAAAATACTGAGGCCATTTGGGCTGACCAAGCTTAATGGAATCATGTCCGGAATTGTTTTGGAGAAGTTTTCATGGGAAGCTTGAAGATATTCATTTTTTTCCTGAATTTTTGCATGTGAAGTGGTATTAATACATTTTGTGATCTATTACTGGCTAAACTCCATTGCAAATAATTATAATACTGAGGTTATTCGGGCTGCCCATGGAATCATGTGTAGAACTGTTTTGAAGTACGTATCATGGGATGCTCAAAGATATTTATTTTTCCCTGAATATTTACATGCGAAGTGGGATTAATAAATATTGTGATCTATTATTTGCTAAAATCCCTTCCAACGAATTATAATATTGCGGTAATTTGGGCTGCTTGAGCTTGATAAAAGTGTGTCCGGAATTGTTTTGGAGAATTTTTTATGGGATGCTTGAAGATGTTCATTTTGTCCAGAATTTTTACATGTGAAGTGGTACTAATATATATTGTTTTCTATTACTTGCTAAAATGCCTTGCAAATACTAAGGCTACTTGAGCTGCTGTTGCATGATGGAATGATTGCTGATAATTATCTATGAAGAAAAATTAAGGGATCTTAGAAGATGTTTACTTTTCCAGAAAAATTACATGTGAAGTGGTATTAATATATTGTGTTATGTATTATTTGCTAAAATCCCTTTCAAAAAATTATGATACCATTTGGGCGCTCGTGCTTGATGGAACAATGATTATTATTGAAAATTTTTCTGGGATCCTTGAAAATATTCAGTTTTAAGCGGTATTAATACATATTGTGATCTATTTCTTGCTAAAATCTCTTGCACGTAACGATAAGATGATTGCCATTTGGTTTGCCTGTGCTTGATGGAATGATGTCTAATAAATATTATTGAAATTTTTATGGTGTCCTTTGAGATATTCATAATGCAATCTATCTTTTATGTTGTTTTTTTTGGGCTTGGTGTTGTCCTTTCAAAAAATTTAATGCATGGTAACAATGAAGGCAAATTACAAGTGTATTTAATGCATTTGTGATTTAATTTACCCAAATCATAACAAAACTTATAATTATACAAAACTTGCTCATGTTTGCATAATGAGTGAGGTCGTCTCCACAGGGAATGGCCTTAAGAGGCGAATCTAATACTTATGTTAGGTTAATTTATAATTTTGGATGAGAATAAGGGTAATTAAAGAGGTTAGTTATATGTTGAGTTAGAGAAGTAATAATAATAATAACGATAATGAAAGTTGAAGAATAGTCAGTAAAAAGATGTAGATAGGGAAGCGGAGAAATTAGGACTATATATGATGTTAAGTAATAATAAATAATGATAGAGAGAAGTTGTGAAAGGAAGAGGTAAGATAGTTACAATATAGGATGTTAACTATATTATTTATTAGGATTAATATTTATATATATTTTATATATACTAAGTAAGAAAGATTATAAATTTTATTTATAGTGTTACAATGAATGAATATATTAAGATATGCAGTGGAAGAGTTATATAAAATTAATAAACTAGAGAGAAAAATAATGTACTATTCGTAATAGAAGATAGGAGAATTATTTATTTAATTAATAGTAGGCTATGTATAAGATAGGAGATTTATATAGTAATGAGGAATTATTGAGTTAGTTATAGATTAATGAGGCAAGAAATATTTGTATATGATATAAATGTCAGTTTAAGAGAAATAGAGATTTTTTTTTTTTTAATTCTAGAAGAATATCTTATGAAAAAGGGAGAAAGGAATAGAAGGACAGAGAGATCATTAATAGGGGAGTTATGGAATCATCTGTGTATTAATGTATAGTTAGGGAATATGATATATAATAGCATAATACATTAGTATTTTTAACGAGGTAAAATCGAGGAAAATTTGTGTAAAATACCCAATGCCAAGAAGATGTTTGTCAAAATGCCTCAAAGAGGCCGAACTTAGAAAAAAAATTAAGAAACCAATTTTGACTTTCATTTGAATCAAATACACATGTCCAAATGACATAATCAAATACTAATCTACCTATGGAGTTAAAAAAACACCTGAATTGCCCTTATTTAGGAGAATGGTGACAACGATCTCTGCCTCCTAGCTTTGGTGTTTGTCTCCTCCTGCCTTGCTCCATGCTGGCATGAATCTGAGGAGTCCTAAGACTCCCAAGGTATCATCCTGGGTGTTCCAAGTATTGGGAGAGGTTTCACTCCTCTCCCCTGTTCATCTCACAACCAAAGTGTGTATGGATCAAAAGATGTGAAAATGGGGGGGCCTTCGACCCCTTTTTAAACCCTTTGGAGGCCTCTAGTGGTCGTAGATGAGTTGTACTTTTGGAGGATCACCCTAGTTGGTCCCCCAAAATTGGAAACTGTCGTGAGGCCATCAGAGGTGACGACCAGGGGAAAAGATGGACAGATGTGCCTGCTAGCCGTTTGATAGCCTTTGTAGGCAGTACAACAGCTGTGATAAAATTGTAGTGCTGGACCCCTTTTAGTTATGATGTACTCATGAGCCATGTCAGTGCCTTGGCATCAGGCCCATTAGCCTTTTTCTCCTTTATAATTCTTCCATGTAAGGGTCCCGCAATCCCCATCACTAGTCGTGGCCAATCAGAGGCCTAGAAAAATAAATAATAATAAGAGTCATATGTAACACAGACCATCCGATCCTCTGTATGAATATTGGACGGATGGGATTAAAATGCCAATTATAATTCAACACATTATGACGTGGGCTTTGGGTAGGGTCAGCTTGAAGCCCAGTCAAGCTTTCTTTTCATTTGTCTTAAGATTGCGGCCCATTGGTCGCGATCCTTCTTGTCACTTGTCATCCCAACCCATTGCAAAGTTGAAACAGAAACAATAGCTATATAAATCTAATTAGAATAAGATATATGAAAAATAAAGATTAAGTTTTAACAACATTTTAGCTCAATGCTTTAATGTGTGTTTTGATGAATTTTCAAAGTAATGTGTGCCTCAAAAAGGGTTGTGATCAAAGCACAATAAGTCCTCAGTCAACTAATTGACTGACAGTGAAGATTAAATAGGAGCCTTAGTTTTATTAAAAGGTTACTTAGTTCGACCATATTGTGAACAAGTCAAATCCTGTATTTAAGACTTGCACTTTCTGTGGTATTAAGATAAATATATTTTCTAGCAGTGTTCAAATATTTGTCTGAATTTGAATCCATTGATTTATTTAATAACTTATTAAAATTCCTAATGATTACCTTCAAGTATTTAAGACTGAATATACCAATGATTTAATGAAATTAATTACATGAAAATGACTACCGAATGGAAATATCTTGATTAAAATGATTTGGCAAACATACCTAAAAGTTTAAGATTATTTTAAAGTTGAAACCCTAGGCATGACGGCTAGTTTTTGCTCTTAACTCTTGTAAGGTATTTTGAATGTATGGAAAAATTGTAAATGTACAAAAATTTGAAATTAAAATGATTATTGTTTTATATTATTTAATCATAATCAATACACATGACTGTTGGACTTTTGAAAAATTACCATTAGGTCCTTTCAGATTTCTAAGTCTATATAGACAGCTTGAGACCTAATTTCAAATCTCCATTCTCATTGCCCTTTGATAATCGCAGTCCAAAAGCTAGAGAGATCTATCAATCCTTGGAGAAATTTTCAAGCAGTTCTTAGCATTCTTTAAAGAGATTATTTTTTCTAACATCAATCCAAGTCCAAAGAACTTGGTATGGTTTTTGGTTTCGGGTGTTTCAAGATTCAAAGGAAAGAATGCTGGCCTCTGAAATTTGCACATCCTCAATCTTGTGATAATTTTACAATCTTTAGCATAGTTTTTTTACTGATTTTGAGATTTTTTCAACATCAGAATCATTGCTAACATCCATAAAAAATCGAAGAAATTTGAACCACATCATTTGGTTGAGTTTTGAGAGAGTTATAGGAGTTTGAAGTTGGACACGGAGGAATCAGATGGTAAACTAAGAACTGATGAATATTATGTGTTTGTCAAGCCAATCACACCACCATGTTTATTTACATTAATTGAATAAAATATTTACGTTCATTATTATTCTAGTGTGATGTTCATAATGAAGTCCATGAATACTTGCAATGACATAGTGAATTATGATGAGATCAAAATACAATTATCAATATTCTTTAAACTTGTATTCTAAATATTCATATTTGATGGATAGTCAAGACAGACATCGAATTATCTAGATAGAATAACACTAGTTGATCCTACTTATACGATAAGTGTAACTTATCATGTGGCTATAAATGTGGCAACACTAATGATAGATATTTGGTGCTCTTTGGAGAAAGAGTTTACTAAATTGATCCGCGGGAATCCCTAAATGGTATCATACCTAAACGTAAATCAGGTCGATTCATGTCACCGTAATATAAGTGATCCACTGACCTAAGATACCAAGGACATCTCGTGAATGGACGACTACATTTGACTACAACTTAAGAGCCTCTAATCATGGGATTCAAACAAGGCATATCTCTGATGTAGTAAGAAGCTCACGGATATGATTGAGTGGTCAAGATGGGATCATCTGCCCTTGGTATAAGAGGAGATTGACTCAAGGAAGATGATGTATAAAAATCCCTGGCCAGGGTAATGAGGATATTGGAGAAGGAGTTCTCCATTGATCCCCGTTACGCATCAATACTAATCAAATGACAGATTAAGGTTTGACGATAAACCATACCCTAAGTCGTTCGAGAGTCTCGTGCGAATGATGGGTTATACATATACAGTAACCGATGAAGGTAAATGTTCCATAAGAGAGTTCAACACTACTCGATATCTTCTAGAGCACGATGTAGCTTGGCACCCCACGGGCTGAAAACTTAGCCGATCGATTGGGTTAAATCGATCCTTATTTAATTAATATATATGTTGATATAGTTAATTAATAAGGTTGACCAAAATTGTTATTGGGCAACTAAAGTTATTAACTAGAGCAATACAAGGGTGTAGAGGGTCAGACACATAACATTGGTAGATATATTTTACTTTTAAAGGTTTTTGAGAAAAAACTTAAAGTGAAATATAAATAGGGAAGGGCACTCATTTCAAGAACTTAGGCCAACCAGATTTGAGAGCCCCTCCCGTTCTCCACTTTCTTCTCCACTCATCCAAGGAAAGTGTCTTCATGGTGAGAAGATCTTCTAAATTTTAAAGAAGATTTGAAGAAGAAGACGTGGAGATCAAAGCGCCGAGTGATTGCATGGATACTTCTGAAGGCCAGACGCGTGAACAGCTTCAAAAAAATTTCGGAGCGGCAAAATCAAGGGTGGAATGAGTTCCCCAAAAGGTACATTCAATGTTTGATTTTAAAGTTCGAATATAAATTGATCAACACGCTTCCACATCAATGGAATCGTGTTTTCCATGGACAAACCAAATCACATAATCCAACAAGAACATGGAAAGAGTGATCTCTAGAGATTTATCTGATTTGATTTTGAACACACTGTGTGAGATAACAGCTGCGCGAAATTATATTACGAAACCACGTAGATGTGGAATCAAAAAGATATTTGAGTTTTAGGGACCAAATGTCAAATATGAATCAAGGAATTTCATCCAAAGAAAATCATGGAGGAAAAGAGGACTTGAAGAAAGAACGACCACAAAGAGGGATTTATTACTACATGGTAGTCATAGTTACATTTATGATTTTTTATCTCTTTATCAATAAATTTATGATCTAAAAAGATTCATGTTGAAATACATGAAATTGATCCTTGTCTTCAATACTATTTAAGGAGTTTTGATACTAAGTGTTGTTGAGGAGAAGATATAATTCCGAAATATATTGTTCTTGCTAGATCTTTGTGGTCAGTCAGGTTAAGGCTTCAGGGGCCATAAGAAGAAGGTTTTGGGGACAAAGTTAAAGTAGATCAAGCGATGTCGTTTTGTGGAAGTCGTTGGGAGTTGATGATTAGTAATAAAGTTAAAGCTTCATCGACTTTTTATTTTTCTTGGTATCCTTGTTCAACCCTATTTCCAAGTGATTTGCTCGGGGGAATTCACACAAATATGTTTAGTGCACATCATCACTTTGGGATGGATACCCCCAAACGTCATAAAGGATTAGCCTAAACTGTCTAAGAAAAATAATTGTGTCTCCCATTTCATCTACCTCCCATTTCATCTACCTCATTTCTTAAGTAGACCTAGTTCAACCCCTATTTTAGGTTATTCCTTGGCCACTTAAAATAATAAAATAAAATGACATCTCCCCCGTGAGCGTGTGATGGCTACCTCTATGTGGGATTTTGTGGGCTCTCTTTGATGGGCCTTCTTAGGCTTGGCTTTTTGTGTCTGTACGATTTTTGGGCAGTGTTTCTAGGGTGTTGGTGTTCGCCCGCTGCAGGTGGGCTTGAGCGCTCTATGCTCGCCTGCCTACGGCTGGCTTGTGCACTGTTGCGCATAGCTAGATGCCTTGGCCAGTGGAACTATTTTTTTCTGTATGTATGTGTGTGCGTGTTTTCTCTTATTCTTATAATTTTATTCCTTCTTTTACCTTCCACATTCTGAAAGGTGGAATAACCATCGGAGAGAGAATTTAACTCATTAAAATTAGTAATGTTAAAACTCCTTTTAATGAAAATAATTGGAATTCTAAAATTATGCAAAATTACATTAAAATATATTTTTTTAACAAAACACTCCATCTAATGCACGAGATGAATTTTTCTATAATAGGGTGATGCCAAAGTGGCCATAAAATATGTATAGTTTCATGTTTCATTTTGGGTTCATCGTGTAACCCATCCTGAATTGCTTCTACCACATAAAGCTTCACTGGGGAGCATACAATGGATGTTCATAAATTTCAATAAGATGTATCGTGCATATGGAAGTAAAAGGGATTTAACAACATTTTTCATGAATTATATGTATAATTCATGATATGCGAGATAATTGTAGTGCGGTCTCGTCATAATTCAATTATTATTATGGATGAATAATATTAAACATAGTTTGCATTGATAATTTTAAACAAGATGATGATGTGAGTTAAGCTTGTAGGCCATATAAATCCATCAAATTTTTTATGATCTATCCCTACCCAATTGCCCTTAAGTAGGATGGTTTCACATATAACAAAGTAGGGAAAGACTATACTCAAGTTTGATGACTACAATAAATGACAATCCAATCACATTTACATGGTTTTTTTAATGTGCTTTCTTGGTTCCTTAAATGAGCTGCGTTAAGATGTTCAGTGTGCAACCTCTGGACATATCCGTGCAATTGATCCATCACTGTTGTTTCACCTTTTCCATTACATCTGGAGGTAGGGCACAAAGGGGAGTAAGCACATGAGGAACTATTGTGTGGGTGAAGTTTTTTGAAGACATACTAGCTAAGTTAGTTTAGTTCGATGATGATGCAAACAACAACGTTGACGATGGGACGATGACCAACTACTACGTGGACCACGACAACAACGATGGGGACAATGATTGACGACGACATGAGGATGAATGACAACAATGGGATAACCACTGCTGGTGACAGCATTGATGACCGTTGATGAGGGGGATGATAACTGTCCTCAAGGGGGATAATGACAATCAAGGACATAGACGAAGACCATGGACCACTGGGACGACAACCATCGTTGACGAAGAACATAACTGTTACATGGAAGGTAGCGACAACAATTATCTCAATCTCTCTCTCTCTCTATCTTTCTCTGTCTCTCTCTCCCCATCTATTTTCTCGATGTCTCTCTCTCTCTATCTCTATCTCTCTCTCATAAAGCTTAAAAAATAAAACCCATTTCTTTGAAATCCAACTATATTAATGCCTATGAAAATAGAAAATGAGAGAGCCAAAGTAATGAGAAAATGACTTGTCACTGTGAAGCTATGTTCTCTTGCCTGCCTACTATCTCTCTCTTATTTATCTTTCTCGTTCCTCTCTTTATCTCTCTTGCTATCGTGCTCTTTTTCTATTTATCTGTATCATTCTCGCTCGTGCACTTCTCTTCCTATTTTCCACAACGAATGAATGAAAGAATGGGCCTGATGATGGCGTTGTGACGATGACAAAACATGGACGGATGACGACTCAGACAGAATGAAATGATGTGGACGAAAGACTGAACAGATATCCATTCAGTCATGTCGAGTCCGTCCGAAAGCGTCATCCATCTTTCGTCCAACAAGCATAGCTCTCAGAGCACATCATGGTATCCAACAGTGCTAGAAGCTCCAGACCAAATCAGGCAATTTAATTATTTTAATTAAAATCACCCGACTTAATAAAAATCAGGCATTTTGAGAAATCACCCGACTTAATATTTTAATTACTCTTTCTGTGGAGGGAAGCGACGAGAGTGAACCACGTCAGTAAATTCAAAAGGCGGAGAAAATGACACGTAGGCTCTTTACCAGTCGAGCAGCGTTCAACCTGTACCTATAAATACCCGAGCAGTTGGAACCGCTTAAGCCTGAACAGTTCGTGATCGATCTTCCCAGCTTCAATGGCCGCGGCGAATTGCCGTCTTCCTTCTCTCAACGAGATCCGACCGGCGTTGATTTCCGATCTGATTAGCTCGTGGAGTGGATCTGGCAAGGCATGTTTTTCTCCGATTTCTCGGCCTTCAAATGTGCGGATGCGACGTCGGGAGGGGTTTCGGACTGTAATGGCGGTCTCTGCTGCCGAGGAGCAGCAGGAGAGCTCGGCTATTGTTAAGAGGCCTGTTTACGCGCCTACTCCCAGCAACAGGCAGCTCCGGACTCCTCATAGCGGGTAGATTTATTGTTTTTGGTTAAATTTTGTCGCGATTCAATGCCTGCTGGCAGAATGCAGTCTATTTGGTCCATGTAAAAGTCGTTAATCATCATGCATGTCGGTGCAAGGTCATCGAGCGGATCGGTTGATTTTTGTGTTAGATTTTTTGTATTTCTCTGCGACCAGTGAAATTCATGTTTCGATTCCAATTCTCGATTGATTGGGATAATTGAAATGATTGAAATTATTTTTTAAGAGGCCCGTTTACGTACCTAAACCCATTAACGGACAGCACTGGACGCCTCATAGTGGGTAAATTTGTTGTCTGATTAAATTCTATCACGATTCAATGCCCACGGGGAAATGCAATCAGGGCGCTGAAAATTCGTCACAATCATGCATTTAGGAGAATGATAATAGAACTTGTTATTCGATCCGTGTATTTGATTTTTCAATTACGCGCCTACCGTCTCGTTTCGATGTCAATAATTATATGACTGGGTAATTAATCCCCTAAATCCTTCTTTCAAACAATAAAGCCCCTAAATATTTCAAAATATATGTAATGCAACCCGTCTCATCTCTTTGATTGTGAACCAGGTACCACTTCGATGGAACAACACGGCCGTTCTTTGAAGGATGGTATTTCAGGGTTTCAATTCCAGAATGCCGGCAAAGCTTCTGCTTCATGTATTCAGTTGAGAATCCTGCCTTTAACAAGCCACTGGGAACGTTGGAAAGTATTGTGCATGGACCTAGGTCTACAGGAGTAGGGGCTCAAATTCTTGGAGCTGATGACAAATATATTTGCCAGTATTCTTCAGAATCTTCGAATTTTTGGGGAAGTAAGCTTACCAGCCCAATTTCTTATTGGTTATTTTGATTATTTTTAATAAATATGGAGCATTTCAGATTCCAGGAAGAAAGCATTTGATGTTAACTTTTTAAACTAAATGTTGAGTATTTCAGAACCCAGGAAGAAAGTAATTGATGATGTAATAGTTTATACATCAACTTTAGAGAATCATTGGAAATTATTTTGTTACAGAGATCGCATTCATTAAGCTTTTATTTAGAAAAAATTCCCTAATGCGGATTTTGATGCTCAATCACTTCTTTAAGATAGTATCTCTCTATTATCCTTCTTTCAAACAAAGGTGTGACAACCGTTTCATTTATTTTTATTATTATCCACAGAATATGCTGATATTTCTATGTTGGGATCCTTTGTTATCTGGCTAACATGTGAAATTCATTAGTTTAATCGTACCTCAATGCTAGGCAGGCATGAATTGTCGTTGGGGAGTACTTTTTCCTCAAGGGAAGGTTCAAAGGCACCAAATAGGGAGCTTACGCCTGAGGTGCATATCTTTCACTCTTTAATCTTTCAGTATTCGTTCCAATATCTGAAAAAGTTGAGTGATCAATCTCTATCTGCTTATTTAGCCTTTTCATTGGGCTACTTGGAAAAATGATAGCACTGGTAAATGTCTCCCGTTATTTCAGCCAATGCACTGTTCTAGGAGAAAATTCAAATTGGTTTCATGTCGAGTTTAAGATACATCATCACCGGCTAAGCTTTATGCTGGAGATCATGCGCGTTTTATATGTGCTGTGATCGTCTCAAACATCTTACAGGAACTTATGATCATTTATCCTCTTTCCGACCATGCTAAATTAATAATCTGGCTTTAAGTATACTGTCTCAATCATTATTTTATAATATTTTTGTTTATCCTGGGGCCAACTTAAATTTGGATTCAGATCTAGACTTTCTCTTCCATTATGCTGTCCTTGCTTTGCATCTTAAACTGAAACAGGTCTACCATTGTAATTCATGAAAAGAGAGTGATCAAGACCTTAAATGTTACAAAACCATTTCCCATCCATCAAGACCTTAAAGATCGGACTACCTTTTTAATAAAGAAGTTTTCCACCTTCTATTATGCAGAGCGTTTCATTTCCATTCTATCCAGAATGTGATATAAATACTAGCATTGTCATCTTTCGTAGGAATTCAACAGTCGAGTCTTGGAAGGTTTTCAGGTCACTCCGATATGGCACCAAGGTTTCATTCGTGATGACGGAAGGTAAATTTTCTTTGGATTTATTCAACTTTTATGAATGACGTGCTGGTTATAAATCAGTTAATAAGTGTGTTAGTTAGTCATACCAGTGTCAGTTGGATTTATTCGACTTAAATTTATAGAATAATGCGTCCAGGCTGTTTAGCACAGGGTAAATATTTCATGTTTAAACTATTTCTCATTTAAAAGGGCTTAATCTATATTTTATTTTATCCAAATTGTTGATTTTGCTGAAAAACATCAAATAAAACATAACCCAGTAATGAATTAAAAAGAAACCCCCTTTCTTGAATTTGTTATTGGTGGCAGTTTTTTATCTAACAAATAATAAATTTGGTA
Organism: Wolffia australiana; assembly: GCF_029677425.1. Classification (NCBI taxonomy): domain Eukaryota; kingdom Viridiplantae; phylum Streptophyta; class Magnoliopsida; order Alismatales; family Araceae; genus Wolffia; species Wolffia australiana. The sequence goes on along the minus strand of NC_135837.1, from coordinate 2,774,033 downwards.
GCAGCCCTAAATCCCTCTGTAACTTTCCGTCAAATGTTAGAGTCGGAGGGACGGCAGTTGGACTAAAACTTAAATAATTTATTTGGAGATTGATGCTCATCTTGAAATATACTTTAAGAGAACACAGCCCATGGTCCCGATAAACTGAGTGGATCGAGAGAGAGGTAGACTATCAGGCTTATACACAATAGTAAACTCGAACAGTGGTAAGATTCAAATGTCATTGAAGTTTTATAGCAAAAAACAGGTCTCGCCGAAATAAACTCATCTTATTCTTGACGAAAATTCACTCAACAAGGTTTTTGTTTATTGTTCTGAATGCTGAGTTGCAAGCATTGCATTTCATCACTGGGATGCAATCCTCTTTCACAGATCAAGTAACTTACAAACAGTAAAGACCGCACGGTGGGAGTACAGTACTCGTCCAGTTTATGGTTGGGGTGACGTGGAATCAGTTCAGAAGTCCACTGCGAGTTGGCCAGCTATGTTACCCGTCTTTGAACCGCATTGGCAGATCTGCATGGCAGGCGGACTCTCAACAGGTTTGTACTAATTTGACGTTTTTTTTTTATTGAAAGATGTACTAATTTGACGTTTTGACTGGGGGATTTTTGGGTTGTAATGATCTTGTCAAATCGAAATTGGTGTGCAGAAAAATGGCATTTTAAAGTGGGGAAATTTGCTTCCTTCTAGTTCTTCACAAAGCTTAGAATGTTAAATTCTCGATCTGTACACCTTGATTTTCTTACACTCGCTCATTCTAGACTACATGCTATATGAGTTGTAGTTCAATGATTAATTTAAGTCTGAACTTTGATTTTTTTTAATAATGAAGGGATTTCTCAGAAATATGAAGAATGGTCCCTCCCAAAAAAATATTCCAGATTAAATTGTCAGTAGTTAGGAGAGGTGCACCAGAATAAATTGTTCTAAACGGCAAGAACCAAATGTGCAAGTTTCCATGCTCTTGGCCCGTCCATGATAACTTCTTCAGATTTGCATGAACCAGTGGACAAATCTCTAGGTGGGGATGCTCCCTCCAACATATTGGTTAGGAATGAGCACCACTATCCCAGCTTGGATTCAACCATTATTTACTTCATAACATTTCATAGTTGATTCATCTTTGTGATGCTTATGCTCCAAATTACTGATAACTAATATCAATTTTCATGTTCATTTAGTCATTTTAAAATATTTATTTTGAATGTTCTCATTTATTTCTTGTAGATTCTGTATTAAAATTTATTTAAGTTGGTATATGGGATCTGACTTTTTTTAATCCATAAAGTGTTAGTTTGCCGATAATTCAGCATTTTCTCACCATTTCCATCCCTCTTTGAACGTTCAGCTAAAAAGAGAGCATGTTTACCAGCTAGGTGTTACAATTGTTGGACTTATTTCTTCATCATCTCTAAAAATGCATAAATTCTCTTAAAGTCTTAAATGACTGGTTATGGGATGTCAGGCTGGATTGAATGGGATGGGCAGCGTTTTGAATTTGAGGATGCACCTTCATACTCTGAAAAGAACTGGGGGGCAGGCTTTCCCAGAAGGTGGTTCTGGGTTAGTATTTTTTATATTTATTTTATTTAACATACTGGAAAATATTTAAAACCTGTAGAAAATATTTTATTCTAAGATTTCTGCTCACACTTCAACCACCTAATCTGCAAAATTGAATCAGATGAGGATTGGAAACAAGCTCCTTCCGACTTTGAGAGCTGAAACTTCTTATATTCTCTAAATTGGGATTAGTTATGGGTTTTGTCTTCATAGAAAAGTGTTAATTGATCATAACACTGGACAAATCATTCATATTTTCTCCTCATTTGAAGTCTTTGGTCTCGGATCTACCATTTGCGTGGTTAGATCTGCGTCCGTTTTGTTGAAGCTGTAAAATAGTCGTAATGAGATAAACAGTTTCATATTGCACTTATCGATGAGTTAAATTAGTTTTTCAGAATAATTTGACCACGAATCAAGATTCATTTACTTGAATGATCTCGAAAGAGATGTTGAATCCTTTTGCAACCCAATGACAACCCTTTTCTCAAATTTCCAATGCGATGTGTTTTGAAGTAGCATGTGTCCCTCGCATGCCATGACATTATTTATTTTTTGAAGAAATAGAGGGAAGATCGCCCCAGATCAGTGATCAACCCAATTCTAGGTTCAATGCAATGCATTAAGTGCGACCATAATCTTGATGTCTATACATACGTGTTAAGAAATGAAGAAATACATTTTTTAGGTTCAATGCAATGTCTTCGAAGGAGCGAACGGTCAAGTGGCGTTGACTGCAGGTGGCGGGCTACGTAAGGTGCCTGGGCTAGTCGACATTTATGAGAGCGTTGCCATGGTATTTTATCTCTCTATTTCATCTTTTTTCTCCTCTCCTCCAACTTCTAAATCTGGTAGCTATGAACAACTTATGATGCTCAGGATCGTATCTGATCGGTCACAATAATTTGGAGTTAAATTGGATCTTTTTTCCCCATCCGTCATCTCCTTTGTTCTGGTATTGACGCAGATTGGAGTGCACAATGGAGGCAAGTTCTACGAATTCATTCCCTGGGACGGCGTTGTTAGCTGGGACATTACTCCGTGGGGTCGCTGGAGGATTTCAGCTGAAAACAAGTCATTTCTGGTGATTTCCCTACACTTATCGCTCTAGAAGCAGTACATATATTTTTACTTTCCAAGAAAATTCTTCTGGGATATTATTTTGGCCAAGTACGGTGCACTTTTTTTTATGTTTTCGAAATCTTGATTATGGGTTTTATTTTTTATAAATTTCATCATCCTGATACCTTCAATCCTCTTGGAGTTAAGCCATGAGAAGATAATTGATATGTGCTCTCTAATCAGGTGTCCATTATCAGGGACATCAGAAAAAACAAGAGTCTTACTTCCAAACATTTTCAATTATTTAATTTTTGTTTTTGATAAATGATGAGAATGTTATTGCGGGGCAGGTAGAATTAGAGGCTGCTACGGAGGACCCGGGAACCCCTTTACGAGCCCCAACCACCGAAGCGGGGTTCACCACGGCATGCAAGGACACGTGCTTTGCTGACCTCTCCATGAAGATATGGGAAAGAAAGTATGACGGATCCAAGGGCCAGGTACTCTTCAACATCTTATTTTCAGCTCCCTTAAACTTATAGAAATTAATTTATATCAGTTTTAGGAAAAACAAATGTGCACAAAGAAGTATCGACAACACTGGAAAGTCCAATTTCAGCTGCTCTCAACTGTAAAAAAATGATTTTCTATGAGTTTTATGAATAACCCTTCGCATGAAAAGGTGTATCAAGGACTGTGAAAAATCTTATTCCAGTTTCCCTGAATTAGATAATTCATATTTTTGTATTAGTTTTGCGAGTTATCCTGCACAGAAAGTGTCGATGGCTCAGGAAAATCCTATTTTCAGCTGCTGCTAGTAAAATTTGATTTATAAATAATCTTGCTGGTACTTATTTTAGCTGCTCCAAACTTCTTTCAACTGATTTTTTTAATGGATTTTAGGATGAATTATCTACATCTCCGGGAAATCCTGTTCTCAGATGTTATAAACTTCTTTATAAATGATTTTTTAATGAAGTTTAAGAAAAATCACGCTCATAAAAAGTGTCAACGATTCAAGAAAATGCTATTTTGACTGGCCTTAAATTAAAAAATGAACTTCTACGAGCTTTAATAATAATCCTGCTCATAGAAAATATCAAGGGCTCTTGAAAATCCTAATTTCAGTTGACCTAAACTTTGAATGAAAGTTTTTTTTCCTGATTTTAAGGAATAATACTATTTTCAGGTGCCCAATTTTATTGAAAATAAGATCCTATTTTCAGCCGCCTTAAACTTTAAAGAATGAATTCCTTTGCGTTTTAGGAATAATCTTTTATATGAAAGAGTGTCAACTAAAGTGCATTTTTTTAGTCGCAAGGTAAAATCATTATTTTTATTGATTTTTAATGATTTTAAGAATAACTCGGGTGGACTTGGTTGGCAGCTGGTGCTGGATGTGACTAGCAATATGGCAGCGGTTGAGGTCGGCGGGGGGCCGTGGTTCGACTCTTGGAAGGGCTCAACTCTCGTGCCCGAGCCGATTCAACAGATCCTCAGACTCCCCATAAACGCGGAAGACCTCTTCCCCATTCCCTTTCTGAAGCCCCCTGGGCTCTGAGTTGACTCTTTGCTGAGGTCAATGGTCAAGTCAACCTCATCATCTTTTACATATCCTATTTTTTCCCTCTTCATCCCATGAGGTCGGAGATGGTACTAGACAACAAAATTGACATCAATTCACTTAAATAATAATTGAGAAAATGAGTATTATTAATTTGTTTTTGAAGCGCTCGTGTAGGATTGGAGCGCGAATGATGGATGGTCGTCCCAACCCATCATCTGTCACACACCACAGGATGACTGTACAAAGTCATCTCCATCATTCCCGTCACTGATCATCAGCCATCCATCATTTCCGTCATTAGTCATTAGTCGTCCATCATTTGCATCATTAATCATTAGTTATCCATCATTTCTGTATTAGTCATCCATCATTTCCGTCATTAGTCATCAGCCATCCATCATTATCCTCAATTAATGATCAATCATCCATCAATTCTGCAGTTGGTCATCGGTCATCCATCATTATCCATAGACAGAGACAGAGACGGGACAGATTTTGTTCTCCTTCATAGACAGAGACGGGTCGGGACAGATGGAGGCAAAATTTGGGCGGAGTAGAGACTTCTAATCCTCCGAATGCATGACTGAACTGACAGCCATTCAGTCCTGGTCCATCGAGGGAATGGCTGTCCAATATCCAGTATCGGACATCCGATATCTGATATCCAGAAAAAATCAGGACGGCGTCTGATACCGGATATCAGATATCGAACGGATACCGACAGTCATGTAAAACGGATATATACGAGGTAAGGACGAGGCGGATATCGGATTCTGGATATCAGCTTTCGATATCCGAATATCTGAACCAGTATCCGGATATCGATATCCGGTATCAAGAGAAATAATCAATAATGAACATGATTTTAGATGTTTAACATGAACAACGCCCAAATCTTTTACTAATGTTACCTCGTTTCATAAATGTGCTTCAAAATTTTCATTTTCTTCCGTATGGGATAATAGCATTCGTAGTTTAAACTTCGAGTCCTATTATCCCATATGGAAGAAAACACAAAATCTGAAGCGTATATATGAAACAAGGTAATAATATAGTATATATCAAATGAGGTAATAATAACTTAAAAGTTCTCTACTTGCCTCCGAATCCTATTCTCCCATATGGAAGAAAACAAAACTTTTGAATTGTATATATTAAACGAGCTGATAATATATTTGAAAAATTCTCTCCAAACCATTGCAGGATGACAGCTTCAATGAATAAATATATTTTTACAAACATTTCATGTTGGATTTTGAAATCTGATATCCGGATAAATTTTTAAATCTGATATCATCATCCTTCCCGAGAGACGGAGGCGGATGGCGACATCGAGACGGATAATGATATCGGAAATATGACATCGAGACGGATATCGGTACTGTATCAACCAATATCCAATATGATATCCGGATATCAGTAAATACAGATATCGGAAATGTGATTTCTGATATCTGATTCAGCATCCGTCCCGATCCCGTAATCTGATGTCGGTATCGGGTCGGGCGAACACTATGTCTGTCTATAACCAACTCCCATATCCCGGCACAATTACATTGAAAGTAAGCAAAAAAACAGATCTTCTAATGTTATTTATTTATTTCTGAGGTCGCATTTGTTTTTTCCTTTTTACACCACGAGTGTGAGATTTGAAATAAAATAAGACAATTAGTTTAGTCAAGCAAATGGCAGAAAATTTCGATTATTTTTCTATTAAAAAATAAATAGCTCAGGGGATTAAATAACAAATAGCTACGCGTGGGGTTTAAATATGAATGGCCTCGTTGGATTTGAGTTAGGGCAGATCTTGCGGAGAGGGCGGGAGAGATGAGACCGCGAGAAGGAGAAGAGGAGACGGAGTCGCCGGCGCGGCCGTCGAAGGGAAGCCTCAGCAGCGTGGTAGTGAGGCCTGATCGAGCTCCGGATCGCGGTGGAAGCAGTGAAAGGGAGAATGGTGATGCTCGTAATCGGAGATTTTCGGATGATTCAGGTCCGGCGACGTTCTTCCTCTGATTTTCCCTGAATTCTTGATTGGATTTTGGTGCTTCCTTGATTGTTTTCTTTCGACTGGTTCTTGTTCTTGGGTCGGCTGGCTTCGTCGCTTGAATTTTCGTGATTTTGGTGGCCGTTCTTGTTCTTATGATCGAAGGATCTTTGCTTTGCCCGGTGATGTCGCTTCGCACGGTTAGATATTGATGCGAGGTTCATAGTTTTTGATATTATCTTGGTCTTTTTATCGGTCTAACTTTTGTGCTGATGGGTAGTTTTTTGGCCCCCTGAGTTCCTTTGGTTAATTGCATTCAAACCATGAATGATGGATTGAGATAACTGCTGCTTAACATCTGACCACCCCTCTCAAATCTGTGGTAGTGGGTTGAAATTTGTTAAAAACATGACCCAAGTGATCATTGTGGCCAATTTTTCTGGGTGTGAAGTAAGATGTGTGGTGTTGTACGCATTTCAGATTACGGGTTCGATCCAAGAACATTTGTTGATAAATAAAACTGAGGTTACTGTTGCGAGGACCAGTCCTGCGTAAAAAATACCTCCATCTGCTGATTGAATTTTGCTTTTCGTTCTGCCAAGGGTGTCAGAGATTGAATTTTGCTGGAGATTTCTGCGACATTTCCAGATCACGGTAGCCAAAAAGATACTGGTGGTTCATGCAAGATAGAGGATCTATGAATCAGAAGAATTCTTTGAGATCTTTGTCTGAAGTGTCTGTCCTGGAGCTCTTATGTTTATCTTTACAACTCCCTGGAGCATTTGGGCAAAAATTGTAAAAAGAGAAGAAGTCTGTCTTTGTCAGAGTCTCCTTACAGGGATTCAAATACAGGGATTAAGTAAAGTTCGGTTTTGCTTCATGATTTTTTTAAGCAAAAGGAAATTTGGGGGAAAGAAAGCTGTGCAACCTGCTGGGTGCTGATTAAAGACTTAAGCTTTGGCTGATGGGTTAAATTAACTTAAACTGCTTAGATTGACTTGGAAATCCCTGCTTCGTTAGGTCAACTCTCCTAGTTTGGTCAAAAGCTCTTGAATGATGGATGGATCACTGGTCGTGGGATCCTTCAGTTGTTGCGCCTCGTGGCTCGGTCTCTCGACTTGGGTGCTCACTCTTCTTCTTTCCAGGGTATGGCACTCGTGCGGATTCCCCATTGTCGACACAGCCCAAGTACCGTCACTTTGACCGGGATGACATGCCATCAGGAGATCCCCAACCTCGTCGTCGCCCCAATGCAGAGTTCGACCTGCGCTGGCGAGGGCCACATAGGCGGCACGATCAAGAGTATGATGATTTCCGGCGATCGCCGAGCGTTGACCGTCGACAGTGTGGGTTTGGGTTTGACGGCGATAGCCGTGAGTCTTGGGGTGGCCGGGGCAGCAGTGGTGGCTGGTATAGTGACATATCTCAAGCTTATGTGCGCAATGGCGGTAGCGGCAGTGTCAAGCATCCGGATGTATCGCCAGGCTATATGTGCAATGGTGGCAGCAGCCGGAGCTTCAGTCCACCGCCGTACGGTCGTGGCGCGCTGTCAGCATTTGACAGGGCCCGAGATTGTTGGCATCGTGACGGTCCCGACGGCCAAATTAGGAATGACCCCAATTTGGCCCCACGAGCCGGGGACTGGATCTGCAAGAACCCTCTGTAAGTTAGTGAGGATTAAATTCTCTGAGGAATTCTGATTTTTTTTTGATTTGTTAGTTTTTTTCTCTTTCAGGTGTGGTAACTTGAATTTCGCCCGCCGGGAGTACTGCAACAAGTGCCACAAGTTCCGCTTCGAGTTCGCGGGCAGCCGTGTATTTGTATCTCCGCCACGGGGCCGGAGCAGAGACAGGCCAAGGATGAGTCCTCGGCGGGGAAAGCCGGGACTTTACCGGGACGAAGTGGGATTTAGGTCTGGGGACAGAATTCCCCGGGCAGCGGCGCCGAGGTTAAGCCGGGAGCATTGGGATGTGGAGGTGCGGCGGCGGAGCCGATCCCCCCCTTCTCGACGAGATTATGGCCGAGCACCCAGCCTGGGTCCAGGCCAGGGCCAAAGATTCCGTGATTGGCCCTAGTGATGCTTTTTTTGGCAGGATTATGCTGGTGAGAGGTCTCAACTTTACTGAATATATGCTCGGGAACTTTGCTCAATTTACTCAATATATTCACATCTCTCTCTCTCTCTCTTATTTCTAGCCTCTCTCTCTCTTGTTTCTAGTCTATTTCTTCCTCTCTCTCTCTCTCCTGTTTATTGTCTCTCTTCTCATCTTTTTTTATCTACTGTTTCTCGTCAATCTCTTGTCTTTAGTCGCTCTCTGTCTCTCTGTCTATCGCTTTTCATCTATCTTGTTTCTTGCCTCTTCTGATCTCTCTCTCTTCACTGTATTGTTGCTCATCGCTCCCTTGTTTCTAGTTTCTCTCTCTCTCTGTCCCCCCCACTGGCATCTGTCTTTTGTTACTTATCTCTCTCTCTCTCTCCCTTATTTCTAGTCTCTCTCTCTTTCTCTCTCCCGTTTCTTCTCTCTCTGGTCTATCTACCGTTGGCCATCACACTCTTGTTTCTAGTCTCTATCCCTCTCACTAGTCTATCTATTCTTGCTCATCTCTCTCTCTCTCATCTATCCGACGTTGCCCATCTCTCTCTCTTTCTCTCTCACTTTTCTATCTATTCTTGCACATCTCTCTCTCTCTCTTGTTTCTAGTCTCTCTCGTCTATCTGACGTTGCCCGTCTCTCTCTCTCTTGTTTCTAGTCTCTCTCGTCTATCTGACGTTGCCCGTCTCTCTCTCTCTCACTAAAGTCTATCTATTGTTGTTTTTCCCTCTCTTGTTTCTAGTCTCTCTTTCTCGTCTACCTACCGTTGCCCATCTCTCTCTCTCTCTCTCTCTTGGTTCTAGTCTCTCTTTCTCGTCTACCTACCGTTGCCCATCTCTCTCTCTCTCTCTCTCTTGGTTCTAGTCTCTCTTTCTCGTCTATCTACCCTTGCCCATCTCTCTCTCTCTCATCTATCTACCGTTGCCCATTTCTCTCTCTCTTGTTTCTAGTCTCACTCTCTCATCTATCTACCGTTGCCCATTTCTCTCTCTCTGGTTTCTAGTCACCTCTCTCATCTATCTACCGTTGCCCATTTCTCTCTCTCTAGTTTCAAGTCTCTCTCTCTCGTCCATCTATCATTGCTCATCTCTCTCTCTACCGTTGCTCACTTCTCTCACATTATCCTTTCTCGTCTCCGTCAAACGGGGTAAGGCAAGCGCACCGCAACGGTGCGTATCGAAACGGATGGGGCTACCTCGGACGGCGAACCAAACTCAGCCAGCTGCCCTATCCAGGACACAATGCAACGGTCGCCACGTCACTTTCCCTCGCAGGATAAATACCGGGGGGCGGCAAACGGGGGCCGTCGTGGTATTCGCGCGCGCGCGAGAGTGGAAAAAAAATAAAAAAAAAATTTGATTATTCGAATGATGCCGATGTGCGAATCGACCACCGGCCGGAGATTAAATACACTTGGAAGGCATCTCGCGGCTGATCGTTGCGATCGAACGAGCAGCTCTTCTTCGGGTATGGCGTCTCAGGGAACGATCTCGCCGTCGCCTACGGCCGGAGTCTTCGCCGAATCGGTGTTCGGGAACGTTGCGCAGGCTCCTGAGGATCCGATCCTCGGGGTGATGATCTCGCCTTCTTTTTTTAATGTTTTTTCTTCGCTTGATTGTGCTTCCGTGCTCGTTTATGGCTCCTGCTGCGTGTCAATGTTTGTTTGTTGTTGATCTGGTCGGTGGATTTTTTTATTTTGTTCTGGTTCGATGAATTGCTTTTTTATGGCTCCTGCTGTGTGTCAGGATTTTTATTTTGGTAATTTGCGGAGTTGTCTTGGATTTTGTTCGGCTTTGATGGATCGCTGTCTTTCTCTCTCTTGATTGTGCTTCCGTGCTTGTCTATGGCTCCTATTGCTTGTCAATTTTTGTTTTTCGTTGATCTGCTGAGTTGAGTTTTTATTTTGTTCCGGTTCCATGGATCCTGTCTTTTTCTCTCTTGATTGTGCTTCCGCGCCTTTTGCGTGTCAGGATTTGTGGCTCCTTTTGCGTGTCAGGATTTGTTTTTTTGTTAGTCTGCTGAGTTGATTTGTATTTTGTTCTGGTTTGATGGATCGCTGCCTTTCTCTCTCTCTTGATTGTGCTCCCGTGCTTGTTCTTAACTCCTGCGGCGTGTCGAGGTTTGTTTTTTTGGTAATCCGCTGAGTTGTTTTTTTATTTTGTACTGGTTTGATGGATCGCTCTCTTTCTCTCTCTTGATTGTGCTTCCGTGCTCGTTTTCAACTTCTGCAGCGTGTCAAGGTTTGTTTTTCGTTGATCTGATGAGTTGATTTTTATTTTGTTCTGGTTTGACGAATCACCGTCTTTCTCTCTCTTGATAATGCTTCCGTGCTTCTTTATGGCCACTGTTGCGTGTCGGGGTTTGTTTTTGGTAGTCTGCTGGCTTGGTTTGGATCTTGTTCTGCTTTGATGGATCGTTGTCATTTTCTCTCTTGATTGAGCTTCCGTGCTTCTTTGTGACTCTTGTTGCGTGTCAAGGTTTGTTTTTTTCGTTAGTCTGCTTAGTTTCTTTTGATATTTGTTGTGGTTCCATGGATCGCTCTTTTTTTCTCTCTTGATTATGCTTCCGTGCTCGTTTTTGACTCCTGTAGCGTGTTTTCTTCCAAAATAATAACTCCTCTGGGGGGGTTTGTTTTTTAATTTAATCTGCTGAGTTTCTTATTGTTTCCTTTTGGTTTGATGAAATCGTTGTTTTTTCTCTATTGATTGTGCTTCCATGCTTTTTATGGCTCCTGTTGTGTGTCAGGATTTGTTTTTTTGGTAATCTGCCGAGTTGATTTGGATTTTGTTCTGATTGTGGTGAGTCGCTGTCGTTTTCTCTCTTGATAGTGCTTCCGTGCTCTTATATGACTCCTGTTGCGTGTCAACGTTTAACTTTTTGGTAATCTGCTGAGTTGATTTGGATTTTGTTCTGGTTTTGATGAATCGCTGTCATTTTCTCTATTAATTGTGCTCCCGTGCTCTTTTATGACTCCTGTTGCGTGTCAAGGTTTGTTTTTTTCGTTAATCTGCTGAGTTTCATTAGATTTCGTTTTGGTCTGATGGATCGCTGTCTATTTCTCTCTTGATTTTGCTCCCAGCGCTCTTTTTTAGCTCCTGCAACGTGTCAGGTTTTGTTTTTTCGTTAAAATGTCGAGTTTCTTTAGATTTTGTTTAGCAAAATCGTGTTTTGCTCGCTTAATCATTCAACACTTAATTGTTCGTACATTCTTTCCTAGAATTACGAACATACTCAACGCTTTGATTCGCTTTGAATCTTCTAATATCTTTACGTATCGCTCAAAAAGTTTTATCTTTTCCTTCAGCCCCGTATATTATCTTCATTTGGAAAGTCATGTAATTTTCTTCTTTATTTTGGGTAATTTAGGTGACCGTCGCGTTTAACAAGGATCCTAGTCCTATCAAGGTTAACCTAGGAGTTGGTGCTTACCGTACGGAGGTGAGATGTTCTTGTTTTTGTGATGTTGCATTCCGGAATTTTTTTGAAGGAATTCTTTGTGTGTTACGTTTGACATTTGAGGAATGCATGAACTAAAGTATTTGAATTATTGTAGGAGGGTAAACCTCTTGTTTTGAATGTTGTGAGAAGAGCTGAGCAGCTTTTGATTAACGACCAGTAAGTTCTCCTTCGATGAAGCACCTGTAGACTTTCAGAAGTTATTTTAACTAGATAGTCGAATTATCATATTTATTTCAGGAAATATACACTCTTATTCTTGATTAGCTCCAGTTTAATGGTATGATATTGAACCATCGGAACCTTGTTTCTTCAGGACACGGGTAAAGGAATATCTCCCCATCACTGGTCTCGCGGAGTTCAACAAATTGAGTGCAAAGCTAATTTTTGGTTCTAACAGGTGAAATGATCATCCAGTTTAATTTCATTTTTTTCATTGCATGTCCATATAACAACTCGCCTCCAAGTAAGGGTTTGAATTTTCAGTGGCTTTAACATTAAATCCAATGCTGGAAAATCGCTTCGCTGCGCAAGCATTTGAATATATTTCCAAAATTTTTCGAGGGCGTTGTTTTTCTTGGTCTGTAATTTTTCTAAATACAAGAAAATGACCTGTGAAAATTTTTTTGTACGATTGAAGTAAAATGCGGCCACGAGCATTTCTACTGAATTTCAATGGTTTTGTTCCACTCTCCCAGGGTTATATTTCATTTTTGTTAGACTGCAGGGTTAAAATGTCACTCCATAATCTACTAGCAGATTTCATATGAAAACATATATCTCTATCTCTCTATCTAATGCAGAAAGAGTGAAGTAAAACAATAACCTTTTCACTGATTTTTGTTATCCCCTCTATAAATATTCCTCATATTTATAGAACGGCGAACGGGGAAGTGAGAAGGGAGAACAGCGGTGAACGGGGAAGGAGAAGGATCTACGAGAACGGTGAAAGGGGAGAAGAGTGAGAAGGAAACGGTGCTGAAGGGAGATCTGCGAGAACGGCGAGAAGGGAGAAGGGAGCTCGGGACTGAAAGGGGATCAGCGAGAAGGGAGAAGGGAGCTCAGGACTGAAAGGGGATCAGCGAGAAGGGAGCTCGGGACTGAATAGGGATCAGCGAGAAGGGAGAAGGGAGACCTGCGAGAAGGGAGAAGGGCGGTATGCGATCTGCGATCGGCGGTGGACGGTGATCTGCGGTCTGAGGGAGAGATTGGGAGTAATAGCATCACCATCAAACGCCGTTCTCATCACCGACCCCGACCGGCCGGCGACCCCCGACTTCAACCGGCCGTGACCTCCAACCTCGGCCAGCCAAGACTCACCGGCATCCTCCGGCCTCTGACCTCGACCTCCAACCTCGCGACTTCCGAGCTCCGACCTCGCGACATTGAGGGGCGATGAGACAAAATCCAAAGTCACTCGGCCAAGGCAGCATTGTCAGGCAAAATGAGCGTCGGGACCTGCAGGTTCGGCGATCTCGTTTCAACTACTAGCGCGGAGTCGACGGGCGCCGCAATGGGGTGAGGCAGGATGCCGAATGGCTAGGTCCGGGAGGGAGGTCCCAGAGGGGCGACCTGCAAGGGGCATCGTTCCAAGAAAAATTTCGCCACGGTTACCTAGGATCTGCGCATCAAGATGGAGGACGTCGCGCCCATGTCGGCAGGACCTCCAGTAACCGAAGAGGCCAACGAGATGACGGTCGAAGGTCATCATGCCGCGGTGCCAAGCAAGCAAAACAAATCTTCGACAGAAGGCCTCATCGAGATCAAGACGACGGGTCCGCCCGGGACACCGGAGGAAACCCACAACATGACGTCCTGCACATATCCAGCTGGCGCGATGCGGTAGTACATTGTTACGACGACAGAAGGGTGGAGAGATGGAGGCCAATCCGAGGCGGTTACCTCCGCACAGAAGACGAGAGCGCCCCCCGTTGCAGCGGGGAGCTCCGACAGAAAGGCCATCGCATGGGCTTTGTCCAAGACTCCCATCGAGTTGTCCAGGCACACTCCATAAGAGAAGGGCCTGGACGAGAGGAAGGCAAGCGAGGCATCTCCAATTCAAGGCAGACGCTGTTGAAAAACAATGAGGGAACACTGGAGGAAGGGCGGGCAGACATCAGAGGAATGGTGGAGGACAAGGAAGGATGGGTGACCGTGAGGTCTCGACGTATTAAGAATACACAAAGCAAGAACAAACTGCCCCACTGGAGAGGAGGGTCGAGTCTTTCGGGAGACTCATGCATATCATTTCGTCGGGATTGGAGTCCGGGGACCCCAACGTGGTAGTGTTGGAAGTGGAAATGGTAGAGGGAGATCTGATACCACAGTCAATCCAGTTCCCTAGCTATCAGAGTATTTTCAGGGCAAGTTTCCGAGCTAGGGCACTCTCGCCGGCACCTTGCGTACCCGGGGGTCCAGAGGCGCGATGGGGCGAGATGCCGCGAAGCTCCCCCATTCAAGCGCAACCGACAATGCAGACGAGGGAAGACATGCCAATACTAGATGGAGATATAGGGTGCCAGGCTCAAGGAGAGTCGGAGACATTGATTCCTCCGGCGGCCCCTACTGCAGACGCGCAGGCAACTGAGTGTGGTGGGTCAGGCCTTCCACAGTTGTCAGAGGAATTGGCTGAGGCGGTCACACCGGTACCTCAAGAGGGGGACGTCGCCATGAAGGGGCAAGGCCCAGGAGGGAGGAGGTTAAGGATGCCCCAAAGAACACGACGCATCAAGAAGGGTGATTTTAGCCGGTTTAAAGGCATTGTGTACCGTGGGGGGAGATTAGCCTTGACGGATGCGGAGGGTAAGGAGACATGGCTAGTGGCGGGGAAAAATGGTCTTATGCGTCTGAGAATGGAAGGACCATCAAGAACGGTAGTTCCTAAGCGGGAATGAGGCGACGGAGATTGCAACTCCCCCAAATCAGGGAGCGGATCTCGTGGTAGAGCGAGATTTGAACATGCCATTGACGGTACGAGAGTTGGCTGAGAAAGTGGAGCTTCTACTGGCGCAGATACAAGGGGGGCCACCATCACTCTGGATATGAGATGCATCTCCTGGAATGTACACGGTCTCCGTGACGAAGGGAGACACGGTGTGATAGGAGGGTATTTGCGGCAATGGGGAGCATATATAGTATGCTTGCAAGAGACGATGCTAGAGAGATGCGACGCTAGGGCGTGGAACTTGGTGGGGCGGGGTTTCTTGGAGGGTTACGTGGCCATTAATGCAGTCGGAAGATCAGGGGGTTTACTGGTGGCATGGAACACATCGACCTATGCTAAAGAGGGGTCCTAGACGGGGCAGTATGTGGCTGCAGTTAAACTCAAAAGAAGAAGTGACAATGTTCAATGTGTGGTGGCATCAGTCTATGGCCCCGTTATCACGACTCACTGACAGGGACTATGGGAGGAGCTGGAGGGGGTGGTTGCGCTCTTCTAGCGGATCCCAATGCTTATTTGAGGGGATTTCAACGTGACGCTGGAGTCGGATGATAGACCAGATGGGACTGGAGGACAAGACATGGGTTCGGAGGAATTCTGGTCCTTTCTTTCATGCGCGGGCATGCAAGAAATGGGGCCTACGAACTGTATCTACACATGGAGGAGTACGAGGAGACCTAATACTCTCTCCCGGCTTGATAGGTTCCTTTGTTCAGTGGAGCTGTTGGAGGAATACCCGCTGGCCGAGGTGCATGCACCCCCTAGACCATTGTCGGATCACGTCCCAATTATCTGGCGGGCAAGTGTTGGCCAGAATAGATCCACATACTTCAAGATGGATAGATCGTAGTTGA
Organism: Wolffia australiana; assembly: GCF_029677425.1. Taxonomy (NCBI): domain Eukaryota; kingdom Viridiplantae; phylum Streptophyta; class Magnoliopsida; order Alismatales; family Araceae; genus Wolffia; species Wolffia australiana. Next base: position 2,758,510 of record NC_135837.1, on the reverse strand, counting down.
AGGAAAAAGGGTTCAGGGAGGAGGTGAGTTCATGGTGGTCATCCCAAGCCACCCAGGGCACAGCTACAACACAATTGGCTACCAAATTGTCAGGTTTGCGTCTTCACTTGATGAAATTGAAGAAAAAGATCCGAGAAGAACGACACAATCGTAGAAATGAGGCCTTGTCACGGGTCCAACAGCTCGATGCATTGGAAGACGTAAGGGGCTTAACTGATGCTGAATGCTCGGAGAGAAAAAGTTGCTATGGCAGGCGGCAGCACTCTCGCCAACTATGGCTATCTGAAGGAGACGCCAATACTCGATTCTTTCATCTGGCAGCGAATGGAAGGCGTCGTTCGAATCAAATACTACGTTTAAAAGTGGGAGATCGAGAAGTTAACGGGACACAAGCTGTGGGAGGAGCGTTGGCAAACCATTTTAGAGAGATGACTAAACAAGGGACTCGAAATCAATGGAGATGGAGCGGTAGAAGCGCATCCAAGGTGACACAAGGACAACAAGCTGAGTTGGTGAAGCCTTTCTCAGTGGAAGAAGTGTGAACAGCGATCAAAGGTTTAAATGAAGAAGGTGCACCGGGTCCGGATGGGTTCCCTGTTTTTTTCTTCCGTGAATTCTGGGAGGTGGTTGGGCCAGAGTTGATGGGTACACTAGACCAGTTTCGGCGAGGGAATTATGGCGTGGAGCGGCTCAACCGATCCCACCTATTTCTACTGCCCAAAAGGCATGGCGCCATCAACGTGGGGGATTTCAGGCCCATTGCACTGTCAAACTCTATATACCTTATCATTGCCAAGGTGTTGGCAAACCGGCTATGGGTGGTAATTGGGGACCTAGTTGGGCCGTTTCAATCGGCCTTCATTCCTGGAAGACAATTGGTGGACAGTGTGGTGGTGGCGGGGGAGATTGTATCATCATGGAAGACGAATAAAACTAAGGGTTTCATGTGGAAGGTCGACTTCGCTAAAGCGTACGACTCACTCGATTGGAGATTCTTATGGTCGGTAATGCGCAAACGCGGGTTCCCCGAGGAATGGGTGAGATGGGTGAGGCAATGTGTTACGTCTCACTCATTCTCGATTCTGCTCAACGGTCGAGCTGAGGGAGGGTGGATCCACCCACAAAGAGGAGTCAGGCAGGGATGTCCGTTAGCACCGTTGCTTTTTGTTCACCTGCACACTTAAAGCTTGCGAGCAGGGCCTACTACGGGGTTTTCAGACGGCGAGCTACTCAGAGGGAATCCTGCTCCTGCAATATGCTGATGACACCACTTTCTTCATTGAGGGCTCATTGAGAGAAGCTCGTATCTTATCCGCATTGCTTGAACTATTTGCGGACTTCTCGAGCCAAGTCTGCCTTTGTGGGTTTCGGACTTTCTTCGGAGGAAAAGGCACAGTGTGCAAGAGCTCTAGGTACACCTCAAGGCTCGCTCCCGATGGGCTAATTGGGTCTTCCGTTGACCGGGAGACGGATCCTAGCAGCGGAGTGGCATCCGGTGGTTGAAAAAGTGGAAAGGAAGCTCGAAGGTTGGCAGAACAAGACACTGTCAAAAGGGGGTCGTTTGGTGCTGCTACGGTCAGTCCTGTCAGCAATCCCGTTATTCTACTTGTCAGTATTCAAAATGCCAGCAGTTGTGATAAACAGATTGGAGGGGGCTATGAGAAGGTTCTTTTGGGGAGGCACTAGAGAGGAAGGGGGCAAGGGAGTGCCTCTTGTGGCGTGGGAGATATTTTGCAGACCTATGAAGCAGGGAGGGCTGGGGATCCTTCATTTGGAATCAATGAATCTGACATTGTTGACCAAATGGGTGGAACGGATTATGAAGTCAACAGAGGGACTAGTTTTCAATGTCCTGAGAGATAGATATGGTTCTGAGATAAGTTGGGATAGGCGTTGGGCTCGTGTCAGGGGAGAATCCCCCTTTTGGAGCAGTCTACGCCGCACGATACCTCAAGTGCGGGAGTTTTTTGAGCCCAAATCGGGGGATGGGGCAAGGTTCCATTTTTGGACTGATAATTGGTCTAACCAAGGCACCATGAATTTGAAGTTCCCAAGACTATTTGCACTAGCGAGACACCTAGAGGCCAAAGTCAGTGAGTGTTGGGACGAGGCTTGGGTCCCTATATTGACAAGAGCCTTATCAGAGCCACGTTTTGAGGAGTTTTGCGGATGCAAGAGTCACTTCTACCACTCAGCCCTTCAACTGAAAGTGGAGACGGTTGGACGTGGGGGGGGGGTCGGCTTTCTCAGTGAAAGAAGCATATTTGAGGATTAGAGGAGAAGCGAGGGATGACGTGACTATCAATAGGGCATGCCACAGGTTGATGAAGCTCAAAGTTCCACTGAAAGCGCGAATTTTCAGCTGGTTATTGCGGAGGCAGAGGCTGATCACATAGGTCTATCGGCGGAGATGGGCCCCCATGGATCCTGCAGACTGTCCTATGTGCGCTAGGGGTGAGGAGGACTACTCACACCTATTCTTCACGTGTCACTTCGCCCAGAGAGTCTGGGCATCGCAACAGGTACCGGATGTGAATGTCTCCTCAGATGAGGCCTTTTGGACTTCAGTCATAGAAGGAAGACACAGAAGCGGAGTGGAATGGGGGCGACTACTTGCAGTGCTCTGGGCGATATGGCTACATCGGAATGAAGTGGTGTTTAAAGGAAAGGCAGCTTCGGTAGTGGACGTTTCTCATGCCGTAGAGGCACTCGTGTATTTTTGGGTTGGAAGGGGAGGATAGTCCTTTTTTGGTCGGGTTTGTACATTGTTTGTACAAAACATTTACAAGTTAATGATAGCAGGTTGGCCACCGGTTCCGGGTGGCCTTCCATGTTTTCTTCAAAAAAAAATAAATCCTCATATTGATGTATTTTATGGAAGTTCCCGGCGGTGGCTGTCCTAATATCTCAGTTATATCGTTGTGCAGCCCTGCCATCAAAGAAAACAGGGTAGCGACCGTTCAATGTTTGTCAGGAACAGGCTCGCTGAGAGTCGGAGCAGAGTTCCTGGCCAAACATTACTATGAAGTAATCTTCTGGTCTCTCCTGCCTACCTTATGTTCTCTAAAAAAACAATTTTTAAACGGTCAACCTTTTTCAGAGAACAATTTACGTTCCTGTCCCCACCTGGGGAAACCATCCCAAGGTTTTCATAATGGCCGGGCTGTCTGTGAAAACATATCGGTACTACGACCCAGCAACACGTGGACTAAACTTTCAAGGTCCTATTTCATACCATGATTCATATTTTTTCTTTAATATTTGTTTATTTATTTGAAATTAAAATCATAAATATTCATGACTTTTATTTTCATGCTGCAGGTCTTCTAGAAGACCTTGGCGCAGCGGAGCCTGGTGCTATAGTACTTCTTCATGCATGTGCTCACAATCCTACTGGAGTTGACCCCACGCCGGACCAATGGGAACAAATCAGACAGTTAATGAGATCGAAAGGGCTTCTACCTTTCTTTGACAGTGCTTATCAGGTTGATTCCTCTTATTTTTTTAATCTCATCGCCATGGGCTTCATCCAGAATATCTTCTTATTATTAAAATTTCCTTTTTCCAATTAGGGCTTTGCAAGTGGTAGTCTGGATGCAGATGCACACTCTGTTCGCTTGTTCGTTGCAGATGGGGGTGAATTGCTTATGGCTCAAAGCTATGCAAAAAATATGGGACTTTATGGGGAACGTGTTGGTGCCTTGAGCATAGTAAGATTTTGCTGCCTAGCTACTTGATTTCCTGACATTTTGGCAAATTTAAGCCTCTTAATTGTGCTTGTCGGGATTGTTAGTAGAATGTAGAGGGTCATGGTGAAGATGATGAGGAATTGTCACCGTCCTGGTTGTTGTCATCCATCAGTTGATGTCGGATCATCATCATCATCATTTATTGGTTCACGACGAATCATCATCACCGAGCCATCAGCATTCGTCCAAGACCAACGATGATGGTGACGAATTCCTTCGCATCATCATACAACCTAGTCGCAAGTTTAAAATTTGAGTGATGGGAAATATCTGAAACGATGTCAATGAGAATCATCATCCTCGTTGTTGTTATCCATCTGTTGATGATGGACCATTGTCTTTGTCATTCATCAAAGCCCAAACGTGGATTACAATGATGACGAGATGCGGGATGGCAAAACTTTCATCATCTGCCTTTCCTAGTTCGATGTCAATGATGATGTCAATTACGGGTGGACACTGAAATCGACAATGATGAATTCATCATCATCTTTGTCCTTGTCATTTACTGGTTCGCCGCGACTCACCATCGCAGCGGCATCGGCATTTGTCCAACCACAACGATGACGATGAAAAATTCCTCATCGTCATCATCCAACCTACTAGCAAGTTCGAAGCTTGAGTCATGAAAAATCTCTGAAATGATGAAAATTTTGACCTTTGCCTCACTTTTCCGAGAGTAATGTTTTTCCCCCGATTTGAGATAAAATATTTCATCTTATGGCATAGTTCAGAGCTATGAAATCTAGGAAGATTGGATGATGCGGTAGTAAGTCTTGTTAAAACGATACATTTTGTATTCCAGGTGTGTAAGGCAGCTGACGTGGCATCGAAAGTCGAGAGCCAGCTGAAGTTGGTCATCAGGCCAATGTACTCCAGTCCACCTATTCATGGCGCAGCCATAGTGGCCACCATCCTCAGGGACAGGTGATTCATGAAAAATAATTATTTTAATTTTCATTTATCTCGTGAAACGGAAAAAGAAAATTGTAATTTCCCATCATTTATTGTTACATCCTTGTCTATGTATTAAAATATGGTGTTTATTTTGTTTCAAAAAAAAATATGGTGTTTATTTGTGTTCTATTGCAGTGAATTGTACAATGAGTGGACCGTTGAGCTGAAAGCCATGGCAGATCGCATCATCAGCATGCGCACAGAGCTGCAAGAAGCGCTCTTGACCAAAGGTACTTTATAAACTTATAATTTTTTCAATTTTTGGGCAATTCTTTTGCTTCTCGTGGTCTCAACTTCTATTTAGTTTTAGACACCTTTCAGAATTCGACATGTAGGATCAATTGGGAGAAACTTGATTAAGATTGGGAAACGATGGTTTAAATTTATTTGGATAAAACTATTTATTTATTTCAAGGAAAAATAGAATTTATTTCCTTCCAGTTACTCCCTTTTAGAGGTCCTATCTATATTCACTTGTTACCTCCTAGAAGAAAGTATCACTAATTCTTTTAAGCGTTTGATACCCTGGTGTTATTTTTTTAAGAGTTTTCTTGAACCCATGAAAATATGTTTGATCCACAATCCGATTCGATAGAAGTATTAATCTATTTTATTTATAATTTATTTCCTTCCAATCAATAATCTTTTTTAGCGTCTCAAACTCTTTAAATGAGAAATTTCTCTGGCGCTATCATATATTTTAGGAAAAACCTATTGGATATTAATATTTATTCATTTTTCGCTTATATTTTCCTCCCAATTACCTTCCTAAAAGGTCCGATCAACAGTTTTTTTAAAATATTTTCTTATGAGGAGAAATTTCTTCCAATCTCTTGCTAAAAGATTTTGAAAACAATTGGATGCAGGGACGCCGGGGGACTGGAGTCACATTCTGAAGCAGATTGGTATGTTTACGTTCACGGGGCTCAACCCAGACCAGGTGGCCTTCATGAGAAGCCAGTATCACATTTACATGACCTCAGATGGGTAAGCTCCTTTTTTTTAAATTAAATTACTTGACAAATATTGATATGATCTCAGATGGGTAAAAGCTCCTTTTTTTTATAAATATCTTTACAAATATTTATATGACACCAGATGGGTAAGCTCCTTTTTTTAATTAATTACTTGACAAATATTTATGTGACCTCAGATGGGTAAGCTCCTTTTTTATAAATATCTTTACAAATATTTATATGACACCAGATGGGGTAAGCTCCTTTTTTTTAATTAATTACTTGACAAATATTTATGTGACCTCAGATGGGTAAGCTCCATTTTCATTAATATCTTTACAAATATTTATATGACCTCAGATGGGTAAGCTCCTTTTTTATAAATATCTTTACAAATATCTATGACCTATGATGGGGTAAGCTCCTTTTTTATAAATGTTTCTCAAATATTTATTTGACCTCAGATGGGTAGGTTCCTTTTTTTACACATATATATTTTTTACCAATATCTATGACCTATGATGGGGTAAGCTCCTTTTTTATTAAATGTTTTTACAGATTTATATGACCTGAGATGGGGTAATCCCCTTTTTTAATAAATGTTTTCACAAACATTTATTTGACCTCAGATGGGTAGGTTCCTTTTTTGTACACACACACAAATATATATATATATATATTAAATTTAGATGACCCCTTATGGGTCAGCTCCTTTTTATAAAACGTATTTACAGATTTGTGACCTCAGATGGGGCAAGCTCCTTTTTTTACATCTTTAAAATAAATATATATGACCTCGGATGGGGTAAACTCCTTTTTTATTGACATATTTTTAAAAACCTTTGTATGAAATCAGATGTGGCCAGCTCCTTATTTATTACTATTTTTACAAATATTTATACGACCTCAGATGCGTAAGCTTTTTTATTCATATTTTTTGAAATATTGTAGATACATGTTTTCACTAATATTTATCTGACCTCAGATGGATAAGAACCCTAATTTCATAAATATTTTTTAAAAGATTATATGATTTCAGATGGGTGAGCTCCTTCATTTCTAACTTTTAAAAATTATTTTTCCAGGAGGATCAGCATGGCAGGGCTGAGCTCGAGGACGGTGCCACACCTTGCTAACGCCATCCACGCCGCTGTCACCGGAACCGTCTGATTGGGAACAGCGAGTTTTCATAGACGGCATAAAATTTGCCAGGGAATCTTTGATCTTTCTTGGTGAGTTTTGCCACCCGTCTTTTTAATGTAATAATAAATGTATGCTCTAAAGATTTTACCAGGCTCAAGGGAGTAAACATTTTGAAAGGTTTTGCAGAATTTGAAATAATAAATGTTAGAAACTATTGGGCTATGTTTGGAGGAGTGGGAGTATTATCCATTTTTTATCGTAAAACAAGAAAAACTGAAAAAAAATATTGTGAAAATCTCTTATATTTCTTTAGCTAACACTGAAGAAAAGGTATGAACGTAAATTCTCTTTAACGCTATCTTCTCTTTTTCTAGTTTTTCCGTAACCGGGGAAAACCATTTTAATATTTCCCTTTTTTGAAATAAAAATTTCACTTCTTTTATGCTTCATTTTCTTCTTAACAAAAAATTCTTGGGACATGTAAAGTGAAATTTAATTCTTGTCATTGTCTATAAAATCTGAGTCAATAGCAGGTTCAGCATGAACCACAAAATGAGCTTATAAATAGTTGTTAATTATTTACCTTAGTACGGAGGGAATCAATTTTGTGAAAGTTTTTGGCAGTTATGTTAATAGGCTTTTCATATGATTTTTGGAAGTTCAAGAAAATCTAACTACATTTTTTCTATTTAATCTTGAATTATTGGAAACTAATTTTTTGGGTGTTAGATGCTTGTTATGATTTTTAGGGTTAAAAATAAATTTAAATTAATTACCTTTGCCGGTGACTGGCGGTGTCAGGTAGTGGGTGGTGGTGACAGTGGAGAGTTGTGGGGTGCGCTGCCAAATAGACCAGCTGGTCTAAGGCGATGAAGCGAGACGAACTGGTCGGTTCACTCTAGAGATATAGGAAATCTGCTTCACCGACTCGACTCAATATGGACCCAGTCAGCTTCATCAAAAGTTTGGAACCATGGATATCACAGGTGGTAGTTTTGCTATCTGCAGAAAAAGGTGTGTACAGTAGTGTGGGAAAGCATCACGGCCTTCCCAGGGGATGTTTTCTATTTACATTCCTGTCTCTTAGAAAGGGCTGCTAAACGATCAGACCAGACAGGTGCAGGTAGCTTTACCGCTTTACCCGTCATTGAAACACAAGCTGGAGATGTATCGGCCTATATCCCTACCAATGTGATCTCCATAACAGATGGTGTGACTTTAGGAGCAAAGAACATGATTCAAGAAATAAATACATTCTGATAAAAATAAAAGCATAGTTATAAGAAAGAAGGTTATCCGAAGGTGATGCTTGGTATGAAGGAGAGTTTTGTGTGTGCCTGCTAAGGTTAAGCAGTTAATTGATAGTTGACTTCTTATGCGAGTCACCTTCTTTTAGGCTCAGAGTCACCTTCTTCTAAGCTCCGCTGGACGAAAAACAGGATTCTCGTTCAAGATATCAAAATAGCCTGCATTTCCTCTTTGTATTCTTGATCTGGCATCTGGAGCTCACAAGGTTAACATTTATCTCTGGTTGCACTCCCCCTAGTAACTGCAATCATTCATTTTTTTGATGATTTCTTCTGGTTCTGGAAACAATTTTTTGAGCTTTTGGATGGTCTTTGGGGTCTTGGAATGCTCTAGACCTAGGTTATCAAAACTGACACAAAACACAAACCAATATGAGTGGAAAAGGTGGAAAACCACACAAACCTCTATGGAGGTAGTCCCTTACTGAACTTTGGTACTCCCCTAGATCTGCTTCTCCAAACTTCAGACCAATTCTACCTCCTCTCTTGATTACTCAAGGGTGGAGTCAAACGATATTCTGGCGAAGTTTTTTATTTCATTAATAGACATCATAACAAAATCAAAGGTGAAACAACCGTGGGAAGGAAGAGGGAGTCATGTTAGGCTGAAGACCTTTCTCACGATCAAGCTCTCACTCAAGTCTAGATCTGTCAGCTAGGGTTTTTGGAAAAGAAAGCTCATTCATTTCACTTAGCTCCCATAGTCCTATGGGGTTACATAATGGGCCCAATAACTAACTGGGTCGTGTACAAATACAAGTAGAAGGTACTTACTAAAAAAATACAAGTATGAAAAAAGAACATAAAAGAAATAGAAATGCTAACGAGGTCCCTTGTTGACACCCCTTTTCAAGCTGGTGAACAGATACTTCTGATCCCAAGCTTGCTTCGTATACGACCAAACAATGTCCTCGTCAGTCCTTTGGTAAAGACATCTGCAATGTGATTAGCAGACCTGACTTGCGCAATCTGAACACGTCCCTGGTCAATCTTCTCCCTGATCCAATGCTTGTTTAGCTCAATGTGCTTTGTTATTTCATGTAGAACAGGGTTGTGGGCAATATCAATTGCTGATTTACTGTTGCAATACAGGACCATAGGTTTCCTTTGCTCCAGCCCAAGTTTCGGTGAGAATATTTCTGATCCACGATGTCTCACGAATGCCTTTAACCAATGCTCTGTATTCTGCCTCAACACTAGATAACGAGATTTCAGATTGCTTCTTACTCCTCCAGGTTACTAAATTTCCTCCCAGAAATGATCAATATCCTGATGTTAACCTCCTGTCTATCAGTGATCCTCCCAAGTCAGCATCTGTGTATACTTCCACATCTGCTCCTCTGTGACGATGATACAATATTCCATGGCATGCGGATCCCTTCAAATAGGCCAATTCTTTGTATGCAGCTTCTAAGTGAGATTTTCTAGGGTTCATGAATCTACTCAGTAGTCCGACTGCGAATGCTATGTCAAGTCGAGTATGATTGAGGTAGATCAGTTTTCCAATCAGCCTTTGCTATTGCCCTTTGTCAACGGAGGATTCTTCTTCACAGATACCCAATTTCACATTGGGATCGATTGGCACAGTGGACGTTTTGTAACTACCCATTCTTGTCTCTTTTAGAAGATACAACACATACTTATGCTTTGAGATAAATATCCCATGGGCAGAGTAGGCCACCTCGATTCCCATAAAATATCTCAGCCTTCCAAGTGCTTTAATTTCAAAGAGTTCTGATAATTTGGCACTTAAGACTCGATTCTCGACTTCATCATCTCCTGTGATGATGTTGTCGTCCACATACACTAGTAAAATGGAGATTGTTTGTGACTTGGAACACTTCACAAGTAGGGCGTGGCCACCGTTGCTTTATTTATATCCCATATTAATCAAGCTGCATGAAAATTTGCCAAACCATGCTCTTGGGGATTGTTTAAGTCCATATAACGCTTTCTTCAATTTGCATACTTTTCAGCCAGACTCTGCCTGATAGTACCCAATTGGTAACTGCATATAGATCTCTTCATTCAAGTCACCATGGAGGAATGCATTCTTTACATCATACTGTAATAGTGCCCAATTATAATTAGCTGCCAGTGCAATTAGGATACACACTGTATTAAGTTTAGCAACTAGAGCGAAGGTCTCTTCCGAGTCAATTCCACAGGCCTGTGTGTAGCCTTTGGCTACAAGTCTTGCCTTATATCTTTCAAGCGTACCATTCGCTTGATATTGCACAGTAAATATTGATCTACATCCCACGGGACGTTTACCATGTGGAGCATCGACAATCTCCCAGGTGTTGTTTTGTATTAGTGCTTCCGTCTTAATATCCATAGCCTTCTTCCAGTTCATCTCTTTGAGTGCTTCTTCATATGTTCTTTGAATAGATACGGAATTGAGGGCTGTAATAAAGGACTTGTACTCACTTCCCAAGTGTTGATAGCTTACCACATTGGAGAGTGGATACTTATCCTTCTGGGTACACTGCCTTTTTCCTTTCCTCAAGGCAATCGGACATCCACTATCATCTTCTTCTATTTTTTCATCGGATCGATCAGGATTGTCACTTGTTTCTTTCTCTGGCGGTTCTCCAACTTCACCACTTTCACTTTCACCAGCATCACTTGATGAGCCAGCCAGATCATATTCAGTCCTTGGGAGTGTTTCATGTCGAATATCCGGTATGATTTTAGCCTTGTCCATGATGATAGAAGGACCATAATACATAGTTATATCCCGACTTCCAGAGAATGGTGGAGTAGAGATTTCATGGAATGTAACATCACAGATATCAACATTCTTCTTGAAGTCGGATCATAGCACTTATACCTTTTTTTGTGTATGCGAATAACACATGAATACACATTTTACAACTCGAGGACTAAATTTATCCCTTGGATTATGGATATGCACAAATGCTGTACACCCAAATATCCTTGGACTAAGATCAGTCTTCAGCCGAGCCTGTGGATAAAATTTCATCATCAGATATATAGGGCTTTCGTAGTTCAACGTTTTTGACGGTAGCCTATTGATTATCTGCACGGCTGTCAAGATGGCCTCCCCCTAGAAACTCTTGGGAACTGCATAATGTAATAGTAATGATCGGGCCATTGTAGTTACATGACCTATCCTCGTTTCTGCTACCTTGTTCTGTTGTGGGTTATACACACAAGATGACTCATGTACTACACCCTCCTGAGCAAATAAGGATGACAGAGTCTTGTTGAAAAAACTTTAGCATTGTCTGACCATAGTCACTTAATTGAGATACCGAACTGATTCTTCACCATGCGAAAGAAGTTTCCAATTACATCTGCAACATCAGAATTGGATTTTAATAAATACACCCATGTTAGTTTGGTTCAGTCTTCAACCAATATGAGATACCACTTTTCTCTCGTCAAAGTTGTAGTTGAGGATGGACCCCATACATCACCATGAACGACAGAAAATGGATGTGTACTCCGTTCTCCTCTCCCATTAAAGGACACACATTTATGTTTAGCATAATGACAAATATCACATGACTCATAAGAAGAATTCACTTTCTTAAAGAATACATGAAACATGAGTTTCAAAAGTTCAAATGATGGGTGTCCAAGACAAGAGTGCATTAGCTTAAGTTGCTCCAACTCTCTGCTACACTCCTGCTCCTGGACAGCACCCTTGGATATGTGAGCCTCCCCAACAAGATCACTCACGTACACCAGTCCATTCTTCTCCTTAAAAGGTGAAGTCTATAGGTTCTTGGCCTTGTCATAAATAAAGCACCCATCAGATGTCATGGTAAAAATGAGGTGTAAATCTTTTTCAAGTTTCTGAGGAGATATGAGCTGTGCCTGAAGTCCTCGAACATATAAGACTTGTTTAATAATACCCAGATTGGCAATTTTAACATCTCCTATACCAGTAACCATAAACATTTCCCCTCCTGCAGTAAACACTCATCTACTCCCTTCGTAAGGAGCATAATTATGAAAATTCATATAGTAGGGAGTCATATGATCTGTGGCACCTGTATCAATAATCCAGTCCGAAGAGATATTAGAAGAATAAAAAATTGTCTCACCCACATGAGCCATGGATGTAGAGCTTATCATAATCTTCAGTTTATCAAATTCCTTCTTCAATTTATCATAATCTTTGATCTGAATAGTTCTGCCACCGTCAGCTTGCCCTTTCCTAGCACCAGAATCTGCTTCTTTAGCATCAGTAGAATGGGCTTGGGCAGGTCTGACATGTGGATTTAAAATCCAGCAATGCTCCCTTGTGTGATTTCTCCTCTTACAATAGGAGCACTGCATGTTAGACTTATTTATACCACCTTGACCCCTCTGATTTGGAGCATCTTCCCCCGGCTTCTTCTCATATTCTCTTGACGAGACACCCTTCGGTTGCTTCGCCTTTGCTAAGAACCCTGTCCCAGCTTAATCTTTATCACTATCTGGAATTAACTTGATGCGACTTTCTTCATCAAGTACAATATGAATAGCTTCTTCCAAGTTGGGTACACGCTCATGATTGAGAATTTGACTCCATAAACTTTCATATTCTTTGTTCATTCCCATCAGGAATCTGAACATGCGGTCTTGTAAGGTTGACTGCCACTCCTCAGGATTTTTGATTGGTCTGAAATGATCAATTGCTAGCCACAGAGTTTTAAGCTCTTCTGCATATTCTGCCACTGACATCTCACCCTGCACCAGCGTAGTTGCCTTAGTAACAAGCTCAAATATTCTCCAGGTGTGGCTCTTCCTCATATTACTTTTCTGTTGATGATCCCAAATTTTCTTCGGTGTCTTCAGATATAAATATTTCCGGAAGCGATCTCCAGCCATACTACTCAGCAACCATTGGCAGACATTTGCGTCTTCACGTTTCCAGGCTTTGTATCTAGAGTTACTTGGGTCAACCTCATGTGTAAAGTGATCATCGAGTCCTCTGCTCTCGAGAACCATCTCAACATATTTGCTCCAATCAAGAAGATTGAAGCTGTTAAAGTTGAATGTTTCATCCACGATAGGAAATATTACCTGGTTCAAAGTCTCTTGTCCAGCTTCACTAGTCTGAACGATGACTTCCTGGCTTGCTTCCGCGGCCATATTGAAGAAATAATCACCTATGTTGATGAGGTCTTCTAACAAACACGTCAGATGCCTCTTTGTTTTCCTGGGAACAATGCCATTACCTATGGAGCTTCAAACGACTTTGCACCATTCAGCCGAGGAAAAAACAATATCCAATGCAGGTGCTCGACAAGACTCCTGTTGAACTTTGCCGTAGCCTGATGCTTCCTTGCGTTGTTATGTTGACCATGGATGAGGAATGCCGCCGCACGAGGACTCTTTCCTTGTTGAGAGATTCAAGAGGGAGACCTTGTTCGTGGGTGTCCTATGCCTGATGCTCTGATACCATGTTAGGTTGAAGACCTCTCTCACAATCAAGCTCTCACTCAAGCTCCTTCGGCTAGGGTTTTTGGAAAAGAAAGCTCATTCATTTCACTTAGCTCCCATAGTCTTATGGGGTTACATAATGGGCCCAATAACTAACTGGGTCGTGTACAAATACAAGTAGAAGGTACTTACTAAAAATACAAGTATGAAAAAAGAACAAAAAAGAAATAGAGATGCTGACGAGGTCCCTTGTTGACAAGTTGACATAGAAAAATTCAAAGACGCTAGCTTGTGGGTGTATTCCATGATTCTGAATGGCCATCATTGCTTCACATCTAAGCTCTTAGCCTAAAAAAATCAGTTGATTACCCATTCAAAGCTGGCACTCATCCCTAAGAATAGGGATGCATGTAAGACCATCTTGAACTCCTTAAGTGGACCGTCTCTTATGGGTTTGGACAAACTCCTGCTTCTCATTTCCTTCTTAATTATTTCTATAATTCATTTTTAAAAGCTCATAAGTTCGGCATGTCAATTCAACTTCAAGATGATGTGAGGATAATTCCACTTAACTTGATGAGTGAAGTGGGCTTAGTCCTAAAAACCTTAAAGAATCACATAAAATAATATTTATGATAGTCATTGAATTTACACAAAATGACAGGTGTGATTTATCATTTTAAGATGATAAATTAAATTATTTTAGCGGTAATTATCATGGAATATTTGTTTTTATCAGGTCATAAATAAATTTGTTTGAGGCTGATTTTTCTATGAAGCAAATATCATCTATCTTCATCTTCCTGAACTGTTTCCTTGAGGTGAAGAACTTGAAGGCCCTTTATTATTTCTATTCTATTTTATTAAGTACATCTATTCAGTCTTGACTATTTCATTTTGATCTACTTACCTCTTTGAGTCAGGCATTCTCATATGAATTCTATTTCTTATTATAATAAGTATTTGTGTTTTATAATGTTATCTTAACTTCATATTTGTGAAATTATCTTTGTTAAAAGAGTATGTTTTCATACTCATGATGGACTCCTCCATCTAGCTTTGTCTCTTGTCATCAATTTCCTTCTCATGAATTTCTTCTTTTTGTGGGTCATTAAGTTATCCCACAAGTTCATTAAATGTTTTATTATTGAATCCGTAATATTTTTGTATCATTGTTCCACTTATGTTTCATTCATCTTCCTAAAAGAATAAGCTTTCTTCTTCGTGATGGAGCCCTCCATCTATCTCTATCCCTTGACATTAGTTTCCTTCTCCTGCCTTTATTATTTTTTTGGGTTACTAAATGATCCCAAAATTTCATTCTTGTCTTTCTTAAATCGTATTTTCATTTATATTTCATTCATATAAAAAAAGAAATCACACTTTTCTTGTTTATTCCAAACTTGATTAGGTTTACTGAAGTCTTTCACAGAGCTAAGACACTGCTCTTGTTGTCCCAAAACTTCCTTTGTCTTCTCTCCATCATCCACCATCATTTATCTTCAAGGTCCCTATGTGTCTAGTTCACATATTGTCCCACATCATTTTTACTGTCCTGAGTGTTGAGAAACTTTTAGGTTCGTTTTACTTGATAAAGTAGTCTATAGTATTGATGAATTTCAACTTCAATGATAATTCATATTAGTCAAACTAAACTAAATTATTACTCATCACTTATAACAGTATCTTGAAATTCTTGCTCATAGAAATCACATTTTCCAGCCATAGGATCTATTCCTACATGCCAAGTATGGCAATAAGATCTACTTGGGCTCTACTACCACCTTTTCTACTAGCTTGGGAAAACCTAGGTGGAGGGGGGGGGGGATGAAATAGGTATTTTAAAGCACATCCTCGTACAAAGGAATAGGCAAACAATAAATACATATGAAAAAATCTAATTTTATATAAGCGAAAGAGCACAAGATAATGAATGTGACACTATTTTTTACATATTTACTGTTTCCTGTTCTTGTCCTATAAATACCCTTCTTCCAGAATTTATAACTCAATATCTCTAATAAAATATCCAATCCAAGTAAGGATTTTTTGACTAAAAAAGGAAAGTGAAAAAATAAAATGATAAGTTTAATGATGATAATGTAAATTTTATATCACTCACATTTGAACATTATATAACAAAGGTAGTGTATTTATGCTTTTTATTTTAAGTCATAGTTATGCATATTTGTATGACTATTATGGTATTACATATGATTTCAATTTCTGAAAAAATGCATACCATTGCTAATCATGAATAGGAAAGGTCCTTTAGTGCGATCGGTTCGAAAACCATGCGATGTGTGGTCTGGTTCAAATTTTAGACTGCACATCAAACACATTGCAGGTAATTCACACCTCACATCACACAAAGCCTTGTGTGGTGTGAATGTTTAAAATTGGTGGAATATAGAACTAGAAGGTAAAAAAGTATGAGTTAGCCATATGGGTGTTTGAGCTTCAAAATCGGTGGGGCTTCTTGAGTTCTTCATCTCCATAGGGTGCTGGATGTTCAAAGAGGGTGTTCGAGGAGGATAATGTGGTTCTTATATCACTGAACTTACATATTAATTTACTGTTAATTCCTACATCTGAATGTTCTGAACCTCTCAATCTCTCATTCTGATCACCGCTTACCTCTCCCCCTCAAAATCAGAAGTTTCATTTGTGTGATATTTTGCTCCGACTATTGATTGGATCTTAAGATTGCACGTTGAGATGTAATCTGGGTTATTATGCCCCTTTTCTTTTGTTTAATGTGTCGTTCTTTGCAGTTCATTACTAATTTTGCAGTTTTTTGCCGATTCCATCATTGGTAGATCTTTGAAAAAAGTGGCTGTAAAAGGCATTTGTATATTATGTAGATGTGATTATGATGCACAACTCTGTTAATTAGAACACTGGAAGCTTCCCCTTACCATATAATTCTACTTTTCATGGGGCATTGTCAAATAATTCAGGCCATCAAGCTCTGAGATGCCTCAATGTCATAAACTCAACATTCTTTAATCTTCTTTTTGTGCAAAGGGCCTCAGTATGGTTCATATTTAAATGTTCAAGTTTCCTTTCTCTTATCTACAACAGAACCATCACGAGGTCAGTCATAAATAAATTCAGTATTATGGAAATTGCGATGCAAGACTTAGGCTGCCACAAAAAAGGGATGACTATCGACAGTGAAAATTTTCCCTTAAATGAGTTTGAGAGATAATTTTCCCTTCATTTTGAGATACTTGACAAAGAGGATGTGACAAAATGGTTGCAGACATACTTTCTATAATTTTAGTTGCTGATGAGAGACTACTAGTGGTCAACTTCAGAGTAGACTTTATGTTTGATCTGAGTTGCCTCTAGTCAAGAATCAACTCTTAGAGTATAGCCCATTCTTCGTCATAGTCAACCTTTGAATTTACTACAACCATAGTCATTCTTGATTAGAGTTGACTTTAGACCATAGTTTGTCAATGTTCATAGTGGAATCTAATCAATAAATGACTCTGTTTGTAGATGATTTTTTTCACAAATGGACTCTAAACGAGATAAATTTTGGAGCAATGAATCAAAAGCATCACAAGTTGTGCATCAGAAACTTCTGTTTCATAATTTGGATGATACAACGTTCTTCAATTTCCAGTTTTTCCAATATAATATTCATCACATCTCATTGATGTATTACCTTTATAGAATCAACAATGATTTCTCTCTCAGTCGCTATCTCATTTCTCCCTCTCCCCTGTCTCTCATTCTCTCATTTTCTCTCTCCCTCTCTCTTTGTCTCTCCCTATCTCTCTCTTTCTCTCTCTCTCAATCGCCATCTCATTTCCCTCTCTCCCCCTTCTCTCTCTCTTTTTCTCTCTCTCTGTGTCCCTCATCTCTCATATTTTCTCTCTCTCTCTCTCCTTCCCTCCCTCATCTCTTTCCTTTTGTCTCCCTCTCTCCCTCTGTCCCTCCCTCCCTCATCTCTCTCCCTTTCTCTCCCTCCCTCCATCCCTCATCTCTTTCCTATTGTCTCCCCCTCTCCCTCTGTCATACCCTCCCTCACTTCTCTCTGTTTGTTTCCCTCTCTCTCCCTTTTTCTCTCTCTCTCTCTCTCTCCCCCTCCCTCATCTCTCTCCTTTTCTCTCTCTCCCTCTCTCCCTAGCTCCCTCGTCTCTCTTCCTTTCTCTCTTTTACTCCCTCCCTCATCTCTCTCTCTTGCTACCTCCCTCCATCTCTCTCCCTTTCTCTATCTTGCTCCCTCCCTCCATCTCACTCATTTTCTCTCTCCCTCTCTCTCTCACTTTCTCTCTCTGTCCCTCATCTCTCATATTTTCTCTCTCCTTTTCTCTCTCTCTCTCTCTCCCTCCCTCCCCCCTCCGATACTCATCTCTCTCATTTTCTCTCCCTCTCTCTCAATCCCTTCTCATCTCTGCCTTTCTGTCTCTGTTTCTGATTGGGATGTGATCAAGTTATGATCCTGGTTACAAACCTCATTGAATTGGCTCAGAATCTGATGTGGGATTTGATCAGATTCTACTAATTTTCCAAAATCAGGCTGATCATCTTATGACTGGTCTATTTATTCTGTTATTAGAATTTGATCTTAATGTGAGCATATTATTATTACTAGTGTTGGATCTAACATCTGATTTCTTTATGATTACAATATATTGTTTTCATCTCTCTACGGTGAAACAGGTTCAGCGCGTAAAATATCGTGTCAAATATTTATTGTATAAAATAACAATTAAGGAGGTGTGTACTTCTCAAGCCCATTTTTATTTCTCCCAAGTCGTAATTTATGTTCTTTCATGCATCTACATTCCTTTCATAAAACTTTAAATTCATAGGATGGAACAGGGAATGTCCTCAAGTGAGCTGGATTTTGTAGTCATGTCTATGGAAGATGAATCTAATGATAATAGTGAAAATATCAAACAGAAAAGAACTCGACTTAATGCCTGTGATGCATTAATGTAATACACATATATGCGAAGACAGAAGTTCAAGTGCAACTTATGCAGTGTTAGTATAGACCACAACAAATACGAAAGCATTACTCCTCTCTAGAGACATCTAGAGAGGTTTCATCGTAAAGTGTATGTTATATTGAAGGGAAACATGAGATGATTTCCAAGGGACAGGTCAGTGGCTGACTACTTTGACACATAAGATAGTAAGAAGCAATATTATACTGGCCGTACAATAGAGAATGAAAAATAAGAACTCGTGCTCTTCATATGTCTTTCTAATTCGCCAAGAAAAAATGGTTGGACGTAGTTCATAAGACTTCTATGTCATATTGCACAACAAAAGATATATATATATATATATATATATCCCATCATTGGGGGCTATTAAATCCAAAACACATGCACTTAACAAGGACATGAAGAATACGTACGAAGAAAATTGGCCAACGTTGCACGTGTATCACTAACACTTGCTGGGTAGACTTGAGAGGACAACATTCCGTTTTTAGGGTTGAATTTACATTGGGTAGACATGGAGTGGAAATTATGTGAGCGTGTGCTTGGAAAGGCCCCCACATTGGGGAAAACTTGAGTACAAGCATCTTTAAAATTTTGGTAGAGTTTGAGATGAAAACAAGGTATGCATCATATTTTGATGAATAATATGTTTCTTCTCGATTCATTTTTCAAATTAATATGTAATTTACTCATGTGTGTCCGGTGTCTACTGAAAATGCATCAACTAAAGCCAGTAAACCCTCATTTTAATCCAAGTAGACATGTTCTATGCATTTTGTACATTGTAAACCTTGTAGTCCAGGACAGGCTAAGCTCCTTACATGTGCCTGAGACACCACCAAAACAAACCACTATAGGTACTAATGATATCCTTGGGATTAACGACATTGAACAGTTGAAGACATATGATGACTTTGGTTCATCTACGTTGGGCGGTGCCATACTTTGGCTTAGGGACATGGTTACTTCAATATGTGGCTCAACGCAACATGAAGAGCATTATGTATTGTTATGAAAGCAGTTTGGCCTACCGAACCAGAGGAAGGCTATCTTAGATTGCCTGATAAGATGAAATTCAATGTTTGAGATGCTGCTTTCTAGTGTAGAGAAGAGGGACATTCTTAACATGATGGAATTTAATGTGTCAAAGAAACCTGTGTTGGTTGACAAGGAGGGACACATGATCAAGGATTTCACATGTATATTGCCGCCCCTTGTGATGGATGTCGCACTTGCTTTTAAATCAAAGTCGCAAAAAGCAAATGAATCAATTGTTATCATTAGAGTTATTCTGAGACATCTCAATAATGTCATGTGCATTATTAGAGAGGTGACCAGGTTTGAAGTAAATAATATCATATCATCATAACAACAAACATTCATCTACAATTCTTTTCTGGTGATGACAACCAAAATGACTAAATATGCAACAATCCTCACTCACTACCAGGCCTACACCATTGCTGCACAGATTGATTCATCCATGAAGCTATGTTTAGTTGACTGTAACTACTTGGATGGAGTCATATCTTATGTGAGGAATTTGTTAACTATGCATGGGGTCACTAGTGATCAGACCATGGTTCATTTAGTTTCTTCTAGATGTTTTGATCCAGCTTGGACAACACCAACTTTTTTTATTGAAACACTTAACGAGTTGTTGCCAGATAAGGAGCATACACCCACTGTTGATCCCATGCATGAGCTAGATGTCTACATTAGCTCACCTCCTATCAAGAGACAGAACCAATGCACACTGGTAGAAGGTCACAATGAACACTCATGTACAGACTTAGTAGTGGTTGTGAAGGAATTCATGTTAGTTTCGGCAACATGTGCACCCTCATATAGATTTTTCTCCATCGGTCTTGCCGTCATCAACTACAAGAGATCCAGGTTGATAGTGGAGAGTATCAAGATACTCATGATAATGAAGTGTTGGTGGTGAGCAGATGACAACATCAACAGTGATACCGGCAAATATGACGTAGATAGTGACGACAACCCAAAGGTTGATTAGGCTGACCCTCGTTTTCTTGATTTAGCATGTTGAAAATTTTAAACAATGTTTTCTTTATTGATGAGTGATGTGCCGAGACAACTAGTTTTTATTTTCATAAATCTATATCTTGAAATTCATTTATAGAATGTCTCCAATTTTTTACTCAGAAGTATTTTTTAAAATACTTCATGTCCACATTAAAACTGATGTTCTAAAAATATTAAATATAATGGCTGTAAGTTTTACTAAAATTATAAATATTATCTAATTAGATGAGTAATCCAATAATTATACATTTAATTTGTGATTCATAAATATTTTATAAAATACTACATGCCCACGTTAATCATAATATCTCTAAGTTTTTTAACATTAGGACTATTGTGTATGTAGATGAGTAATATAATGATAGGAAATTGAATTTATGGCTCATAAATATTTTGGAAATACTGCATGACCACGTAATCTTAATGTTCTTCAATATTAATCATAATGACCCTAATTTTGACTTATATTTCAATTATTATCTATTTAGTGGTGGAATCCGATAGTTACCGATTTAATCATGATGTTAAATAATGTTACTCTAACATTAATCAGGATGCCCCCAAGTCTGGTTATTTAAATATTAACAAATCTTATATACACAGTGGTGAAATCCAATAATTATTTTATTACTTTAACTTTGTGGGGGGGAATATCTGAGTATGGTTATTTAAATATTTTTTTATTCTAATAATTTTCTATTAGTAAGTAAAATTTTAAAATATTAAATAATGGGCCTTTCACTATTCAAATGTGTGCAATGTGTGATTTGAATTTCTGTTCAAGTTTGCACTAGACACCACATAAGGCTTCTCGTGTGACCAAAAAATTTGTATCGGTGATCAAAATTTTGGACCAGACCACATAACCTGCCCTAGTCATGAAACTACTAGACCACCTTTTCCGATATCTATTCACACATGAATTTATATAATGTCTATGGGCTTGACAACGACATAATATTCATCAGTCTCCTACTTGGACTAAAGCCAATCACCCATATTCAAAAACCCATTGTTTTGCAGTGATGCTAAAAAAATATATTGAGCTAGGGGCTTCATCATTGGGTTTACTAAGATGTCTCTTGATGGAACCCTTTCCATCACAATATCTCTAGCAAATGAACTCCCTAATGAAGTTAATGTACTTCAGAATGTGCTTTGACTTTTGATAAGACTGCAGATCTTTTGCTTGTGCCATTGCACCATTGCTCTCACAACATTCAGAGATCAAAGGAACAACACCTAGTTCGGTAATGAATTTCTTCAACAATAGTGCTTCCTCGGTGGCATTGACTACTACAATGTACTCAACTTCTATCATTGAATCTGCATTAGTGCTATGCTCCATACTTTTTAAAGAGATCTCTATTCCATGCATTGTGAATAGGAATCCTGATATAGATCTGCTATCATCTGAGTCTGACTGAAAATTTTGAGTCAGTACAACCCTGAAGCTTCAACTCCTCTCATCCATAAATTAGAAATAAATCCTTTTTCTTTTTGAAGTACTTGATGATAAATTTCACAATTACTGGTGTTTCTCTCTTAGGTCTGGCTAAAATTTGCTTGTAACACTTGGAGAAAATGTAATATCCGGTCTTGTACATATCATTCCATGGATGACGGATTTCGATAGTGGAAGCATATGATAGTTTCTCCATCATCACTCTATCTTTAGAAGTTTTAGGTGAGTGCTCCTTAGATACTTGAACTCCATTTCTCTTGGTGTTCTCCCTGCCAAGCCTTTTGACAATGGAGTCTGTGAACATAGATTGTGATAATCCTAAGAACATCTTCAATCTATCTTTATAGATACATATTCCCCATATGTACGTTGCATCTCCCAAAGCCTTTATGGAGAAGTTCTTGGACATCCACACCTTTACATAAAGTAATATCCCTACATTCTCAACGATTAGAATGTTATCCACATATAAAATCATGAAAGTGATTGTGCTCCTACTAGTGTTCAGGTGCATACATGGTTCATCTTCATTCTTAATGAAGTCATTTGATCTGGTGGCTTCATCAAATTTAAGATTCTAGATTCTCAAAGCTTGCTTTAATCAATAAATGGATCTTTACAACTTGCACGCCTTATCTAGAAACTCCTCGTATCCACAAGCCTAGGTTTGTATCATATACACTTCTTCCTCAAGGTTTCCATTAAGGAAAGTAGTCTTGACATCCATGTTCCAGATCTCATAGCTTTAATATGCAGATATGACGAGATGGATGCTGATTGGCTTAATCATGGAAACTAGAGATAAAATTTTAGTTATAATCAACTCCTTGACTTTGATGATAACCTTTCACAAATAATCTTCCCATGTATGTATCAACTTAATCATATGTACCAATCGTTTTCTCAAATATCCACTTACACTCAATATATACTATACTTTTGGGAGAGTCAACAAAGTACCATAGTTGGTTTTGGTGCATGGAATGAATTCACAATAAATGCAATTCAACAATAAGGAAATAAATGATAAAAAATCATATGGAAAAATTAAAATATTGTGACGGTACACGAATGCGCAAATGTACAACCACAATTGATAAAAAAGAGAATGATGCTAACATGGCGCACAGAAGTAATCCCCACGTAAATCAATCATTGGGGAGTGTTCTCTCTTTTTCTGATCTGAATTTCATGCGTGAGCGTGTCATTTATCAGAAAATGATGAAGAGAAGATTATTATGATGTGGTGCATGCCGACACATCACTATGTGATAATGTTTAAATAATTATATCAATTAATCTTATTTGTCTTTTTCTTCTACGATGTGACACATGGCTTTCTCATAGCGGGTGATCATGGAAAACAATGCAATCATGTTATTCATTAAAGGAATGATGATCAGACATTACAACAGCCAGTCTAAAATGGATGTGTTTTCTGTCAATGACGAGGAGGGAGAAAAGAGATAGCTTGTATTTCTCCAACGTTAAAGCTTGATATTTTACAGTCTAGAAGGCGGATTGGGCTGAAAATGTGAGGGGTGCTTCTTCTTTGACGAACTCAAAGTTAGGGTAAAATTTTATCATTGTTTGATTTGAGTTTAACCAATAAAATTTATTAAAATTTAATCATAAAATAATTTGACGAGTTAGTGATGAGTAAGTGTCGTCTCCACATGGAACATATATTAAGGTTTAAATACTCGTTAAACGGTTATTCAAGAGGGACAAGAGAAGATATGTATAAAATAGGGACTGTGATGTAATGAATCTGAGGTGGTGAGAGGGTAATAATAATTAATTAATAATGATGAAATGATTAATAATTTTATGAATAGGTAGGATGATGTGGATAGATCAAATGGAAATGGGAGCGTAAGAAAGATGAAGACATGAAGTGATGATGGGTGTAGAAGATGATTAAGAAGAGAGGATGATGAAATGGGTGAATTAATGTGAGTGGATGTGGATGGATGATGGTGAGTAGAATGGTTGAAGACTAAATGATAATGATGTAACTAATGGATATGATGGAAGAATGGATAGGTGGTTGTGAGATGGAGAAGAGGATGAGAGACCATATTATTTAGGGCTTTTATGTGAGATGAAGATGACAAGATTGATATCAGAGATGGATGTGGTAGGGTGAGATGATGGAAGATGGTGATAAGAACAAGGACGCAGATCTAAGTACAGAGTTTGAAGGAGAGAAACCAATGAAAGATAAGAGACTAACCTTAGATATCTTATTTCACGAGGATCAAGGATCCTTTCTAATGCAGATCAGACTCTTCACTTGTCTATTGATTTTTCCCAATTACTTAAAACACCATGAACACATTGATGGACCTTCAAAACCTTCACTCTCTTTCAATCAGCCTCTCTAAGAGGAAGTGAGTTCAAAGATAATTTTTTTACAAACATTTGAGGCTCTACTTATAGATCCAATGATAATGATAAAAAGTGGCATGAAAAAGGAAACTCTGCACAAAATTTCAGCCCGAAACTCTTTCTAGATCATCAGATATCATAATTGGAACTTGGATCATTATTAGCCCTCTAATTTTCTCTCTCCTCATATTTTCTCTCTCCTCAAATTTTCTCTTCTTCAATTTTGGAAATCCAAAAAATCAATGAGGCATTAAATAATTCCAAAATAATATACAGTTATTCAGAAAAATATTAGAAATATATATTTTGAATATAAATGCCAAACAATTTGGGAGAATTATATTCCGACTAAATAATTATGTTATTTCATAATTTGACCTCATAAAAACCATTACAAGTACTTAAAAATTCATAAATTTCAATTTATCAATCTAAAAGTAAATTTAATCATTTTACGCTTGATAGCACAGATATATAATTAGTTTGATACAAATAAACATGTAAATATTGTCGTATCAGCCTACTGAAAAAGAGTGCCATCAGTCTTCACCCTATCTTTTCATCCATGCCCTCTAATATAGAATAGATATGTGGATCCATGTCAAAAGGCATCCTTAAACTTTCTTACTAATCATTTGAGCTGATTGAAAGAAAATATAAAAACTTTGAGTTCTTGAGATTCATGAAGCTTGTTCTTGGTGTCTTTGGTGTGTAGGAAGAGGTAACATAGTAGAGGGGGAGCTTACCTGCTCCCAAAAATTGCCATGATCCTAGCAGAATGTAAGGGTCTACAATAAGTATCCTCACCTTACATTTATTCTTCTCAACCTCATCATTAGCATGTTTTAATTTCACCATTATATTCCACCGTTGTATTGCCTCACATTTCTATAGTCTCTAAACAGATCTTGCCATTTTTACCTCACTATCTCGTTGTCATCTTACTCATGATTTACCATATACGAGTTGATCTTTATACTGATCATGTACATTCTCTTCATTATCGTCACTTCATTCTTGCTCTTTCTCGATCGTTTAAAAACCTAATTATCGATATCTACTACCTACTATAATCTAATTAATTATAGGAATAATTATTATTGTCTCGTTAACATTTTCTCATCACTCGACTCTGTATTTTATATGTATCTCATCTCATCACAATAATCAATATTTAAAGAATAATAAATATTTAATCACAGTTTCCTGTGGAGATAATCCATACTCATCACTATCAAAATTTACTTAAGTGAGTACGTGTTTATTTTTTTACTGATTAAATTCAAAAATAACAACAACAAAATAAAACCCTAACTTTTGAGTTTATGAATCATCATCCTCAAGATGTAGCACCTAAATTGATGGAAATATATGTGGCCAGCAAGCCAATCACACATTGCACGTCTTGTTCCATGTTCATTAGTAGAACATATTTATTCTAGTGCATGTGCGATGCTTATTATGAATTCCGTGAATACATGGTCTGACTTAGTGAATTATGGTGGGATCATAATACGAAGATCACTAGTTTTAAGCATGTTTTCTAAATATTCCTATTCGAAGGATACACGACAAGGGTATCAAAGTATCCGATAGAATAACACTATCTAGCCTCACTTATGTGATGAGTATTACCGTTCCCCTAGCCATTAGTGTGGAGACACCAAGGACAGATAGTG
This sequence comes from Wolffia australiana, assembly GCF_029677425.1. Lineage (NCBI taxonomy): Eukaryota > Viridiplantae > Streptophyta > Magnoliopsida > Alismatales > Araceae > Wolffia > Wolffia australiana. Next base: position 2,732,444 of record NC_135837.1, on the reverse strand, counting down.
GGTGCTCTTTTAGTGGAAAGATGATGTAGTCCAGTCCTGTTCCCACACTGTTCGCGTAGTAAGGCTGTGTTAAAAGAGTTGACTGAATTCATTTGTATGAATCCTTGAATGGTCTTATATTGAACTGTCAATCAGGTTGGGCAAGTGGTCCTTAGACCTGAGACACCAAAGACATCTTGTGGATGAACAATTGTACTTTGACTATGACCAACGTGCCCCTATTCATGGGATTCTACATAATCTTCATTCAGGTGCATCAAGAAGTTCACGAAGACGACTACTAAGCTAAATTTTACTGTAATTAACTAGGTTAATTACTATCATTGTTTGTAATCAACTTATACAATAATATTTATGATAAACCCTCAATATTAAGATGTAAATGACAAGTAGAGGGATGTCCTCAAAGATTTAATTCAATATAATTAGATTGGAATTTGAATAGATTTAATCTTGATTAGATATCATATTCAGGGAATATCTGGCCTCTAAGATTAAATAGGGTTGATCTCCATTGATTTCCCTTCTAAGTAAAAGGGTAGATCTTTAGAGATCAGAAGTGAAATAATTGAGGAGGAGGAGGTATGAGAGATGATAGAAAGTGAAGAGAATATATGGCCTCACTTTATTCAACCTAGTCGTCTAGAGAAGATCCAGAGTCACAATTGTAATAAGATAAGAAGAGTACTCATTATAGGGTTTTTAAATAATAATGGTTGGGGAAGAATGTTGAGATTTAGAGGGAGGTAAGGGACAAATAATCTATCTAATTTTTAGGGTATTTTTATGTCTGATAATGGAATCTGATCATTAGCTAACTTCCTTCTACAATCAAGACAAGGACTAGTAAAACTCTCCCTAGCCAAAGCTTAAATAAAATACCAGGATAAAAATATCCAATGAGAGCTCCCTGCTAACTACAGACTGTGGTCCAGCATCGAAGAATGAATAAAGAGAGAGATAATTAGGGATTTATACCTACGGTTAAGAGATGAGACAATTGCACTTTTTCCCCTTAGTATTCCTTAATTTTATTTACTTTGGGACTCCTCTTGTCGATCCATCCATACTGATGGAAAGAGGATACAATGAGAGATCAATCCAACGGTTGGATCTTCAGATATTAATGTTTGAATATGGAGCAATCTAAGGTGTTTGATCATTTTGGCATTCTTTCTCTCCACAAAATTTGCAGAAAAACCCCTATGCTTTTGCAACATTTTATTGGACGCCGCCGTTGAGATATTTGAATATGCCCCTCCACTCCTATTTCACCTGAAAAATTGTGAAAAACATCTCTGTTCTTCCAAAACAAGTTAAAATACCAAAAACTTCAATAAAATAGGAAATTTACGCCTACAAAACCACTGAGAGCATTTTTAAAGCTATTTTCTTCATGTTCTCCACTAAATTATTTCAAAAAATTCCATAAAAATCTGTAAAATAGGGAAATTTAGGAGAATATAATAAATAATTTTTTTTTTCATTTTTAGAATGAGAACACAAAATTAGAATCATTTTAATGAAAATTAAAATGTAACATCTATGAAATTAGTTCTGTAATTTTTTCATGCAATTATATTCATTTAGTGCAAATAATGTTTTTATGTGTTTTTATGAATAGACCCACATAGTATAAATAGGCTAAGACCCTGAATGAAATTCACTCAGGCCAGATTTGTTCAGGGGCCTTCCCTTTCTTCTCCATTCTCTCCGCACCTCCTCTCCATTCCTGATGCGATCAGGATGACGTAACAATGTCGAAGAAGATTGAATGAGGCTCATCAATGAGAAGGAGGAGATATGACGTGCCAAGGACCACGTGGATCCTTATAGAGGTTGCACACATTATTTGGAACAGATCCTCAAAAACTTACGAACAGATTCTAGAAAACGGATCCTTATTTGGAACAGATCCTTAAGAACCCAACATAGACTTCAGCTGATGTAATATGTCCAATATAATGATTATGTTGTCTCACTATTCTTATTGACTTACATGTCTCTTGTGTATGTATTATTGCAATTTTGAAACATAATATCAAATCGAAAACGGATCTGAAAACCAAGAATACAAACCAACCATTATATATAACCTTTGCACAGATCAAATTAGTGATTTATTGGTTCCTGAGGTGAGCATCTTAAAGTCGTTCAGATTTCCAACCTCTAAATGTATCCACGCAATCTTCAAAGTGTTGGGATCTCCTCTTCTTTCCACAAACTTTGCTGTTGGAAATCACATTTCCTCCCCATCTTGTCCCTACTAGAAGAAATAGTTAGGGAAGAAGAAGAGAATTGAGAGGGGGGCACTCAAACTTACTTTCATGGATGTCAAATGAGGGTAGGAACCTATATTTATATTGTATTAGAATAATTGTACAAAAGTTATTGTCCATGGGAATAGTTAATAAAAGTCCACAAACTTTGAGTACATCTAGCAACATTCAAAAACCTTGCACATGTGAACATCTAGTTAACATGTATTTATAATCCCTCATCTGCGTGAGACTCCTGAATGACTTAGGGTACGGTTAATCGTTAAACCCTAATAGGTCATTCTTATTAGTACTAATGCATGACAAATCATCGAAGAACAACTGCTATAATAGTTCCACTACCATAGCCAGGGATATAACTTCATTGAGTCTATCTCCTCTAATACCAAGGGAAGACAATCCCATCTTGACCACACAGTCTTTGTTGTCGGCTTGTTGATGCATATGATCTAGGATGGTTTAAAATCCGTTGATAAGAGACTCATAGGTCATAATTAAAATACAATCATTCATCCACAATACATCTTTGGTGTCTCAAGACTAAGTACCACTTACACAATCGTGACATGAATCAACCTGATTGGCGATATGTATAATACATTTAGGGATTCACACAAATCAATTTAGTGAATTATTTCCCCAAAGAGAACCCACTATTTGTCCTTACTGGCTCCACACTAATGGGTACAGAATTGAACATAATCGTCATATGATCTGGACTATACAGAGGTATTCTATTTGAATATTTTGATGTCCTTCTTGAGTATCCTTTGAATAGAAATATTTAGAACACATTTTTAAAGACTAGTGATCTCCGCATTATGATCTCATCGTAATTCTCTTAGTCATTAGATGTATTTCTTGACTTCAATTATAAGCATTGCATGTGCATTATAATGGATATATTGTATCAGTGAGTATGGAATGAGGTGTAGAATCCACGATTGGCTTGCATGCCACATATATTTCCACCACGTACTTGAACATGTTTCAGAATTGAGCCCTCACCTGATGAGGTGGTAACCATGCTTTGGCTTGGAGTTTCTATTAAGACTACTTTACTCCCATTATTCTCTCGTAGAAGATATTTTTCCTCCTGGAAAATACTCCTCTTTGCAACGAACATTGTTTTTGGGTATCCTACGAACCAACACATATCAATCCTTAATTTGAGGTTATCGGATTGTGCCTCTTCACATGTGCCAAACATCCCTATACTTTCTAGGCTACATGTTCAATATAGGTGATGATGTTTCAAGGGTCTATCCCACAAGGGATACCTGTAAATTTGAGATGCTTATCATTGATCTCAAGATGTCTACAAAGGTTTGATTTCTTCTATTTGATATTGGTAATGTGATAAATATGTCTATAATTACACACATTTTATATGAATTTTATCATTTAAATATTGAATTCATCGTGCTAATGAAAACACAATTGTCCATCCACATGGTATATTTGGTGTTTGAGGTCCATGGACAACTTACACAACCGTGACATGACTCAACTTGATTGTCAATATGTATAATATTATTCCAGAATTCATACAGATCAATTCAGTGAAATCTTTCTCCAAAGAGCACCCACTATATCTGAATATATATGAATTTCACCATAAAAATACTTTATTCACATTTTGGGTATTTTATCTAACTTTGCTTCACTTTTGTTTTGAGCATGTTTTATTAATGATGAGTATTTTTCAAGCTCCATGTGTGAAATAAAATTATAGAAGGTAAATTTGATGAATATCAATGGACTATAGCATCTCCATGTGATTTTTAGAGCTATCTATTTTGGCTATTAGGCCAAACTATAGGATTTTCATTTTTGGGCTTCAAAAGAGCAGTTAGAGAGGCGTAGGCCATATAGTGGATCTCTAACTTCCCTTTTAGTGAGGAACATGAATGTCAAATGAAGGATTTACATAAATTAAAATTCAACAAATGGGAAAAGAGGAAGGAATGGCAAGGAGAGAAAATTGGAAAACAATAGAAGGGCAATTTACATCATGCCCAATGTATAAATATTCTCTTCATCTCTCTCTGTCTCTCTACCTCATTTTGGACGTTCTCTAGCAGTGGCTAGCCAGCAGGATAATGCTCTCAAAGTTTCTGGTTGTTCAACCTGGTTGAAGTAAGTGCTTTTACGTGTTCTTCCTTGCTCATCCTTTCTCACATACTAAAAATTCCTGGTCCTGGCTAAATATAATGATACAATTTAGGAAGAGGCATTCAAGCTCAAGACACAAACATCAGTGTTTTAGGAACCTAGAGCTAACGTTTCATCATCTTGGATGGCAAAGATGATGAAACGTTAGACCACTTTCTCTCTCTAGATCCCATTTCTGTAATGTTCTCACTGCAACCCAAAAGTTTCTCTCCCTAAACCTTACACAATATCTCTACTCTACTCACTCACAGTTTCATTAGAAAATTTGTCCATTTACCTTTATGAAATTGTGATTTATTAGATATATATTCAAATTCTGTTAAAATCTCGTTCTATTTTTAGTCTATTTTAGAAGGTTTCTCTCCCTCTCCTTTATCCAGACTTGGAAAAAAATTGACTAAGTAGGGGTCACTCTAGGCGAACCCGTTGGTCTGGAGCCCACCTCTGTGGATCCGCCTGAAATTCCATAAACAAGTATATAAATCATATTTATTATTTCTAGGTTTTTTATCAATTAAACAAATTCTATACAAATATTTAAAATTAGTATTTGATTTGTAGTCATTTCTGCATTTGAATTTCATTCTATAAAGAATTACAAATCCCAAATAGTGTATTTCTCTTTTCTAAAATGAAATAAATTTATGATAAATCATCATGTTTAAATATATTTTTACCATTTTCTTACTTCCCTGCTGAAAAATATTTCTATAAAAAAAATTAAAAAGATCTTAAAATATCATTGTTAGTTGTGATCTTTTGTTTCATTTCGAAGTATATAAAGAAATGAAATTTACTTGCTGCTTCCCGGTGGATTGTTGACTTACCCTATATTATTTATAGTGTATTAAATTGAAAATAATTATAAATATTATTCCTTAAGTATAAGGTAAAAGAACGACATAAAACCTTTAACTTGGACTTGTCAGTTACCCCATTGATCTGAGTCAGAGTATCATTATCCTTCATGAAGTATGTGAAATTTGTACTTATGTATTCTCCTTCTTTATCTGATCAAGGAGTTTTTATACTGTTTCCAGATTATGTCTACTTCATTCTTAAACTCTTTGAATTTGTCAATGATTTAGATTTATACTTCATTAAGTATACCATATCTACACTAGAGAAATCATCAGTGAAAGCAATGAATAAAGAACACACCACTGCTAGCTTAGTCAAGCATTGAACCACATACATTATTATATCACCTAAAATGCTGTTGGCTCATTCTGCATTTCCAAGAATGGTGATTTGGAGAAGTTACCCATAATTCAAGAGTCACAGGTTGGGAATGATTTAAAATCAAACACACCCATGTATGCATCTTTATGCAACTTAATATATCATTTCTAACATTTCGAGACAACTCTTTTTTGTACGAAACATAAGGTGGTACTTTATTCTGTTAGGGGGATATCTAACACCGAGTTGTGACAAGCCCAAACCATAAGTTATGTGTGGCCCACCCAGATAAAAATGGAAACATAACAGTTGAACAATGATATCAAGAAAGTGAAAACCTAGATCTACGTGTGAAATGAAAGTATAATGATTATGCTTATTGAAATGACTATACTTTCCTATCATATATATACATCCACAGCCCTTTAGGCAGTCATCCTTTTAAGGGCTGACCAAATGTTCGGTATTGGTTCCCATTCCTACGTCGAACCAGACCGAAGACTGCACCCTCTCCTTCTCCCCCTCTCTCAATCTCTCTCCCTCTCTCCCTCTCGTCCTCTCTCCCCCTCTTCTTGTTTCTCTCTCTCGCCCTCACTCCTGCTCTTCCTCTTTCCCCCTGAAAGAGCGGGAGATCTTTCTCAAGAAAAATAAGAGGGAAGAAGAGGAGTAGAAGGAGAGGACACTCGAGATAATGAGATCGAGATCATTGTTAATCCTCAAAGATTGATGTTACAATTGGTTGGTATTTATCCTAATAACTAATATTTTTAACATAGTTAATTTCTATAATTTAATCTTAGCCATTATAACAAGATATAACAGCAATGTTAAGATGAATCTTGTCCGTTGGATCTTCAACTGTCTATGTTTAATCCTAGCCGCTAGACCGTTACCTGTCTGTATATTATCCTAGCCATCTATCTTTGATCCTATATTTAATCCTAGCCACTAAATTCTCATAATGAGTATAGGGTATGTGTCCCAATTTTACTAGTTAATCTTGTTAAGAGTCCTATACGGATGCTGAGCTGGGTGGTGATGTGGTGCTGGGTTTCCAACTCCGTTATCACCCCCTCTCTATCTTCCTCTCTCCCGCTCTATCTCTCTCCCACTCTTCCTCGTTCCCCCCTCTCTCTTCCTCTCTAGCGCTTGCTCTGTCTCCCTCTCTCCCTCTCACCCCCTCGTTCTCTCTCACTCTCGCCTTCTATCCTGCTCCCCCTCTCTCATTCTCGTTCTTCCTCTCTTACTCTCTCCTGCTCTCCCTCTCTCCCTCTTTCTCTCACCATCTATCCCCTTCTAACTCTCTCCTGCTCTCCCTCTCTCCCTCTTTCTCTCACCATCTATCCCCTTCTCTCTCTCTCCCCCTAGCCCCCTCGTTCTCTCTCACTCTCACCCTTTATCCTGCTCTCCCTCTCTCACTCTCGTTCTTCCTCTCTTACTCTCTCTCGCTCTCACTCTCTCCCTTTGTCCCACTCTCCCTCTCTCCCTCTCTCTCTCTCTCTCTCTCTCTCTCACCGTCTATCCCCTTCCCACTATCTCCCTCTCTCCCTCTCTCTCACCCTCTCTCCATCTCATTCTCTCCCTCTCCCCATCTCGTTCTCTCCGACTCTGTCACCCTCACTCCACCTCGTTCTCTCAGTCTCTCTCACTCTCACTCCATCTCCTTCTCTCAGTCTCTTTCACCCCCACTCCATCTCGTTCTCACCCTCTCTCTTGCCCTCTCTCCATCTCGTTCTCCCCCTCTCTCTCGTCCCCTCTCCATCCCGTTCTCGCCCTCTCTCCATCTCATTCTCTTCCCCTCTCTATCTCGTTCTCTTCCCCTCTCCATCTCATTCTCTTCCTCCCTCTCGCCCTCTCTCCATCTCGTTCTTGCCCCATTCCCTGTAAAGAAACGAGAAGAATGATAGGAGTAATGGAGAGACAAGAAGGTAGAAGAGAGAAATCAATCTTATTCTGTATCGCAAAAACATGTACATGCTGAGTTATTTATAGTGCAGCAAGAAGCGCTCGTTTAGGTAATTTGAGGCCTTAACGGAAAGTTTCCGTTCGGACATTCTTGAAGAAATTGTACCGTTGAAAGGTCTAATTTTAGTTTCATTTCTGTTTTCTATTACGTGGGATATGTGGCTGTTTCTCATTTGTTAACCTATTAATTGGATTGTGATTGATTGATTACCTCATTTTCGTTTCTAATTTTCTCTTTCTTGAAGTGGGGGTACGTGTTCTTATTATATTGGTTTTTATTAAGTCCTTTCCTATTGGTTGGATATTTTAGTTAGGTTGAGTCAGATAGGCTCGAAGCCTTTGTTCTGACTCAGATAGGCTCTGAGTCCTGAAGCCGTTGTTCCGGTTAAAAGCCTTACCTGGGTTTGTTGTGTCTTCAACATTCCCTCTCTCCATCTCGTTCTCTCCCCCTTTATCACTCTCTCTGTCCATCTCGTTCTCTTCCCTCTCTCGCCTCTCTCCATCTCGTTCTCTCCCCCTGTCTTGCCTTCTCTCCATCTCATTCTCTCCCCTCTCGCCCTCTCTCCATCTCGTTCTCTCCCTTTCTCACCCTCTCTCCATCTCGTTCTCTCCCCCTTTTCTCACTCTCTCTCCATCTCGTTCTCTCCCCTCTCTCGCCCCCTCTCCATGTCATTCTCTCCCCCTCTCCATCTCGTTCTCTCCCTCTCTCACCCTCTCTCCATCTCATTCTCTCCCTTCTGTCGCCTTCTCTCCATCTCGTTCTCTCCCCCTCTCTCTCCCCCTCTCCCTCTCGTTCTCTCCCTCTCTCACCCTCTCTCCATCTCATTCTCTCCCTTCTGTCGCCTTCTCTCCATCTCGTTCTCTCCCCCTCTCTCTCCCTCTCTCCATCTCGTTCTCTCCCTCTCTCTCACCCTCTTCCTGAAAATGTTTGCCCTCGCTCAAGATCAAGAAGAAGGAGAAGAGAATAGGAGAAGAGAAGAGAGAAAGGACACAATCAAGGCGTTAGGATCGTTGTATTCTCATTGATTTATAATGTTTAACAATTGTTCTTATTTATAAGGTTTCTAGTTATGACGTAGATAGTTAATTTTTTATAATCATAGCCATTATAACAAGTATAACAACTATGTTAAAACTAATCCTAACCATTGGATCCTATCTATGTGAACTCCTATCTATATTCAATTGTAGCTGTTATAATAAGTATAACGGCTATGTTAAAACTAATCCTAACCGTTGGATCCTATCTATGTATAATCCTATCTATGTTTAACCCTAGATCTATGTTGGAACTTATATTGAATCCTATTCAATCTATTCTCTAAAGAGTATAGGGGTACATATCCGGTTATTACTAGCTAATCTTTATTGAAAACCCTATTGGTCCACGTCAGCTCCGCGAGTTGCTTTGTCAAGTTTGTGACTCCTCTTCACTCTGTCTCTCTCGCCATCTCTCGATCTCCCTCCCTCTCTTTCCCTCTCTCTCACCCTCTCCTTCTCTCTCTCTCTCTCTTGCCCTATCCCTCTCTTCCTCTCTCTCTCACCCTCTCCTTCTTTCCCTCTCTCTCTTGCCCTTTCCCTCTATTCCTCTCTCTCTCACCCTATCCCTCCCTCCCTCCCTCCCCCCCTCTCTCTCTCTCTCACCATCTCACTCTCTCCCTCTCTCTCACTGTCTCTCCATCTCCCTCCCTCTCTCACCCTCACTCCCTCTCTCTTTCACCTTCTCTCACCCTCTCACTCTCCTCTCTCCCTGTCGTTCCCTCCCTCTCTCTCACACTCTGTCCCACTCTTACTCACCTCTCTCCCTGTTATTCCTTCCATCTCTCTCACCCACACTCTCCCATTGTTACTCTCATCTCTCCCTCTCTCCCCACTCTCAGTCTCCTCTCTTCTTGTTAAAGATACATCGGTAGAGGATCTTGAAGAGATCCAATCAACTATTGGTGGTGATATGAAGAGGCACAAGGGCATATGAAGGGACACAAGGGATGATTAGAGACATTAGCTGGGGCTACTTTAGGTGCTATTTTAGAGGATGTTTCAGGTGATGGTTCAGTTGCAGTTTCAGGTGCTAGTTTAGATGCTGGTAATGAGAAAAGGGTTGTTGCTAATGGAAGATGATAGCTACCAGAATCAATATGTTAAATTTTAGAATCATAAAACAGATAAATCCATACCCTTTGTGGTGTGCACTGTAACCGATCAAAACACATCGTTCTGAAAGTTGGCTTAATTTTGTTGCATCATAAGCCCTGGGATTCAGAAAGCACATGCACCCAAATATTTTTTGGAAACTGTAATCTGGTAGTTCATTGTAAAGTACCTCATATGGAGAGCGATTTTGCAGCATTGGACTTGGCATTCTGTTGATGAGGTAGCCTGCAATAGCAGTGGCTTCATCCCAGAATTTTTGAGGGATTGGTGCATGACACATTGTGGCAAGTGTGGTCTCTATAACATGGTGATGCTTCTGTTCAGCAGTTCCATTCTCTTGTGGTGTACGGGGACAAGATATTCAATGTTTGATACCTTCAGTCTTAAGATGTTGATGAAGTGATCAATATTCATGACCCAAATTGTATTTGAATGCTTGGATGTTTTGGTTGAGTTGCTGTTCCACCTAGCTTTGGAATTGAAAAAAATTTGAGAGAAGATCAATTTTCTTATTAATTGGGTAAAGCCAGGTGAATCTGCTATAAGCATCAATAAATGAAGCATAATAGTAGAAACAAGAGTGAGATAGAGTAGGGGTTGGCCCTCATAAATCAGGGTGAATGAGTTATAGACGTTTTGAAAAATGTTGAGTAGAAGAAGAAAAAGGTAAATATTTTGGTATAGCCATGCAACAGGATGTACACACATGCTGTTGAAGCAAGTTTGTAACAGGAAACCCAAAACAAGCCAAAATAGAGTTCAAACTAAGATAAGAAGATGTCCGACATGGTGATGCCAATCAGTGGACAAGATTCTCTTGCTGAGATGCACTTCAGATGTTGACAAGAGCAAATGATAGAGCTCTTCCTTCATGTTACCCTTGAGAAGAATTTGTCCGGTCTTGTGATCCTTAATGAGACATTCAGGGTGAAATTCAATAAATACATTATTGTCTTGAGTAAGCCGTTGTATAGAGAGTAAGTTTTTCTTTATATTTCGCACATGAAAAAAAATTACGTAGATCAAGATTTTGGTTATGAGTGAAGATAAATGATGAGCCAATGGATAAAATGTGCAAACCTGACAGATAGCCCACAGAATTGGTTTTGTCCTTGATACGTTGTGGGTTGGAATACATGTTGTGCATCTGATACAACAGGGTGCATGGCACCACTATCTGGATACTAGTGAGAGATAATGGGCAAGGTTGTTGAAGGCAAACCTGATTGAATTCCTTGTTGTGATATGTAATATTGAGGTTGATTCTGACGAGGTGAGTGGTTCGATGGCGGTGGAAGTGCAGCAAGTGGTGCAGCAGTGGGTGCTGCTGAAAGAAGTCCTAGGCACGTTCCGAATCTGTCAAAGAATACACAGCTATTAGATGAGCATCAGTTCTCACTCTCACATTCTCCCTCTCACTCATGCTCTCCCTCTCTCCCGTTCTCACGCTCACATTCTCTCTCTCACTCTCACCTTCTCTGCCTCTCTCTCTCACCTTCATGCCTGTTCTCCCTCTCTCCCATCCTCCCCCTCTCACTCTCTCCCCTCCCCCCTTCTCTCGTAGTCCTTTTGTTTTGCATTCTCTCCCTGTCACTTTCCCCCTCCCTCTTGCACTATCTCAGTCCTGTGCTGTCTTTCTTCCCATCTCTTTCTCCCACTTTCTCCTTTTCTCACTCTCATTCTCTCCATGTTTCACTCTCTCACTCTCTCATTATCTTCCTCTCTCCCCCTCTCATTATTTCCCCTTTTTAATGTCTTACTCTCTCACTCTCTCCTACATTCCTTCTCACACTCTTTCACTCTCTAATTATAGACATGTCACTCTTTCTCTCTCCCTCTCTCACTCTCTCATTATCAAACACTACTTCGGCAACCAAGGTGGCATTCAGATGGGCCCAACCTTGCATTGACTTTCACATTGATTAATCGACATGATCAACCAAGACCGGACCAGACCAAAACCAGATCAAGACCGAGACCAGACTGAACATCAGGTCTAGGCTTAGGTTTTCGATAAAATTGAGATGGGACCATGTCCTTCTCTAATTGGACTGACTAAAAGGATATCTGACAAACCATGATTTAAAGTAATCATTATCTAATTAATAATTACTTCTAACATGTAAGTATGTAATCTCATTGGAAGATATGTTGATAAACTATAAATTTCATCCCATAAATTTATAGTTTATATTATTAACTTATATCAATCCAATTAATTTAATGACATCAACAGAACATCATGTAAGTGGTTTAGGAAAAAATTGAAACAATTAATCCTTTTATTCAGTCTCTCCTATTGTAAGTAAGAATACAGTATTAAATGATAAGTAGATTTAAACCCAAAAGATGAACATTTTAGAGAAGTGGACTACTGGTAACCCCATATTTAGTGTAATTAGACCTTGCTTTAACTTAGACTTATAAATAATATTTCTATGAAATTTACCTTAAATGATATATATATATATATATATTAAATGTACATAAAGTGACGGTCAATACCAAGGGAGAGATGAACTTTTTTCTTTATGTATGTTAAAAAGGAAAATTATAAAATAATTATTTTGGAAGAAGGAAAATTATGGATCAGGGTAATAGTGATGGTCTTGTGCAATTATTGGTCAGTAGGGAGGCAGATGGTGCACCATTAAGTCTGAGAGAAACAATCAGTTTGAGGAATATTCCGCAATTGGTTGGCTGGAAGAATGTGGATAGCACACTTACTAGGTAGCTAGAGGGGCATGGATCACACACTAGCTTGGTGAAAATTTAAGTGGTTCCAAAAATTGTGGGCCATCATACTAATGACACACTTTCCGGGTGGGTTAGCATATGCATAAAGTTGACTGGTGCATTGCAGCCTCACTTGAACATGACATGTTGTAGGGAGTGGTAGAAAGAAGGAAACGAGGAGGATCACAATGACGGTGCCAGATCACAGAGAAGAAAATAGTTTTAGGGCTCTCGAAGAAAGAGAATGGTGGAACAATAAATAATATATTTCTGGTATGCTATTAGAATAGTCAAAGACCAAATACTTATCAGAACAAACATTGTCCAACTAAATTCACTTGTATCTTAAAATCACCTTTGTTAATGTGGACAGATTTTTCTGACGCTCTCTTATGTCTTTTCCCGAAAACCTTCACATGTCATTTCTTCTTGTTTTCCCCACATCATGGAACCGTTTGACTAGTTCTTGGAAGCCTTATTATTTTTCTCATCATTGTAAGTCCTTGGGGTGTGCTTGGTCTTTCTTATTTAATGTGATCATGGCTGGTTTTATCCAAATAAATCTAAAAATCAGTAAGATAACCTATGCATATGATTTCAAATAAATGTAAGAAGACAAGAGAATTTAATGTGTTGATGAATATTGATAAGCTCAAATTAGGTGGTTTTTTACTGGTTAATCGCGTGAGGATTGAGCTTATGCAACGATATTTATAACCTCGCAGCCGTAGGGCGAGCAAGGTGTTGATCCACAGAGAGCAGTTAAAACAGCAGTACTTTCTTTTCAAATCAATATGTGTGTTCAGATCTATATATTCAGTCGCAAAAAAGTCAATTAAAATTTTTCAGTAAAATCTACAGAGTGTTCTTTTTTAAAGTTTCAGTTCAACAAAATCTTCAGTAAAGATTTTCTTTACTGAAGATTTTACTTTTACCCTTGGAGGCAAATCCACGAACACCCTATGGGCGCCTTGCAGATGTCTCTGCTCGCGGCCTGAGCTGCTTGCAGAGGCGGAAGCAGGGCGTCCGTGTGCTGCCCTGGCTGCATGGGCTGCCGGTAGCTTGAGCTACTAGCGGCCTTGGCTGCCTGCAGCTCGTGCTGCTGGCGGCCTTGGTTGCCGGCAGCGTGGGCTGCTGGCAGCGTGCGCTGCTGGTGGCCTTAGTTGCCGACGGCATGGGCTGCTGGCAGCGTGCGCTGCTGGCGGCCTTGGCTGCTCGCAGCTTGCGCTGCTGGTGGCCTTGGTTGCCGGCGGCGTGGGCTGCTGGCAGCGTGTGCTGCTGGCGGCCTTGGCTGCCCGCAGCTTGCGCTGCTGGCGGCCTTGGTTGCTGGCGGTGTGAGCTTCTGGCAGCGTGCGCTGCTGGCGGCCTGGGCTGCTGGCGGCTTTGGCTGCCCGCGCCCTAGGTGGGTGGTGGCTTGGGCTGCTGGCAACCTAGGCTGTAGCCTTGGTTGCTGGCTGCCTCAGCTGCTGGCAGCCTGGAAGCTGCTAAAGGAGGCGACTTCACACTGGATTGTGAAGAACAACAATGGGTTTTTTAGGAGGAAGAAAGGAAGATCAATTTGAACAGACGATGAACTCGAAATCAAACTAGAACGAAGAACAATCTTGTCCGGAATGACTGGAAGCACTGCTGAGTACCTTCCAGTCCCAAATTCGATTGTCTTAGAAAGGAGAAGAAGACTAGAACTGAAACTGGAACCCTCACACCTCCTTGTGTCACTCCCTTCCGGCAAGGCGATGATCGTCGTGCTCCAGCTATTCCTCAGCTTGCTTCTCTCCCAGCTCCAATGCTCATCAGCTCTTGGAGGTTTCAGAATTCTATCCTCCAAGCCCTAGCCTGTTGAGGTTGAATTTCTGGACAACCTAGAATGAGCCCTTGTGAGGCTATTTATAGGTTTCTCTTAATATGGCTTCTTTGAGATTTTAGGGCTTTTTCTTCTTCCTGATTTTTGCCAGCTCCTCTTGATCAATTTCATCTTTCTTTGGATGCTTAATCCATATCTGAACTCATTAATCAAATACATGAGATCTAATCCACTTGATTCAAAGAATCAAGTGGGGTTAGTAAGTTGGAAAAATAATGCATATGAATGATAACAAATATAGATTAAATGAATGCAATGGATACTTAATGCTCAAGAAACTCATTAATAATTGATGACATATTGAGAGTCATCAAATATCCAGGTGGTTAATCCCATAATATCAATATATAATATTTAATTCAGAAATTAAATCACAAGTTAATGTCTTCATGAGCTGAAAAATAATTTGTGCATTGTAATATATATTTTCTAACAGTTAAATATGTATGAAATCAACATTACTACCAAACTTATACAACATATGTCAGCTAGTCATTATACTAAAAATTTAGTTGGTATACAATGATTCTTTCCAAAATACGATAAGCCACTGAAACCAATAATTTCTCTAAAGAAGACACTATCGCTGAAACTGACATTTCTCTTGGACCAAATGTTTCCAAACCATTTTAAAGATTTCCATAATTTTGTGTATAAAAATCTCTTTAAAATAGCAACACATTTACAAAAACATCAAATTTTACTTTTGGTTGTGTAATTTTTGCTCTACGTACTTTTGTTTCTCTCTGAATATTTTTTTATCATTCTTTCTCTACCTCTGTGTCTCTCCCTTTCTCTTAATCACTCTCTTCTCTGTTTCCAGTTTTTATGTCTACACAAAAGATTTATTTTCCTTTCTTCTGTGTCACGTCTCTATTTTTAATAACTTTTTATTTCTTTTTTCTCTCTCTTCTCCATGTTTATTTTTAATTCTTGTCCTCTTACTTTGTTATGTTTTTCTGCCATTTTACTTTCTATAATATTTTGCGTCTTTATCTGTTTATCTGTCAACTGAATCTATATTTTTGTCTCTCTCCCTGACTTGGTCCTCTTTTTGTCATCTCTAGTACTCTTTGTTTATTAGTGTTTGATGTCTCTCCCTTTGTTCATTATTTTAAAATCTACTTTTTATCATTATTTATGTATTATATTAACCATATTTCCCAACTCATGTGTAGCTCAATCTTTTGGATATCCCTCTATGTTTTTTTATCTTTATCCTTTAATATATATATTTAGCTCTCTATTTATAGATTTTATCGAGTGGATACCACTCTGTTTATCTCTAAATACCGCAGTTGTAGTAAAAGGACTTTTGGATTTGAAATTTCTTTATAAAAAATAGATAAAAGTTTTCCTTCCAGTTTTCTATATAACTCTGCAGCGTACTTATTTTCCTAGTCAATTGTGATCCTGTTTCCATCCTTCAGTATACATTTATCTATCTCAGTATTAAATATCAAGAACCCACATACCATATACATTGCTGGTCATACAAATCCTGACAAGAGACCAATCGCAAATTTTACCTGGGTGAAAAGTAATATTAGATTGTGTCACTTGTGGTGCGTCAAGTTTATGGTTCGTCTCCAACAACATCTCTCCTTACTTTGTCGAGCTCCAGAATCTAGGAGTAAAAAATGATCAAGAGTGCTACTCACAGAATGGTCCGGAATCTATCTATGCCGGTGACAAGATGATCTACTGCCCTCTTTGGTCTAGTTACTTGCAAAATATCATGGGTATAAATCAAATGCCCCTAGAATGATAAGGATTTACTTATCCTCTTTATTCAATAGTGAACTCCACTCAGGCGCCAATGATCAACACCATGAAAACCCTAAACATGAATCATTTAATTTGCCATAAAAATAAGAGTGGCGGTAAAATTTTCATTATTTTCAATATGCTATGTACTGAAGGATTTAATTTATCCTTAATTTTTAATGTTCATATTTTTAGTGGAACAAACATTGGAACAAAAGAGAATTTTATCGATAGTAAAATATCTGGGATGGTAAAACTCGTATTCCGCTAAAGCATTCCTCGAAGGGGGTTGGATGCAGCTTGGATTCCTTCATTTGCTTTAGGATTCCACTTCGTGAGTTTTCTAACATCAGAAATAACTGAAACTCAGATGATCAATGGATATATAGATATCAAGAGTTCAATAAGGCCAACTATGAATAAAATTTTCTATTTTGGTATTGAATTAACCAATCTTCATCCATCAGAATATATCGATATTACCTCTATACCTCTGGAATATATATAACTTATAACAAAAAATTATTAAAAGACTTTCCTATATTTATCAAAAGTATTATAAATCATAAGTATCTCATAACAAAAGTATTGTTAATCATAGCCAGTATATCATTTATAATTTTAATTCAAATTATCTTACCCCTAATTTATACAGTTTTGCATACTATGGAAAGTTTTTACATTGTAGAGTTATCATAATATCTGATAACTTGCAAATTACAATGTTAAATTCATGAATATTACAATACATATATGTGTTTTATTGGTCATATTTGCATGTTATCATACATAAATGGACATAAATGACTTGCACTATGATTTTATGATTGTTTTTAATTTTTTAGTATTTCTACATGGCATTTAACCTCAGTGCATTGAAGAAATATTTTTATGTAGGGCTAAAATACTTGGCTAGAGGTCGTTAACTGTTTTAATAATTTGTCTGGAATTTTTCCATATTTGTTTATAATTTTCTGACCATTATATATAAAATGAATATTTTTTTAGAATTAAAAGAATATTTTTTATGATTTATTTAGTATTTAAATTATTTTTTATGAATTTTATGGCATCCACGTCTTTCACCCAAAAATTCAGGCGAATGATTAGATGCGGTAAATGATGCTTTATTGGATCATTATGGCATCGCAATGCGCGATGCCATGATGAGCAAATCATAGTTCCGAAAAGCTTCACTGGCGCGGGTGGCGAGGAAAAAGGTATGTTTTGTTTTTTATTGTCTTTTTCGTGTAATAAATGCACACAGAGAATTGATATCCGCGTGCATTTATAAAGTCAGAATATTCCTTGTACGTGCAATCGATTAGCTGCATGCATTCATTGCAGGCAACAACCGATTCCACGTGCGTTTCTAAAGTAAAAAAAAAGAGATTCCTTGTACGTGGAATTGATTAGCCGCGTGCATTGAGTGCACGCGGCAATCGATGCTGCATGCATTTAATACACGGTAAGCTCATCTTATTTTATTATTTAAATGAACAGGATGTGACGACGTGGCGTGTTCTCATCTGCTAAAATGCATCATTATTCTGCAATGATTGCCGCCTGTGGAAGCGTGTAAAGACATGTCAGAACACGATCCAAGGGTGGAGAAATCAAGGTGACAAATAGAAAAAAGGAGCATTTCTGATGGACCGCGCCCAAGCGTCATCGACAACACGTCATCCGAGCCGTCTTCGTCGACATTAGCATCACTGCCGGTCCGTGTCCAGCCTGGCCGGCACGCCAAAGCGTCCCTGAAGACGCTCGGGTTTAAATACCCCGGGTAGAGCACGCGCGTTTTCGTATCTTCGCATTTTCCGTTATCTTTTTCGTTTGGTTTAATTTATGTTCCGTGTTCATCACGACGAGTGCCCCTACTCGTCGTGACACGTCCGTATCGTTTTAATTTCGTATCGATTTCTTTCTTAGTTTTCTTATTTATGTTGTAAAATGGGGTCTCTATTGGGCCCCTTGTTGGACTCTTTGTAAAGGGCCCATCATGGCCCTATATAAAGCCATGATGAGTCCCACGTTCAGAGCTAGATCTGAATTTCCTTGTTTGGCAGTTATTCCACGTCCAGATCTCACCAAGAGAAAGAGGAAGGAGAGGAAGAGGAGGAAGAAGAAGAAAGAAGGGAAGGGAGAAGGAATACGGCGGGTCATGCACCACGCTATTGCACTTGACCGGACCATCGCACAGTTGACCTAGGTTGGAGTTCGAAACGCTGACCACACATTCCCCGTTGGTCTCGAGAAGGCTCCACCTGTCGTCATGTTCAAAAATCCAGTGCACCGCAAGGTAGAAGACAGGTGAATCCTCGTGCCGCCGTTGACCAACCGTCCGTTGTCCGTGGTCGATTCCCGCGCCGTGAAAATTAATCCCTGCATCCTGAGTATCGCCGGACGACTCTATCGATCCCTTGACCGCGTATTCCCATGGTGTGGCAAGTTCCTGCGCCGTCGCCAGACCAAGCCTTCATTCTACAGGTCAAACTCGCAGCCGCGCAATCAACCACACCACGAAGGGTCGACCACGCGATCGCGCGACCACAACGTCTCGCAACGATTCAGCAAAGCGACTGCGCGGCCAAACACCGTGCGACGGACCGATCCTGCGAGCTTCGACCAAACAGCCGGAATCGACGACGCATCTGCTCTTCAACGACGTCATTTTAATGACGACCGGGATCGCGTGCGGTCAACCGGGTTCACTTGGGCCGGCATTTTAACGGCGACCGACAAGCCTAATCCGCCGTGTGGGTTGGTCGACCACCCAGGCATTGGCTGAGAAGCATCGACCGACGAGTCCGATCCGCAAGCCTTTGGTCTCCGTTCCAGCCATTCCTTCGCCAGCTGCGGTGCAGTCGCACCACGATAGTTCTGACGCACCCGGGGTTGGTCCGCGCTGATTCCTTGGCACTGATCCACGTGCGGCAAGACCCCTGCAACGTCCTCGACATCTACTACGTCCCTCGTGACTACGACCGTGCGCTGCGTCCACGCCGAAGCCAAAATTGTCGATCCTGCACGCTACTCGTGCTCGTGTCCTGCCGCAGCACCACACTAAGTCATCGCGCTGCTTCCCTACCGCCGGTCGTTGCTCCGAATTGTGCCAGCCGATGAGCCACCGACCACTGCTCACGTCTGCCTCCAGATTCTGCTAGTGACGATATCTGTCAAATTCGGACGACTGTTTGAGCCCCTTGCCGCTGACCGTCTCGTGACCTTTTCTCTTCCTCCCCTTCGACCTCCAACCACACGCTCCTATGCTGTGACTCCGCCGCCAGTCGAGCCAAGCCGTGTTCGTCAACGACACGCCTCTGCCTACCAGCCCGTACCGGCCCGTGCCCTATGAAGATGCCACAACGAACGCCGCCACCGACGAGGTACGTCGTTCCCCTTGCTCATCTGTTATATTACGTTGATGGCGCAGCAGCAGCCGCAGCCCCGGATACGTCTTCGGAGACATCACCGTCGCCCCCGACACCGCCAGCCATACTTGTTCAACCTGCTCGGCAAGCTAAGGCGACGGTACGCACGCCCGGATTCAAATATCCCGGGTAACGGACTCCTTAGCATCGTTATTACATTCTCGTTTTGTTCGTCATTTTGGTTTTAGTCGTCACCGTTCATCGTTTTAAATTCGTCATGGTTACATGTAAGGCGAGAGGTTTATCCTGTCAGGATCTCCTCTCCCTTCCCTCTTGTTTTCTCTCTTCTTCCTTGTTGTTCCACTTCCTTTGGTCCTAGGTCATAGAGTTTCCTTTATGATGTCTTTGGGTTTTTGGTCTAAGCGGTCACCCACACTCCCCCCCCCTATAGAAGGGAAGTAGGGTTGCCCTAAACATTCGGTATCTCTGGTTGATTTTGAAAAAGAATAGTTCCCGTTGAAGATTAGGGTTTTGACCTTTGAGAAGAAGAGAGGGAGGAAGAAGGAGAAGAAGAAAGCGAAAGGAACAAGAAAAAGCTGGGAAGGGGGAACGAGGAGGACGACTGCCGGCCGCCGCCACTCCTGGCCGCCGTCGGCCCCTCCCGGCGCGGCCCGCACTGTCCACGGCCTCGCGACGCACCACCGTGCTGCAGTCGCCCTGCGCGTGGTCGCCGCCCCTGCAGTAGCAGCCCGCCGCGAGATCGCCCCGCGATGCTGCACCGCCGCCCCTCACCGTTTACGTCACCATCGAGCCCGCCGCCTGTTGAGACGCCCAGTTGCACCTAGGTAGGTCGTTGTCGGTGCTCTGCATGAGCCCGTGAATGATGCCTTCGCGCGCGCAAGTCCAACCCAGCGCCCTCTGCGGACGCCGTTGAACCGCCTCCTTGCCCGTTTTACTCCCCACCGACCTCGATGACGGTGTTTCCCCCTGGGACGCGTCCGCCGTGTCTGTGTCGCTCAGTTCCGCCGCGCCACACGCCACTCTGCGCGTCCGCGCACGGCCAGTTCAAACCATGCACCTCACCTTCGGAAAGGAGATTGCACCACGCCACTTGAGTCGCTTCGTCCTGCCGCGCCGGACACAGCCGCCGCGGTGTTCGCCTGCTGTTGCGCAGCGACCCCGCCGCGCCCGTTCGCGCCTCCGCGCCGCACCCTCTGTGCGGCCCCGCGCCTTGTATTACTTGCCGTGCTGCGCCCCTTGCGCACGCTGAGCCGCACTCTGTGCCCCAACCACCGCACGTCCCCGCCGTCGGCCGATGTGTCCGTAGCTGTCAGCTCTCAGAACCTCGCCAATCGGCCCGTGCCGTGCCTCGGTACAGTTACTCGTCTCCGCCACCTCGACACCGACCAGTCGCCACCGAACCACTCCGAGAATAAGAAGACGAATCCCTGGACGACAACGAGGTACGCCGCTCCGTCCCGTCTCTTATTTCTTGCAGTATACTTTCGGTCGCCTCCACCGCGCTCGGGATAGACGTAGGTGAGCGAGTAAGGTTGAGAGAATATTCGCCAAACTTGAGCGTATTACCCGTTTGGTACGAGTTGAGTCCGCTCGTCCCGTGCGAGCATCCACCAGGGGGATTCATCCCGTTCGGCGCTGTAACGTCCTTGTCTACCCCGACGAGGGTCGGAAGGCCTGCCTCCCGTCTCCGGGCGACTCCGTCGATACCCCGGAGGTCGGCCCCCCTTGGCTAGCCGGCAACTGCACGTACGACACCCTTTACTCGTCCATTTCACGTAGGTCATCCCCGTAGGAGACCTGTGTGGGACGACTACCTCTGAGTAGATGTCGTGCACTGATGATATCGACACCGAGTCTCACATCTCGGTGTCGGCAAGACCTCATCCCCGACGTTGTCCTGCATCTGACGACTGTTTGAGCCCCTTGCCGCGGACCGTCTCGTGACCTTTTCTCTTCCTTGCCTTCGACCTCCAACTACACGCTTCTACGCTGTGACTCCGCCGCCAGTCGAGCCAAGCCGTGTTCATCAACGACACGCCTCTGCCTACCAGCCCGTACCAGCCCGTGCCCTATGAAGATGCCACGACGAACGCCGCCACCGACGAGGTACGTCGTTCTCCTTGCTCATCTGTTATATTACGTCTTCCAGTATATTTTCGACTGCACTCCACCACGCTCGGGTTAGTTTAGTGAGAGACAATTATCAAGAAACCACATGTTGAGCATCTTGAGATCTAGCCGTCCGATGAAGCTCAAATTTTGAGGGTAGGTTTGTCTTTTCACCCTCTACGATCTAGACGATTGGATTTTAAAGTAGAGGTCGGTAAGAATGGGAAATTCACTTTGGAAGCTCTCCCCCAAGAAATTGACCAGGAAGGACACAGGTGCTGCTTTTGAACTCGACAGATCTTGGTTCATTATTCAAAGTTGTAAGTTTCTACTTTACTATTTTAACTTCTTTATTAATGATTCTAAAACGCCAAGGCATGGGCAAAATGTACATGCCCTTGAAGTTTATTTGAATGGTGATTAGCATGATTTTGATTCAAGATCTGACTATTAATATGTAGTTATACATTTTTTTTCATCCCATTTTGCATCTTAGATCTCTAGATTAGGGTCAAATTTCATCTTTTATTCATTTTCCCCCAAATTCTTCTACTTTCTCTCTCTAGATTAATTCATCTAATTTATCTCTCTAGATTTAGAAATTAATTGCTTGAAAATTCAATTCAATATATAAAAAACCTAAATCCAAAATTTCATCCAAAAATTCGTCCATCTTCAAGTCCAATTTTAAAAATCCGTTTCTTGATTATTAATTCCCAATTTTAATGCATAAAAATTGTCTTCAGAAATCATCTTGTTTGGAATATTGGTAATCCAAATTAATCTGATATAAGAATAAAAAATATATTATCTAGAGTGTCTTGACCGAAAATATTACGATCAAAATTAAGCTTTTGCTTAATTTTAATTAATCTCAAACAAAATTAAACACAATTAAGGCCCATTGAATGCAAAATTAATTCATTCTTGAATTAATTCATTTGAAATAGAATAAAAATTATTACAGAGTGCCTCCCTGTGGTTCGACCCCTTGCTTGCTCTATACATAGTATTAGGTGATTAAGGGCTATTATAAATTTTATTGCATATGTCTAAAAGTGAAAATAACGACATATTTTACATACCAATTTTAGGATTATCAATACCCCAAATCAGGCGTACAAATATCAGGAAAGTATATGACCTAAGGATGTGGTAACTTAATTTACCATGTGAGTAGAAAATATAAGGGGATGCTTAGGGTTGAGGCATGTAAGGATTTCTTGTTTGGGATCTTGCGGGACCTGTGCAGCCAAAGATAAAGAATCTTATTGTAGTATACATTATGTTATGCATTTAGGTGTCTGTTATATTTGTAACATCATCAAATAATTTTGCATTGACGTTATACAACTCAATTGATTATGTTCCTGATATGTTTTTTCTCTAAAATGGCTACCCCTCTATTAATACTTATTTAGATACTTAAAAAACCCGTATGATTTTAAGTAGATCCACCAACACCCATAAATCTTATGTGTGTGAACCTCTAGGCCCATGTATTAGTCTAGTTAATTACTTTTATACCCCAATGGCATTTATTGGCCTACCATATTAATTAACTATATCACCATATATATATAATCAATCAAGGATCAATTATGACATCAATAGGTTAAGTTTGAAGCATGTGGGTTGCCAATATACATCTCATGTTTTAGGAGATACAAAGTAGTAACTGAACTCTCTCATGGAACCTTTACCAACATTGATTATTGTAATGTATAATGCTGCATTCATGCGAGACTCCCAAATGAATTAGGGTATGATTATTTTTCCAACCCTAATCCATCATTCCAATTAGTTCTTATTAATAGTATATAATTGGATAATGCCTTCTCTAACATTTTCACTACCCTTTCATGGATTTAATGCTTCTTCAAATCAATCTCCCCATATAGTGAGGGAGTACTATCCCAGATTAACCAGTCAATCACCTTTGTGTACCTCTTTCTATATCTGAGCTAAGAATTGTTTGAATCCTGTATCAGAATATAGTTTTTCTTTCACAAAATGTCATTGGTATGTCAACTAAAAGGACTAATTATAGATCTGTTAAATTTGTTACACAAATCAGTCTGATTGGCATTTAGGTATAATATCATTCAGGCCTTTTACATATAATTTCAATGAAATATTCTCTTGAAGAGGATTTTTTGTTTGTCCTTAGTGTCTCTACAATAATTACGACAGTATCAGCCTTACTTATCGTATGAGTAGGATCAAATAGTGCTAATCGATCATGGTAGTATGATATCCCTCGAATAGGAATTTTAATAATACATCTTTAGAGAGTAGTGATCACTGTATTATGATCTCATCAAATTTCACGAAGTTATTATAAAACACACAAGAATAATAATGATATTTATTTCTAGAGAAAAGGCAACAGCGAAGGACCCTTCCAACGGTGGCAAGAGCAAAAGGAGGTGAGTGACACTGCTCTGACGACTCCAGTCATTCAGGACGGTGCTAGAGAGAGCCTAGGGAGATAAGGTTTCGTGTGAGTATGGAGGAGAAGAGCCAGGGAGTCGCACACCAAGGTTATGCGGCAAACAACCAGCGCTGTCACCCTTGCTTATTGACTCAAGGCAAATCAGGTTGTATCTCTGCTCAACCTGGTAGAAAATCATTTGATGCACACAATTGATCCAACTCATTTTGATTTGAATAGAGGACATTATCGATTTCGTTATTTTTTTGTGAATCACTTTCATTTAGGCATTTCTTCATGCGCCTAGTGTGCATTCGAAGATATCAATGAATTTATCTAAGTTCCTATTCATTCAACCTTAGAAAAAAGGATAAAAAATATAGATATACATATCCACTTACTCCTATTTTGGTCTATTTCAGGCATTCTGTCAAACACCTCTCGGCTGTTGATAGAACGACCCTTATTTCACTCTATTTTTTACTATAAAAATATATTAAAAATATAAATATATATAACTATATAGTAAGTACTAAACCTACATAAGTTGTAGCCTACCAGTATCATATATTATCATTCTTATTTCTCATCTTAGTCTCTTTATTTACTCTTAATCTATCACTCTTCCTATCTAGCTACTTAGTTATACTATAAACTAGATAATTCCTTCTTCTCTCCCTATTTATCTTAAACTTAGTATTAAATTCTTAGCATATACAAATACTTCTCTAGCTTACTTATCTAGACCTAATTAAATATTCTCTCTTCCTATCTATCAAAACCCTACTCCTATTCTTCATTATTCCCTGTCTAACTAAGATATTACTATCATTATCCTTACAGACACTTCATATTCACATATATCTCATTACTAGTTAATTAAATAAACTTTTAGTCTCTATTCATAATATTTTACTATTCCATCTATCTTATTACTCTTCTCTACCTTTTCCACTCCCTACACTAATATCATCCTTAACTATAATATCTAATATCTTACTTCTTTATTATTTCCAGTCTCTATAAACAGAAATAAATAACATTTGATATTATTTCTCTCATATCTAGGCTCTCATCCATCCACTATTCTCTCCATTTACTTACTTCTTATCTCCTCGTACGTTCACTGTCTTTAGTACTAATATTATTGCTCATTTACTATAACTCAAGTATTAAATTCACATCTAAAGGCCAGTCCCTGTGGAGACGACCTTGCTCGAACTATAGTTTTGAGTGAGTTTTATATATTTATAAAATTTCTTTGATTTTGGAAAATTAAAATTACAACAACACTACAATGACACATGTAAATTTCCTTCATCATAGGGCTATGCTTGGCATGGGCGGAGTATAAACTGATGTTAAGGCAGATGTCATACATGCAGCGGTAACAGTATACAGGTCGGGGCTTATGGCCTAATAACTCTGATCCAATGATATGTTCGGTCATGTAGTATGAACAAGAGAGATGGAGAGGGTCTCTAGTGGGATGGAGAATGCCAAGGGGATTTGAGGACGAGTAGAGTTGGCAGAGTGGGAAATAATGATTAGACATTTTCCCCATGTAAATGATGAGAAATATAACTAGTATAACCATTTTCTATTGTATTTTAACTTTTTTGCTGAAGTATAATGTCATCTTCAGTTAAAAACTTGGTACCAACAATCACACTGACTTGGTGTATATAGTTATATAAATAAACTTTATAATATATATACTCCACCCAGTTTATAAGAAATAACACATGGTATCACAAACTAGTTAGTAAATAATGGTTGAACATATTCTTAAGACAAAATTATATTTTGAAGGAAACTACATCTTATTGTAAAATATTAAAACAAGTACTTTGAATCTAGGCAAGAGGACATTGTATAGTTCCCCAAAATATGAGATGATAAACAGATAGAGAAGCTACTGCTAGGTTTCTGTCTTGTTTAGTACATTTACAGTTCACAACTTTGACACACCAGGATCAGATATAATCTTGAGGCAATAATTTATTTCAATAGCCTTTGGTTGGGTGCTAGGCGGCACCTGGATAAAATTTCAGACTTATAATAGGCTTCAAAAATTTTTCCCAAAAGGGATGATCCATGGCATCTCAATCAGAAAAATCAGTAGGTTAACAACTAGGCTATGTTTCAACTTAAAATGAATTCTTAGTATATGACAATGAAAT
The DNA here is from genome assembly GCF_029677425.1 of Wolffia australiana. Taxonomy (NCBI): domain Eukaryota; kingdom Viridiplantae; phylum Streptophyta; class Magnoliopsida; order Alismatales; family Araceae; genus Wolffia; species Wolffia australiana. The sequence goes on along the minus strand of NC_135837.1, from coordinate 2,706,201 downwards.
CTATGTAAGCTTGTGAGATAATTATTTAATTTTATTTCATTCCATTTTGAGATGTCAATGGAATGTTCTAAGGGACTCAATATTGCCTGAATTGTAAAAATAATGACTATAAAAACAACAATCTAATATTCAAGTCATGTATAAACATAATTTCTCTCATATATAACTGAGACTCTAGCTTAATGTGGACAGGATACCTCAAAGATATGTCAAGAGACCTCAAAGTTAATGTGGACATATTTTGAGATAAAGGGACATTAGAGGCTAACATAAATGCATTATTGCAGATTTAGGAATTTGGCTGAAGTAACAAAAGCCACCACACCATCATTAGAAGGAATGACGAACAATCTCTTTGTCTCACCTTTATTTGAATATTGTTTGGCTTCATCCAATGTAGCCAAAAAAGTGAGGTATGAGTTTAAAGGAGAGAGAAGCTTCAAATAAATATTGTATTTAGAAGGACGTGGTTTCGAATCTTCAAATAAATATGTTTTCTGCATCTTTTTATTTTTTGAATGGGTTTGATTTGACTTTACCTCTCATAAAATCAACCTTTTCCCTTTGCAGATGTATTCATGTCTTAGGCTTGGAGCCTAGTAGGTTAGGGGGTTACAATGGTCAAGAATAACCCTTGGGCTAGTAAAAATTTACTCAGATATAATATAAATTGTTAAATAGAGCCCCTTAATGTACTTTTGTTTCATTGATTAAGTGACTCCTTTGTGTGTATTAAGTCACTTAATATGGGCCAGGCTTGGGCATTGGCCCGAGCTCGCTCTTGCCATGGGCCCAGGCCCAAGTCATCCAATGTATCTCATGAGTATTGAAACGCCAAACTCTGAGCACAAATTAAGGTTGTCTTTTTTCCTTCTAAAACCTTAAATCTGGAGGTTGGCTACTGGTCTTTTCTGCTCTAGCTGAGCTGACATGATATCATAGCCATGACACGAATGCCATTGTCTCAATTTATCATTCATTGTCCTCTGTCGCTGATCGTCACCAGCATCCATATGGCCTGGTGCCACTAGGAAGAAGTTTTTCCTTCAACCTATATGATGGAGCGAGATGTTGCATCTAGCATTGGAGTAACTTCACATTGATGATATTGTGTAGAGAATCATGTTTTTATGAAGATCCTACATTCATTGCTCGAAGTACCTCACAAAGTTCCACACAAATTCTACATAACAAATTTCTATCTGTGTCTGAAGTTTTTTATGATAACACTGAAGGCTAGGTATTTGAGTAAACACTTAGTGAACGACCAAGTGATAGAAGATATCCCAGGGTTTGAAGCCTGGGTCACACAGACGGGCTTCATCCGAACTTGGATTCTTGTCATTCTAGCCCTTGAGATGTATGATAACTTTCTCCACATTGATATTGTGAAGCAAATGAGGGATATGATCCACACCAATTATTCCAAGAGGAATGATATTAGGAGGTTTTATGCTCTCATTGACCGAGATCAAAAAGGGACGCACGGTAACCTGTCTATTATGAAATATGCATGTCAGTTCAATGTAATTTGGTGTCAAGTGGATCACTAGTAGCATGTCAAGTCTCCTAATGGGAAGATAAGAAACACACTCGTAGACACCAGATGTTTATGTTTTTGGTAGGTGTGAATCTCATATATGAACATGTTAGGAATCAGAACATTTTGTGGGAGAAAGTATCAAATTTAAATGAAGCAATCCATAATCTCACAGAGGAAGAAAGCAGACTGAAGTTCTGCTCTGCCAATGAGAGGCATGACTCCTCGCCCTTGTTCTCTAAGAGAGTTCCTCCGCCAACTAAAGGACAGGAGGTCGAGCAGGAGTGTGGACAGAATTTTCTTTGTGGCAAAAAAATTGACTCAAGAGATGGAGTCAAGGAGGATCTAAGGGATAGCAAGGATTTTCCCACAGAAAATGAAATCAATATACCACGGAAACTTGTTTCGAGATCCATGGATATCCTTAGAGGAAGGAGAAACAGAAAAAGGTCTAAATTTCCCAAACTTACAGAAGCTCAAAATACATAATGAAACTAATGGGCATGCTCAATTCTTCATTCCTCATCAGATTTAATGAATATGTCATCACTTTTGGACTTCTATATCCTAATATTTTTCCATAATGGTCTTGGATAATGGATACTAAGCCCACTAACCATATGACCATGTACAATGTTAAATATATCAATTATGTTAGAATTGATGGTCAGAGAAAGGTTATCGCTGCTATTGGATGACTTCAGGTGGCTGTTATGGGTGGTTTTAAGTTGGATGAACTGGTAGTCATTAATAATGTTTTACATGTCTCAAAGTTGAAGGCCATGTTTCTTTCTCCCTCAGAAGTTTGTTTCTCATATTAGCTGCTCAGTCACTGTGAATTTCGATGGATATTTTCTATATGACAATGAGGGGAAGAATACTACACAAATTAGAGGCAATGGAAAACTATTATTTTGGAAGAGAGAGATCATCAGTGCTTCTCAGAAGATTATCATGGGAATAAATTTTTCTGCATCGTGATTGAGTGGGACATCACTTCATTTAAATTCTCAAATGTTTATTTCCCTCTTTGTTTATTGGTATTGATGTTAAAACTGTTGTATGGGTGGCATGTCAACTAGACAAACACAAGAGAGCTACTTTTGGTCACGTCAGTGAACCTACCCAAATTTCATTCTTTCGTGTCACAGTGACATTTGGGGGCTCATGCCTATCTCTGGTCTTACAGGAGCACACTGGTTTATTTTTTAAAATATGAGAGTGCAAGTGTTGTGAGATGGTTCATACCCAATTTGGGTTTACCCTTTAAAGGTTCAGATCTGACAATGCCAAAACTACTTTAATTATGAAGTGGCTGATTATTTTGAGTGATGGGCCATCGCTCATGAATCGTCATGCATGAGAACACCTAAACAAAATGGGCTCACCGAAAGATGTATAAGTTGTGTTGTGGAAACTGTTAGGATATTGTTAAATCAGTAAAATGTCCATAAATTATATTGGAAAGAGGCGATTTAGGCAAGTACCAATTTAATTAACCACATCTCATTAAGTAAATTTCAAACTCATCTTCTCCATCAAATTTTTGGGTGTGTAGCCTACGTGCACGATTCCTCTCCAACAATTGGGAAACTCAAACATGTTCAGTCAAATGCATATTCATTGGTTATTCATCTCATCAGAAGGGTTGCAGGTTCTATCACCCTTCATTAGATGTTTCTTTGTCTCTTCCAATGTGACATTTGATGAATGTGTGGCATTCTAAAGAAGTGATATCCCTCAACAGCCAACCAATGTGATAGTCAATTCACCGGTTGATCCATTGAGTCTGCCATTTCACTTAAATATATAAAAACCAGTGAATAATATGGAGCAAAACTCCCAGGAGGATTGTGATGACTCCTGTATCATTGACATGCAAAATCAGCACCAAGTCCAGAACATCCACAAGTGGATAATGAGGAAGCAACTCCTGCTGTGTTTGAGTCGGGGTCTGGAGAGGTGAACTAACCAAATAAGGAAGATGTTAGTGGCACATTGCATTGCTCTCAGGGACCCCTTTATCTCATTGTGATGCTTATCAGACATGCTCTCCAAGGTGGATTGAATTGACGCTCCAAGTCAGTTGAGCAAGCTCTTTCTAGCAACAAAAGGAGTCAAGTTATGGATGAGCAAATGACAACGTTGTAGAAAAATGGCACTTGGAAGACAGTAACACTACCTCCATGCAAGAGAATCATCGGAATTAAATGAGCCTATATTATGAAGTATTGACCTAATGGAGAATTGAAACGTTATAAGGCTTGGTTGGTATCCAAGGGTTTTACACGGTCATATGTATTTTATTATTTTGAAATGTTTGCTCCAGCAGACAAGCTGGATAGTGTACAGATCCTTCACGCCTTAGCTGCTCACATAGACTGGAATGTTTGACGTATATAATACTTTTCTCAATGGTCAGTTGGAAAATGAAGTTTATATGACCATACATCATGGATATAAACATGCCCATAAGGCATATACGGTTTGTAAATAGAAGAAGACCCTATATTGTCTAAAGTAGTATCCACAAATGCGGATTGGCACATTTGCCAAGACTATGAAGAAACTGGGGTATTGTCCAAGCAATGGAGATCACACCATATTCGTTAAAAGTCAAGTGTCCGGAGTAACAGCCTTGATCGTATGTGGACAACATTTTAATTTCTAGGGATGATCCAGTGGAAGCAAATGATCTCTAGGAATCACATTTATTAGTATTTTATATTGATGCATTGGGGAAACTAAGATATTTCTCGGGCATGACGGTTGTTTACTCCACATACGAAATATTTATGTCACAAGAGAATTACATCTTAGTTATTCTCATGGAAGCATGTCAATTGTCGCCCAAACCTGCGAGCACTCCGGACGATCCAAACACAAAACAAGGTACTGGAGAGGAAAGCCTAGTGACCTGAGAATTATACAAGTGGTTGATTAGGATATTAATTTATCTGAATCATGCTAAGCCTGATATTGCATTTGATTTAAACCTACTCAGTCAATGTGAAGTACGCCAATAGGCCACTCATTGCATTCTGGCATGCCTAAAAGGCACACCTAGCACAGGTGTCCAATTAAAGAAAATGAGAAATAAAGTGTTACGGTTTACACCGGTTCTGATAATGCAAGCTCTGTGATGGACAGAAGGATGACATCGGGGTATTGTGCATATATGTGCAAGAGCTTTGTGAGCTGGAGAAGTATGAACAAACATGTTGGCAGATCTAGTACTGAAGTGGAGTTCAAATGACTAGCTCAAGGTATATGTGAGATCATTTGGAAGAGGAATCTAACAAGACCTACCATTCCAATTGGAGGAAAGACTGTGTACACTATGACAATAAGTCAACACGATTGCCCGAATCATAATGAGATCGATCGTCATCTCATCAAAGAAACAAATGGAGCTGATATTCTCCAGCTGCTGTTGGTGGAATCCTCAGATCAGGTTGGAGATATATTTACCAAGGGGCTTCAACCTTGTGCAACCTTCAAGGAAGACACGTGACACATGATAGGCGAAAAGAAATGATACAGAAAAGAGCTGTAACCCCCTCCTAATGGTTATTAATCATCATAGCTTTTACTTGAGATTAAATAGAACTTAGACTGAGAACAGAGCAATGTTGCTTTGTGGATAATTGAAAATTGTGGTCGCATTGTCATATTCATTTCTTAAAATTTAACTGATGATTGTTCAGCAAATCAAAAGGGATTTTTTTCTGCGGAGAAGCGCACAAGATGCTCCCTAAGTCCCCATTCAACAGCCATGATGGGATAAATGAGAAGTCCAAGGAAATTTCAAGCCCTTGGTTATATTTACGACCCAAAAAAGTTTTAACTTTCTTCCAACAAAGTTTTAACCAAGTATTTTTCGTCCTAGGATTTTTTGCCAACTGGTGCACTCACAGAGTCATACTAATATTGTAATTGCTGAATTACGCCATAATACGGTAAAAGAACATACACACGAACAAGCCCACATGATTCTAACATTACTCTAAGAATATATAGAGGCCCTGGCAAAATATCTCAAAGTTTACAAGTGTATATATATCGCTAGAGTCATCCCACCCATCTCCAAAATGTCCTCATTATTGAAGTAGAAATTTCACTCTCGGTGGGTCAAATCCAGCAGGAAGAATGATGAAGCACTTACAAAGATCACATGAAATCTTCTTCCAGTTCCTGCAAGGACTTGCTGGCAGATGCGATCTGCCTGTTGGACGTCATCTTCTCCGCTACCATGAGGCCTTTGTAACTTCTAATCTCTGCTTGCTTCTCCTTCTCCTGCCTTTCCATTTCTTCGCGCCGTTTCTGTGTTCAAATCAATGCGTAAATACCTGGATTTTCTGTTTTCTGCATTATTTTCCTTCATAACATAAATTTTCTTTTCTCGCCAGATGTTCTACATTAATAGATCAATTTGTGCGTTCAACTGGATGCATGAATTCCTGGGTTTCATATTTTTTTGTATTCCTTCTCTGCATCAAATGATCTTTCTTTGTTCACCAGACGCTCTACATTGATCGATCAATTACTTCATTCAAATGGATGCATGAATCGAGGGTTTTTGTTATTGCGTACCCATTCCATTAACCTTACACTTTTTGCTTTCTCGCAAGATGTTCTGCATTGAACGATCAATTTCAGATTTAAAATGGATGCAGTAATCCCTGGATTTTCTGAAAAAGACATTTGTATTCCTTCTCGTCATCTAATTACATTCCGCATCGATCGATCAATTTCAGTTTCCTTAGAGAGAACGTACATTCATACGCATTTTCACCAAGGCAATTTTAAAGTGCTCACCTTATCCCTCAATTGAAGTTTCCTCTCTGCTCTTTCCGCTGCATTTATAGCCTCACGCTCAGCTGCACAATAAATAAACCTTTAATATCCATAAACAATCCCAATCCCATTTCATATATCATATGAATGACTAGATGAAAACATGACATATTATTTCCTCCTGCACATTTTCATTCAAAAAAAAAAAAAAAAAATCCTCCTGCACACAGCATTATTCACCAATAGTTTAGAATTATGTTACGAACCTGCCCCATGCTCCAAATAATTATTAAGCTTTTTCGATATAAAAACAATAGACTGTTAATCATTTGGGAACAACACACGCATCAACTAACTTGTTATGGATGAAGACTAATGAAGATTGCAGAGTTGAGAGAAAGTGTTAAGACCCCAATCAGGGCTTATCAGAAGTAAAGGTGGCCCAAATGGCCCCCACTATTTCCGGCCCATAAAGTGGCTGAATATGACTCACGGTACACCGGTGAGCCATAAAGGGGGAGATCAATCGAGAGACGGAGACAAACCCTTGATAAGAACTCCCCATTCTTCTCTTGACTCAACCCACCCTGATCACTATCTGTTTCTGTCGTGGTCTCCAGCGAAATAGTCGACTATGCGGCTTGGACATCATGTTGGATTGCGGGAAAAACAGCAGCATTGCTGTTTTTTCCATTCTCTCTCTCTCCGTCCTCACCTGTTCTGCGACTTTGCATTCTGGAACATTGATAGCGTTGTTTTGAATCCAAAATATTTGAGCAAGGAAAGGGTCCTGGCAGATAGTATCCTTTGTGGCGGATATTTTACAGAGAAAACATCATTTTAAAACTAATGAAAGTTAAACATTTGAACTTATGGGAATAAAAGACACAGGGAATCACCTTTCAAGTCGGGCTTCCTTTCGACTTTCGACTTATTCAGCCGGTTCACTATTTCATTTATCCGTTTTTCTACCTTCACTGTGCGCACCTAAAAAGGGCAAGCACAACAGCTCTCAGATCTACGCAGATAGAAAATAATTTAAAATATATCGACCGAGTTGTGTAGAAAAATGTACATGCACAAAAAATTATCATCAATTTTCTTTCATGTTGCAAGCATATAGAAGAAATATCATGCTTTCTGAGATGCTAAATTCAGCTTTTCAAGATTTCAAGTCCAAGATGCATCTGAGTCAATCGGTAAAATACAAAAAAAGAGGATGGAGAAATTTTTACAGGAATAAATTAATAGGACATAGGGCTGGCGTGCGGGCGTCATCGGAGGAATGATTGTTCAAAAAAAAAATGTGACATAGCGGTTTTGGAAACCTAGAGTGAACAAATATGTGCACGTGGCATACCATTTTAGGATTATGAAAACCAACTTGCCCAACATCCATTGAAGGAGTTTTCTTCAAGTTGTACCATGGCGTGTACACGACATCAATATTGTTGACCTTGTTACCTGCCAACAGAGCAACATTCAAACATTTTGTCTGTGTAGAATGATTTTTTCCTTTTACGAAGCCTTAGTTTTCAATTCATGTTTAAGAGAAACAATAGTTTGATGTTCTTGGTATTTGAACCAGGTAATAACAAGAAATTGGATTTAAAATACAATGGAAGCGATCACCTTGAATGGAATTAGCTTTGACGAGTTGCCCACAATCTTCCAATAATCCTTCACTAATGTCGTCGATTGTCTGACCCTTATTTAATCTCAGGTAGACATGAGCTGAGGACATTTTGTCCACATGAAACCTCAACAGAAGAAAAAATGAAAAATAAATTCCGATACCTTTCGTTGATGCACCTTGAATCTGGGTAAACGATAAAAAAATAGAGAGATGTGAAGGGAATCGCTAGGCGCATGAAAACTAGCACAATCGGCAAAAACTTCACAAATTTGGGAGAAATGATAATAATCAAGAAAATGAAGTTCACGACTATTGTAAGTCGGAATCATGAACTAATATTGAAATCACGAACTCATGAGGAATTCGACAGGAAAGAGGCCATCAAATCGACCATTTTTCTTCCAAATAGAAGTCAAATGACTCAGGAAAAACACAAAACCCCCACCCCAACAAATACGGACCAACAAAATTCCATGCACTAAAGTCAATGCCACGCGCGGCGTACCATAATCCAGTGCAACCACGTTGAACGAAATCCGCAATCATAAAATTTCAGCAAAGAGCCGAATAAAAAAGACACGCATCAAGTGAAGAATTACCAGATATCCTCGGGGAAGCCGTACTTGATAAGCTCCTCGTTTTCGTGCTTATCAATGCCCATGAAAATGGTGTAATCTCCGGCCTCGGGCCGAGCTTTGAAGTAGAAAACCATATAGAATACACTCGATCTCTTCCTAATTAAATACCTGATTCACCGATCGCAGCTTCAATGGCGAATTAGGGTTCCCGAAATCGTACTCCCCCAGCAAGATCGCAGCAATTGCAATCAATCAACTCCGCCATTGATAAAATTGGGGCCAGTCCGGATGAAGAAGACGCATCCCCCCTGACAAACTAAACGGACGGTTCAGATTTGACGATCGCTTTGGGCGCCACGAATTAAATGGTCCGGATCTTGTCCAGCATTGATTAGACTTTAAATATAAAGAGGTTGAAATAAGTTGGGTATTATAAAGGCCTTTCGTTTCCACTTATGAATTAAAAATAGTTAGATAATAGAAAATCCCCTTTGATTTCGATATGGATTGTTGGGACTAGTGGTTTTGATTAACTCTAGCAGAACTGGATTGCGAAGTGTAATATTGAATAAAAAATGAGTCTGAAAAACAAAAAAAGCATAGATAGAACTGAAAAGATCACCTTGCAAGGATTAAAGCTATGATTTCTTGGTTTCTCGAATGAGCATCTGCACGTATCTACACAATCTTTTTAGCACTGGATATCCCTTTTTTCCGTCAACCTATGCTAACAAAATATGATTTCCCCTCCATGTAGTCTCAATAGAATCAGCACTTGGGAAGAGGAAGAGAAAAGGGGAATTGCATAATTGATCAACTCAATCCCAACTCAATCTTAACAGAATATCGAATCAATGAAGGATCTCAAAATGAAAACATGTATGGAATTGAAAACATACATTCATAATGATCAAATATGCATTTTCTTGAATCCTTTACAAGGCATCTTCAAGCCGTTCATATGTTCAACCTCAAGACATATTCACACAAGTTTCAAAGCATTGTATCTCCTCTTCTTCTTTATGGACTGTGCTGTTATAAATTTGTTTTCTTCACCATATGGTCTCATTAGAAGTAATCAGGAAAATAAAGTGAAGAAATGGGAGGGTGATAGATATTATGTGACCATCAAGGCCATCACGCTCTCATGTCATTATTAAGATTATTAAAATACTGATAATAATTTTATTATTGTGTGATTTTTATAATGAGTCGTTGAAAAATGAAATGACTTAGTGAATTATGATAAGATGATAATACAATAATCACTAGTCTTTAAACATGTGCTCTAAATATTCCTAATCAAAGGAGAGAAGCAAAAAGCTATCTAGAAAGAATAGCACAATATGATACTTCTTATATGATAAGTATGGTTGATCTTTTGGACATTAGTATAGTGATACTAAAGACAGGTTTTGGGGTCAAGATGAGTGACCAATATGGGATCGTCATCCCTTGATATAGAAGAATATTGACTCAAGGAAGAATATATATCAGATATCCAACTAAGATAATAAAGATATTATAGAATACTTTCACCAATGATCTCCATTGCTCATCAGTACTAATTGGAATGACATAGTATGGTTTGACAGTTAACCATACTCTGAGTCATAAGAGAGTCTAGTGCAAATGATGGATTATATGCATACACTAACTAATGTGGTAAAGATTTGACAAGCTGGAATATTTTTCTCCTAGAGCACAATGGGTAGCTTGGCACCCTATGTGCCAGAAACTTAACCTATTGGTTGGGTTAAATTGATCCTTCATTCGTATGACATGATAAAAATTCTGTGAATAAATTTAAAAAGTCTGTCAAAAAATAGTATTGGGCCATTAACATTATTAACTCGAAGAATACATGTGGTAGAGGGTCACAAGCACAAGACTTGTGGATGTTGGTATATACACATAATTACATGGGCAAACAAGTTTAAATACAGGGGGCACCCATTTTAGGTACCCGAGCCAGCCAGATCTGGTTAGCCACCCGTGTCTTCTCCTCTTATCAAAATACTCTCTTTGTAGTGGGACCTGATGACGGAAAGATCAACTAGACCTTTAATGAGGATTGAACAATTTTAAGAGGATATCTATCATTCTAGTGAATATGTGGATACTCTATAAGCTAAACACCCCAATAGCTTGAAGGTCAGAGCAAAATGAGAGGGTGATCAGTTCCACCTAAGGTGATGGGACCATATGATAACTTACTACACAAATTTGTTTTGTATCTTCAATCAAGCCCACAAAACCCAACAAAGGCCACTTAAAAGGACTCAACTGGGGTATCAAATGAAGATTACCTCTTTTGGAAGCATCAATCAGGTTGCGGAAAAAAAGAAAATGGAGGGAATTCAAATACTCACATGGATATCAAACATGTGTCTCCCTCAATTTATACCCTAGAGGAAATTTTCTTAACAAACCATATTAAAATTACATAAAATTCTCCCATCCTTAAAAATGAATAAAAGTCCCTAAATTTATTTTATAACCACCAAGGTCTCAACATGTTATGTGTAGGGCTCTAAAAACCTATTTATTAGTCTAGTTAGTAAATCTAATGGCCAAATAACCATTATTGAATAACTTTATTAATTAATTACATCACCATCTAGATTAATTAATCACATATCAATTTAACCTAACCTTAGTTTTAGTTCCCAGCCCTGGGGTGCAAAACTACACCTCATGCTCTATAAGCTACAAATGAGTATCTATACTCTCTCATGGAAACTTTATCACCATCAGTTATCATGTGTGTATATGAATTAGGATGTTGTTAATCATCAATCCTTAATCAGTTATTCTAGTTAGTACTTATGTGTGAACAATCATAAATGAAAATCTTCTCTGGTATTTCCAATATCTTTTCTAGAGATTTACATAGGTAATCTTCCGTGATTCAATCTGTTTTTATATTGAGGGTTGATGATCCCATTTCGACCACACAATCATTTTTGTGAGCTCCTTGATGCATCTGAGTTAAGAAAATTTGGAATCTTAGGATTAGACCTTTTAGGAAATATTTAAAATACAGCTCTCCATCTACATGGTATCTTTGGTTTCTCAAGTCTAAAAGCCACTTACACAATTGTGACTTGAATAAATCTAATTAACGGTTCTGTATAGTACCATATAGAACTTTATACATAACAATTCAATGAAATATTTCTGAAAAAAGGACCCACTGTTAGTCCATAGTGCCACCACCCTAATGGATAGTGGATCAACATTACTTATCATATTAGGACTAGACACATTTGTTCTTTCTTGATGTTTTGATATCCTTTTTGAGTATCAGTTTGAATAATAATATTTAGAATGTATGGTTAAAGATTAATCATCATTATATTATGATATCATCATAATTCATTTAGTCATGATATGTATTCATGGAATTCAATTATAAGCATATTGTGTGTGTTATAATAAATATAATGCAGTAAATATTAAATATGACATAGAAGTGTGATTTTCTTGAGACCACTTTATATGTGTATATATATATCCCGCAGATTATATGTTTATATCTGTATCCCGCAACTGCCACCCCAAAATATAGACGAAGGAATATTATTTATTAATATTAATTTTGGCTTTAAAATATCCCAAAAATTATTTAAATTATAATCAAACTATTATAATGTAATCAAAATAAAAAATATTTATTTTAACTATTTTTATTGGTTAAATTCATTTTTGAAATTAAAATCATAAATCACACAACAATATGTACAAACACTTATAAAAATATTCATATGTATATATATTAATTAGACTTCATTGTTTCAATAGATGCTCTCTATGGATTCAACTATCAATTTGTACTTCATAAGAAACTCATAATCAATTATTTTCTATAAATAAGAACCTTAATTCAAGATTTTAACCTTGAGCTCTGGTTTATCAAATGTGCCACCCTTTCAAGTTGCATTTATGCCAATTTTATTCTTCATAATTTCTTGTGCTGTCAATTGTTTGACATGTCCACTTTTTCCCCTGAATATGTTTTCTTGCTATGTGTCCCTGTAGATACAAACAAAAAGAATCAAAATATGGTCCATTGTGGTATCACAGATCAAAATGCCATATTAACAACATTTTACAATGATTGTGGAAGCTACTCATTGGCCTATGCCATAGATTGGCCATAGCCAATGGTTTCTCATATTCCCAATAAATCAAATTCAGACACATTGTGCAACGACATTGAATCTTGCTAAAATGCATCTAAATACGTAAAATCATTTCAATAAATCCCTAAAAGCATGTGTTGTGATTTTAAAGATGTTTTCTTTACAAATATGATGTGAGAGAACACCATAAAAATATACTTTTACATAAAGAATTTTTTAGTTTAAGAAATTTTCATAAAAAACAAATATATTCAGACTTCAAGAAATATTCTCTTTATGATTATGATGTCATAAAATTTCAGAAAAATACAACAAAATCCAGAAAAATCAGATTATCATATTTAAACTATATTTACTCATTTTAATATTGATAAAACACATTTTATGATCAATTTAATAATACTGTATATATGATATTGGTATAACGATTAACATATTATAATTGATCTAGGGGAGAGCTCTATGATTCTCAAGTAGTGATGATGCACATTCACAAATATTATCCTCGACTTTAATATTATCCCATTAATATTCTTCAACTTCTTCTCATGAGCTGACTTTTTAAATTGATAAAATTCCTCATACTCTCCACCCCCATGGGTCCTCAAGGAATTCCTCAGTTCAAAACTCCATCCCATCCATTGTGTGGAGGGGACAATAATATTTTCCATAAACATGATAACCAGTCGAAGTTTGCTAGGTGCATATTTACAAGTAATGGAATGGGAAAAATTGTATTAATATCTAACTTACTCTCTAAGTATATTTATTTAAGTAACAACCTGAGGAAAAATGGCCACACACAAACATCATGAGTCAGCAACTACGCTGGGACAATGGCAATGACTGAAGTCATCCATTCTATTATTGATCACGGATGAATGACTGAACAGAAATGACGGAATGATGACGACGACTGTACTCATTGGCTCTATTCTTCATTGCAGACAAACAACTAAGCGAGACGGATGGCGTAATGATGACAGTGGCAAAAGTCATCTGTTCCATTCTTCATCACAGATGAACGAATGAGCGGGGCCGACGGAATGATCACGGCGACTAAAGTCATCGGTTCCATTCTTCATCATGAACTAACTTCTGAACGGGACAGATGATAGAATGATGATGACGGCTAAAGTCATCTGTTCCACTCTTCATCACGGACGAATGACTGAACAATGACGACGACTAAAGTCATATGTTCCATTATTCATCCCGGATTAAATACTAAACGGGAATGAAGACAGAACAATGACGATGACTAAAGTCAACCATTTCATTTTTCATCAAGGATGACGGGACCGATGGCGAAATCAGATCCAATGACGGTTGAGAGGCAATTATTCTAATGATTAGGTTTGACAGTCCTGGCCCGGTCCGGATTTCTAGCAAAGCCCTAAACCTTACCTAAACTATGGTCCGGTTATGGTCTGTTGTTGTCCGGTCCCAGTCCGGTCTGGACGGGTCCTGGTCTGGTGAGGTTGACTAGTCAATGTCAAAGTAGAAAATTTATGTTCATAGTAATGTTTAATATGCTCTACATCAAGCGGTTACCTACAGATGGTCAAATACATGGCGTCTACGCTGAGCTCAATAGGAATCTCTTCGTCGAGTTGGATTTGACATTTTTAGAATTTTATAAAAAAAATATTATATAAATATCAAGTAATGAACTTCCTGTTTTGGTCCGGTTTGGACAAACCGGTGTACCCTCAAATGGAGGACCTGTGGTTCCCGGTTGGGTCCGTTCAAACCGGTCCTTAGTCCTAAGTAGGGAACGGCAGCCGTCACACGTCACAGTGACAGCAATGTGGCGGATGTCGTGACAATGATGGTGATGAAATTACGGGCTCGGGACGGTGACTGTGACGGATGACGAACTGGGCGTGACAGTGACAGAGGGCCTCGTACGAGTGATGTGACGGGACAGCCGTCACGGATGACAGCCGTGACGGATTTTTAAAAATGACAAAAAAGCTTAAAAATCATTAGATTTAAGCTTTTCGATGGCCGAAATTTTGCCACATGGTGTCGCTAACTCGATTTCTTGACATTTTGCAGAAAAGTCCCTGCATTAATTCACGCGTGCAAAAAGATGCCATCCAAAGATAATTGGAGATATGCCCCTCAAATTCTCTCATCGGCATGGTTATTTTTCCCGTCACACGTGACGGTGATGCCCTCTGGTGACGGCGACGTGACGGGGACGCCACAAACCATGACAGTTACATGAACATGATGGATTTTTCCAAAATTCTAGGACGTGTGATGGGACGGTGACATGAAGAAACATTCGTCACGTCACTGACCGTCACGGATAGTCATCTGTCCCGTCACGTCCCGTGCCGTCCCCTAGTCCTAAGTGTCCAACCCTACTAATGATTAGATGACCTAAGGGACGGCACTAAAGTCTCATTCCGTCCTTTCGTAACCGTCATCCGTCATCCATGATCTTGGCTTAAGCTTTTTCGAATAGCTTATCCTGTTTGTTGAAGGGGAAGATGGCCACTCTCAGGCTGCTCCTCCCTTCGTCCTGGCCCGGGGAGCGCGAGCTCTCCCGAGCCATCGGCGCGCCCGCCGGCTCGATCCGGCTCGCCAATCTCGCGCCGCGGCGCGAGGTTGGGCTCCGGCTGGCGGCCCGAAGCCAAGCCAGGTCGACGGGCGGCGGAGATGGCGGCGAAGGCGGCGGAGACGGCGGCGGAGAGGAGAAGAAGGGGTTTTTGCCGGAATGGGCGAGCATCACGCCAGACGACGCGAAGACCGTGCTGGCCGCGTTCGCCATCTCCATCGCCTTCCGGTCCTTCATTGCGGAGCCCAGATTCATTCCTTCGTTGTCCATGTACCCAACCTTCGACGTTGGCGATAGACTCGTCGCTGAGAAGGTTAGCTAGTCCTGTCTCCGATTCTTTTTCTTTTTTTGTTTTTGAACTCGATTTTGTTCTTCTTCTTGATCGGTTAGATGAATTTCTTCTTGATCCAATTTTTCAAGTCAAGCATACGACGATGCTGTTCTTTATTAGGTTTATCTGCAATTTCTCGATATCTCAGATTTAATTTGTTGTCAATTGGGGAACTTCATAGATTTCTTATGAGACTGTTCTTCATTGAAAAATCAAGTTCTCAAACTGTCTTTACATTGTACCCTGACCGTTTATGATTAAATAATTATTAAGTTTCAAGTTAGATTTGTGTTAAACGTTTTTTTTTGGAAGATATTTCTGTTAAAAGTTACAAAGTTAATTATCCCAAGAAGTAGAATGCGCCTACCTACTAAAATCTGCATTCTCCTTAGCTTTATTTATTTTTTTGGACATCTTTTATATGTTATAGTTCTACCCATTATTATCATTTTTATCTGGCATGAGATGATATGTTATTCATAACAGGATCTCTTTCATCATTGCTAGGTCACTTATTACTTCAGAAAGCCATGCGTAAATGACATTGTGATTTTCAAAAGCCCCCCAGTTCTACAGGTATGTCAACATCTTATCTGTAGATTTAGAGAGAGACATACAGAGAACGAGAGAGATATATAATGATCCATTACCATGCACACAGGAGGCTGGTTACACTGATGAAGATGTGTTCATCAAACGCGTCGTCGCCAAAGAAGGCGATGTTGTGGAGGTAAATCAAATGGGTTTTATTTAATTAGCTGTAGTATATCCTCAATTTTACTAAGTAATGTATTTGATAATTCTCTCTTGAAGGTACACAAAGGAAAGCTCATCGTCAACGGAGAGGTCAGAGACGAAGGCTTCATTCTTGAGCCTCCGATGTACGACATGAGTCCAACTGTGAGTTTTTCCTCCACTATTGATGGCCATTAGTGTTCTCTCGATTTGGTCGTGCTTCTGGTTTCCGTTCCCATCATCATAAGAAAGTGGTGATCTTATCATGGTGAAGGCGCGACTTTAGGAGCGTGTGAATCTTGACGAGAGGATAATCACGAATCGTCATTGCCCCTGATAGGTTCGGCATTTACGTTTTAGTTAGTTTAGTTAGGAATAAAAAAAATCATTATCCAAAGATTAAAATTGAAGTTTTTTTAGATGTATGTCAATTGGAAGTAAAGGTATTTTTTTTCTTTTTTATTACATTAAAGTTCCATTTAAATCAGGACACTGGTCACATTCAGTGTCGTCTGCATTAACCTTCATTGATATTAATGATGACGAATTGCGTATGGACAGTTTACTATGACTTTAACTGTCAATGTCAACCTTTACCAATCTCGTTGACAATGATGCTGATGGATAATTCTCAGATCAACGTCGATGATGACAATCAAAACATCAACAGCTAATGTCATCATCATCCAGAATTGCTAACTCTAGTCTCCATTCTCGCCTCTGCCAGGATGACGGTGACGACTTTGTCCTCTCATTATCCCTTTGCTAACCTTGAGCCGATGACGAAACCATGATTGTTACTCGTCTGCAACGAGACGACTATGATAAACAGGATAATTCCCATTCCTACTGTTTTGTTCTTTTTCCCTTAACCTTGTGCTAAAACTATAGGTGGTTCCCAAAGACTATGTCTTTGTGATGGGCGACAACCGTAACAACAGCTACGATTCACACGTGTGGTAAAATTCTGCAAATCATACTGTTCATGTATTCATTTCTCTCTCTTTGTTCTCTCTAAGCTGATCTGATCTTCAATTTGCATTTCTCAGGGGGCCTCTTCCGGTGAAGAACGTATTGGGTAGATCTGTGTTCAAATATTGGCCCCCGGCAAGAATAGGCAGCACACTCCTGGATAAAGGCTGTCCTACGGAAACCCCCACTTCATAGAATGTGACATCAAAGTATTCTTCTATTTTTTTCTTGAGGTAAATTAAATAAAAGTATCCGTTTTCATTGGGCCAAGCCAAACCTAAGTTTTTAACAAGTTGTCATTGCTTACAAGAATTACAGAGCATCTCCTACATAAACTGAAGAAAAACATTTGTTATTATTAATTTACCTTACACCCCATTTATGTAACTGCTTGCTGTAAGTTTTTTACCAAATTTAATGCACAAAGGCATCTAGAAACTTGATCGATTTCATAGCTCATCTTTGGTGGGCTGCTCTGAAGAGAGGCCCTTGGCTTCAGGGCCAACATATTTGTTAACGAAGGCCACTAGTGCTTCAAAACTTGCTTTTTTCGAAACTTTGACCTGAACAGCCAATAACACAACATAAGAAAACAGCCAAAAATTATAACACAACTTTCTGGGACTAACTTGCTCACCGGGTATGATTTATTTCCAGATGGGTAGAACAACAAGGTTGGAAATATCACAACCTGCAGACAGCCGGATTCAAAATGTCAAGTAAGATCATTCTTTCTGAAGTTCCCCGTTAGTGCCCAGGAAATTTCATTATTGAATCATGTATCTGACTTTTATACGAATTTAGACATATTTCATTTAAAATTTGAATACCTGAAGTTTTGGGTGCTCATTTAACGACGCATCTATCCTTCCAAATATTAAGTTGCCAACTCCTTGAAAGTGCTCAGCAAGCTTCTCTATTTGCTTGCTTGTTGCCTCGCAGTCGATGCACCATGGCGAGTAGACCTAGTTGATCGGACGGTCAGGAACAAACCTCGAGAAAGACGTTCTCAGAGCTTTTACCATGATTAAGTCTAGCCAATCAACAAACCTCGAGAAAGACGTTCTCAGAGCTTTCTAAGATGACCGGGCCAAAATTTCTTCCCACTATCTTTTGAACTACACCGGTCTGCATTTCGTTCATAAAATGGAATTATGAATTTCTCGATAATCTACAATTTATGGAAGAGATACTTACAATTTGTGGAAGAGGTTCTGACTTGAAGTAAGGTAGAGCGGTACCATTCACAAGCCCATCGCAGAAATCCTAGAGAAAAGCAGATTGATAAATGGAGTTTGGAAGAACAATCAGACTCTGTTCTACCCAGGGATTATGGATGGATAGAAAATATTTTACTTCTAGATTTGCCGGTGTATAGTCAAGCTCCAACAAATACTTTGAACCACTTCGACTATCAAATGCAGCCACCTGCATAGGGAAAAGTTGATATCATTCACCAACTTCAATAGAAAGAAACTTTATATTATCTATTTACAATACGAGCTCCTGTTTGTTCAAAGATGTGCCAGTTTTAGTGCCGTGACAAGGAAAGACATGATACGAAATAATACTTACTTTAAGTCCATTCAAACACCCAAAATCTAGCGCATAAATATCAGGAATTTACCACAGGTTTATCTGCTTCGACACCAAATAAAGTCAGAAAGGGTTTCGCAAGATTATCATCTTTGATGTCTGCATGAATAAACATAATCTGCATGCAACGAAGGGTTATCTTAGAAAAGTTGCTAATTCGATTCTGAGGGTTAAAGTTTTTATAAAAACCTTGGTTTTGTACTTCCTGGCAGCATCCTGAAGAGACAGGTGAAGGGATTTGAAGTCTTTCTCTTCTGCAAAGAGAAACAACTGCACATCATTATTAGTAGCTTCCAAGTGAAAATGATAGACATGAACCTTAATTCAGTTTTCCTTTTAGATTATTGCGAATTTTCCAAGAAAGATATGCCGATTATTACCTCTAACTTTGTCAATCACATCTTTTGGCGGACAAATGAGGAAGTTATAAAAATATTTATGTTGGCATGTCTGTATTGATACAACAAAGAAAAAACGGAAACAGGTACTCACCTGCAGATTCATAGGGCTTGAGAAAACAGTAGCAGAATTTAGCTCTGTCAATGTCGTGACTAATGGGAACTTGTTTAATTCAATGAAACGCAGTATTTCTCCTTCCTTGAAAATACCCACTGAAAGATTGCAAAACTCAATACTCTAACTAATTATAAAAATCATCAAATCGATAAAAAAGTTCCAAATATCAAGAATTTTAAGGACTCCTGAAATAAAACGCGTAAAATATATATTAAAACAGAGATATAGTCTCTTAGACTGAGAAGGAAGAATATTAAGAGAACTCAATAAACAGGCATACGAAATTCTGAAAAGGTCTCTGGTGCACTTAACAATTATATATCTGAATATAAAGAAAAGTGAAATAAACGTAACACAAAGATAATAAAATGGAATTACAGCCTCTTAGTTCGAGAAAGGAAGAATTTTGTTTTTCAAGAAGGATAAAGGAAGATTATTAGCACGAGAAATCAGTAAACAGGCATACCAAATTCTGAAAAGGTCTCCGATGCACTTAACAAGGAAACATATATACTAAAACGGAATTATACTCTTAGTTAGAGAAGGGATGAAATTTTGAAGAACTCAATTAAAACCCATACCAAATTCTGAAAAGGTCTCAGGTTCACTTTTGATGAGGCCAAGGAAATGCTTTCTTTTTATAATCCCTGGCGAAAGAGCTTGGGCAACACTTAAGTCATTGACCTCGGCAAATTGAACTCTGGGCTCTGCAACAGCTGCTTTTATAAATTCTTCATACTCAGGTCCCTGAAAATTTAAGCCATCGATTGGTCACCAAATAATTGAAGTAAATTATTGCCTCACTTCAATTCATTCAGACTATCGACTTCAATAATTTATACTTATAAGTGTCATGAAGAATATAGAATCAAGTACTCCCCCACCCAATGAGTGGTGATATGACGAAGATAACCTGAATATTTACGAAATATTTAAGAGTTTCTAATTAGTCTGTTAGCGTTTATTTTTACATGAGGGAGGCAATATTATCATTTTTAAATGCCTGCCTAAAGCAGGATAAAATCCCACCTCAAAATTTTTGAAGAACCCGACGATGAAGATCTGATGCAGTTCAAGGAACTCTTTTGCCGAACTTATTGACAGCAGCCTGATCACGGGTGCGCCAGTCTTCTTTCGGGCCCAAATAACTATTTCTTCACTGGAAAGTAGTTCATTCACAAGATTAAACATAAAATTTTACTCTTCAAGAAACTGTAGATACAATCTTTTGAAACTGTAGACACAATTTGACCGGTAAAATAATCTTTTAAAGAAATAATTCTATTTGGCAAATTAAAATTTAGCCTAAAGAGTGGTAAAACTTTTACAATGGAGTGCGAGAGAAGGTTTGATGTCAACAATGACGAGCGAATGATGACGCAATTTGGGGATGATGATGAAAATTATTAATTTGTGATAAGAGCTCACGAGTTCCTATCAGTTTAGAGGACGTGAAAGGAGAGAGAAAAACGCCGGAATGTTCATTGGCACTGGGGCAGGGAATGCCAGGGTGGACTATGGCTAGACGAGAGGCAGGCGAAATGGATGTAGCCTAGACGGTATCGATGGACATTGCCAGAGAACCAAAAAACATCTATTGATACTTCATGGCTCACCTCCTCAAGGAAGAATCGCCCTATTAACGGAATTATGTAAGGCCAAATGACTACAATGCCAACAATAGTTTGCCGTCAATGACGACAACAACGTGAAGAGGACGATGATGATGATGATTTATCATTAACTTATGGATGACAATGACGGATCTTGGAAACCAAATGAGGAGATGGAAACACCAATGATCCTGAATCCTTATTAACACTCGGTTTCCAAGAGCTGTTATTGTCATCCATCTGTTGATGGTGAATCATCATTGTCATGGTCATTTGTTCAAGCCCAAATATGAATCCTGCTGACGACACTTTGGTGTGATGATGAAGTTGACGATTTTGTCATTGTCTACCGAGATTAGTTTGGCATCAACCATGATGATGAAGAGTGGAGGATGACAATATGACTAATCGTCATCCTCTTCCAGTTTCCAAGAGTCATCATCATCATCTATCGTTTGATGATGAATTGCCATCATCACCATTACTGTCATTTGTCCAGGTCCAAACTAGAGTGAGACATGGAAAGAAATTCGAAGGAAGGATTCTGGGAGATTAATGAAGGACAACTCAGGCCAGCCTCTTTGGAAAGATGAAACAGAGGGAAAGTCACTCTTTGGGGAGGAATTATAATTCATCATCACCAACGACTTGATTTTCTAGACGGAAGATCAAATTTCTCTACATTTTATTATGTCTGGTCCAGAAGGCAGTTGAATAATCTTTTGCACCGTTCTTCAGACTTCCAAAATAGAATTTCTACTATCATTCGTATTAAGCAAAAACAACCCAGAATTCAAGTCCGAAATTGCCGATAACTACTAATCTATCAAGAACACATGATACATCTTGCCATTTGTCGCATCCAATTTCCGAATTAGACAAGCAAGAAAAATTTGGAGCAAACCAGATCAAGATCAAGGAATCGAAAATCGTACCCTGCCAGTCCTCCGTCGTAAGGTTGGGCAGTTCCGTTGACGAAGAAAACCAAGCTGGGGGAGCCTTTGATCCCAAGAATTGACGCCGCTTTCGTATGACGCTCGGCATCGAGCTTCGCCATCGCCAAAGAACTGCCCATCTCTTTAAGCCGCGTAGCAGCTTTCGCAAAGCGGGGCATCAGCTCGGCGCTTCGCGGACACCACGGCGCGTAGCCAAGCACGAGAACGTACTCATTTCCTTCGATTATGCGCATCGCGTTGTCGTTGCTGAGCTCAAAGACGATTCCTTGGGCCTTCTTCACGACTTCCGGGTGCAGATTTGTCCCAGCAATGCCATCTTCTTCTTCTTCTTCAATGGCGAGTAATTGCTGTAGTTCTTCCAAATCCTGATCTTGTTCTTCGTCGGCGATTGCATCGATCGCTTGAACGGCGAGGGATGAAACCAGGAGAAGAACGGCGATGGCGGAAACGAAGATTGGGGACGATCTTCTCCTCGATCGCGCCATTTCCACGAACAATTTCTCGGATCTTGAACGAACCCTAGATTTAATTATTTGAAATTCTAGCCAGGGGTCGTTAACGGACGACGAATATACGGTCATATTTCGTTCCGTCATCCGTCCTTTTTTTAACGTTTTATTTCTAAGAATTGTGGTTAGAAAATTATGGATGGAATTCAGTAAAACCAGAGATGTATTGCCATGCAATTTTGGGCCATATTAATTTCATTGGATTTTTACAAAGAGTTAATGAATGCATCATGTATTTTTATGCGAGTTCTTCGATAATCAGGGGTATTTGATGAAGTGTATCAAAATTCTAGGGCAGTAATTAAACATTTTTATCAAATATTGTTGTTTTATTTTTTGTTTCCCTTGAATTATGCTCGTCATCTATCATCCGTCGCCATCCATAATTCAGCTTCTCAATTTTTTATGGTCTGTCACTCATTATCGTCTGTCTTGACCTTGAAACGGGAATGAAATGAAAGTCTTTGTGCCTTCCGTTATGTCCCATCTGATGTTGTTACATCGTGGAGTCTTGTGATTTACTCTAGGTTTACAATCCTCATCAGTCCTTTTATAGATTTGTTCTATCCAAGATGGAAATGGAATGAAATGTTGGACTTTAAGACTAATGTCTGACCAAAATGTCATGATGTTTAATTGTATCTCTATCTATCTCTCTAAGGTCTTCTCATTCTGACAAAAGTAATGTTTTTTTAATTATGGATGGGAATGGTATGGATGACAAAAAAAATATATGATGGGGATTATGTGATCCTCAAGCCAATTACACTTCAATGGCATTCATAAGTTTATTGAAATAAATATTTACTTGTCATTATTCTCATGTGATTTTTATAATGAAGTCCTTTGAATACATGCAATAACTTGGCGAATTATAAAGATTGACAATTAGTCTTTAAACATGCATTATAAGCATTCCTATTTGATGCTTACTTGAGATGAACATCAAATTACAAAGAAAGAATCACGCTATCGGATACTACTTATATGATAATCATGGTTGATCGTATGGTCATTAGTGTAGAAGTACTAATGATAGATGATGGGTGCTATTTATGGAAAGAGCTCACTGAATTGATCTGTAAAAATTGTTTAATGTATACCCAAATGCCCATTATGTAAATTCATGTCACGATTGTTAAACTCAGTACACTAGTGAGACTGATGGTATGGATATATAATAGATCTTCATGAAGAATTGGAGAATAAGAAGAGGAGATCCATCGTCACATCTATCACATGGTTACATCTAGAGGCCAATCACGTGAACAACTTAGATGAACTCTTTAAGGGAGTAAGTTGTTGGTGAAATTACTTCCACACAAGGTGATATAATCATCCAAAATTATACACCAATTCTAAAATTTTTGCATCTTCTATAACATCAAAATTTGTTTTTCACACATATAATCAAAGCTTAAGAACCCAACACTAATCACATCCCAAAATATTAATATACACCATTTGTACAATTTTTCAAATAGCGATTGTACCATAGAATTAAAATTATCATTATCCAATACTATTGTCCAAATGTAGCACGTTTAATTTTATGTAAACAATGATGGATACCATTATAAAAAAATGGTTGTATCCCTTCCTTTTTCACTTTCCTAGTGATATAATTATGGAAAGTCAATCTTTTATAAAATTGTATCTTCTGAAAGAGGAAGATCTTGTGATAATTGGAAAGTTGAGACCCACAAAAAATATAGTGAGGGGTAAGAGAATGTGACTTCGATCTTTGAGGAGGGAGAAAATTTGAGTTTAAATCAAGAGTCTTTTGCGGAGAGGAATTGGAAAAAAAGTCATAATCTTACATTGATCCATTAGTTTTTAGGGTACATACAAGTTAGTTTTCTGTTTCTAATTCACTTATCACCAATTTTTTAATTGTAATATGTATTAGCACAACTTAAACTAGATCTCAACCTTTATGTATCATATGAGTCAAAAACTGAATCTCCCTTTCTCTAAGATGATATGAGGGTAATTGATGATACACATAAGATTGAAGAAACTAAATGTGATATTGATCAAGGAGATTTTAATGGAATCCTAACAACATACAATTCACAATATTAATTTCATATATATTGAAATTTTATTTCTATTCAAATGATTATAATTCCATGTTTTCATACTAAAAATGAAACAAATTTGTCTGCAGTATATTCTTCTGAAATTTCCTATTTTTCAGAATTTTCATGAATTTATTTAGAGGGGAACATGAAGAAAAGGGCTCTAAAACTTCTCTCAGTAGTTTTTTCTGGCGTGAATCTCCTATTTTATTGAAGTTTTTGGTGTTTTAATTTTTTTTGGAAGAACAGAGGAATTTTCACAAATTTCTAGGTGAAATAGTAGTGGAGGGGCATATATCTAAATATTTCTAGGGTGGCGTCCAAATAAGATGTCACAAAAGCGGAGTTTTTATGCAAATTTCATGGAGAGAGAGAAAGTGAAAAAGGATCAAACACCTTAAATTGCTCCAAATTCAAATGTTAATACTTGACGATCCAAACGTCAAGTTGAGCTCCAATTTTGAGGGCCAGTTCTTCATTGTATGCTCTTTTCATCCGTATGGATGGATCAACAAGAGGAGCCCAAAACTAAAGAAAATTAAGGAATACTTAGGGGTAAAACTGAAATTATGTCACCCCTTTAGAATAGGTTTTAATTCCTAATTTTCTCTCTCTTTATTCATTCTTGGTTACTTGACCATAGTCTGCACTCACAGGGAGCTCGCCATGGATCAAATTTTATCCTGGTATTTTATTCGAATTTATGTTTCTTTCTTCATTGATCTTGATTTTTGTTATTCTAAATTGCTTCGGCTAGGGCAAAATGTACTAGCCCTCATCTTGATTGAATAAGGAAGTTAACTAATAGTCAGATTCTATTATGAGACATAATAATACCCTAAAAATTAGATGATTATCTTTCCCTTACGTCCCTCTAAATCTCTACCTTCTTAATCAACCATGATTTAAAAACCATATATTAATTACTGTTCCTTATTTCATTACACTTCTGACTCTGGATCTTATTTTGAGGATCAGGTTGAATGAAGTGAGGGCCTCTACTCTATTCATATTCTCTCATCTATCCTAACTCCCTTTTCTCAAATATTTTCCCTCATGATATCTAATGATTTACCTTTTTAGTTAGAAGGGAAATCAATAGAGATCATCCATATTTAATCTTGGAGACCAGATCTTCCCTAAATATCACATCTAATCACTATTAAGTCTGATAAAGCTACTTCTAATTATGTTGAGTTAAATCTCCAACTTCGCTTCCCTGAGGAGGACTCCTCTACTCATCATTTACATCATAATATAGAGGATTCATTATAAATATTTTCATATAAGTTGATTGAAAACAACGATAGTAATTAACCTAGTTAATTACTACATTAAAATTAACCTTATCAAATCGCCATGATGATTTACATTGTTTAAGATAACAAGAAGGTAGAAAAAATATATGCAAAAGAGGGTAGATAATATTTACTCTCCATGTATTAGGTTAATATAGGGGTCAACCATAGACAATTGTAGACATCCATCTTATAATAAGGTTGATCCTAGTGAAATGGATTATATCATGTATCATTATACACAATATCCTTAATGGTTGACTCAAAGCCTACTTGAAGATAGGATTATTCCAATCTATGTACATAGATTTGGCATGATATAATTGTCAAAAGGTTTGGCATGGAGAACTCTAAGAGAGGTCTCATACCAACGAGGTGTGGAGTTCAAATGTCTAAGGAACACTCACCTAAGGCTTCTAAAGATGGAGGATGATGTCTAAAGTTCCATAGGCTTCGGCTATTGGATCTATCCTATATGCGATGCTATGCACTAGACCTCATGTTGCATCTGCTCCAAGTGTTACGAGCAGATTTCAGGCAGACCTAGGAGAAGAACACTAGGTAATAGTGAAATGCATCCTTATGTAATTGAGGAGGACTAAGGATTTATTTCTGATGTATGGATGAGAGGAGTTGAAACTCTAGGATTAAACTGACTCAAGTTTCCAGTTAGATCCACATGATAGTAGATCTACTTCTGGATTCTTGTTCACATTGAACGGGGGCATGATATCTTGGAAGAGTTCCAAATAGAGTACTATCACAGACTTGACGACAGAAGTTGAATACATTGCAATAACCGAGGCCGCCAAGGGAGAAGTCTGGTTGAAGAAATTTATCATGAAACTTGGTGTTGTTCCTTCCATCTCAAACCTATTCTGTTGTTGGGCGACAACAATGATTCAATTGCACAAGCGAAAGAGTCATAGTCTCATCAAAAGTCAAAAACACATTCTGAGGCAATTTCACTTGATTAGGGAGATCATTGTATGAGGAGATATTGTGATGGAAAGGGTTCCAATCAACCAATAACATAGCAGACACACTAACTTGTTGGGTTCTAGAGACCTTGACATAGATGAAAAAACCAAAACAAAATCAAATGACATCATTAAAAGCCATTGAATGAAGAACTTATGCACGGATCACATCGGTGATTTTTCCTGAGTTCTAGATGCCTTGACGTGGATGAACAAATGGAAATGATTTGCAGTAAAAGACTTTTGCGAAATCGAACAACATCGATAAAACCATGAAATGAAATACCTTTGCACGAATCAAATCCGTGATTTGTTGGATCCCAGATTGAGACGAGTTAAGCTGCTCAAGTGTGCAGCCTCTAGACGTACCCGCGCAATCCTTGACACGTCGAATCTCCTCCTCATTGACGAGCCCCATTCTATCTCCATTGTCGTCGTTACATCAGCCTGATCGCATCGGGCATGGAGAGGGTGTGAGGGGAGAAAGGAGAAGAAGGGGATGGCCCCTTGAAAAATTCTGGCCTGGGTGAATTTCTTTCAGGGCCTTCCACTATATACTACGCGGGTATTTTTCATAAAACCCCCCAAAACTTGATTATATCTTTCGACATCTAAAATACCATTTGTGTGTGACCCACTAGGCCCATGTATCAGTCTAGTTAACGACTCTAGTGGCCCAATAACCTTTACTAGCTTCCCAAATTAATTAACTATATCATAATATATATTAATTAATGTTGGATCGATTTAACTCAATCGATAGGGTATGGTCAATTGTCAAACGCGAATCGATCATATGAGTGAGTGCTGATGTATTTTTAAATCATTAGAGAACTCTTCTCGATATTTCACTGCCTTGGCCAAGGACTTCATCGCATCGTCTTCCTTGAGCTGTCACTTCTTGATGTACCCAAACTAAGACCATTTAGAATCACATGATTAGAGACTCGTTGGCCATAATCAAAGTGTAACCGTCTGTCCACAAGACGCCTTTGGTGTCTTAGGTCTAAAGATGACTTACACAACAGTGACGTGAATCAACCTGATTAACGGTTCAGTATAATACCATTCAGGGATTTGTACTGAACAATTTAATGAATTCTTCCCACTAAAGAGCAACCACTATCTATCCTTAGTGTCTCCACACTAATGGCTAAGGGACCGGCCATACTCATCATATAAGTGATGCTAGATGGTGTTATTCTATCCGGATACTTCGATGTCCTTCTCGTGTATCCTTCGAATAGGAATGTTTGGAACACACGCTTAAAGACTAGTGATCTCCGTTTTACGATCTCATCATAATTCAATAAGTCCGATCATGTATTCATGGACTTCATTATAAGCATCACACGTGTATAATAATGAATATGTTGTATTAATGAACATGGAATGAGATGTGGAATGTGTGATTGGCTTGCCGACCACATATATTTCCATCAATCTCCCACTTGGACAAAAGCCAATCACTCTTAGTGAACAAACCATTTGCATACGAGTAATACTCAAAATACATTGAGCTAATGGCTCCGCCTATAGATCTGCTATAACGTCCGTCGATGGAATACTTCCATTATGTAATCTCCTACTAAAGTTGATCTTCCTAATCAAGTAAAGCGTCTTAAGAAGTTCTCTAACTTTTGAAGGCCGAGCACGTGAAAGGCTTCAGAATGATCTCATAATGACAAAATTCAAGGGTGGAACAAGATCCCCACAAGTTATATTTGATGTATGTTTTTAAAGATCGAGTTTGAATCGATTCATACGGTTCCACATCCATAAAATCATGTTTTCCATGGATGAATCAAGCCACAAAACCCAAGATACCCTACCCTACAAGCCGGGATAAATCATCTCCGACCTCCGACCACTAAAAAAATTATTGACTATGGCCTTAACGCAGGGTTGATCCTCGCCCAATTACAAGATGAAAGAGACCATTGAGCACACCCCCAAAAAATGGAGGATGAGCTTCTTCACTGTGAAGCATAGGGCCATTGCTTCCAATGCAAATGATCAGTTCACACCAGGGCATGACTACTAGAGGGACTTTGACATCCACATTATCACCTATCACTTAGAAAATCTTGGGGTTGAACAAGTCAAGGTCAATGATACATCATGCGAGGAAAATGGCTCATCTGATGATACTCAATTTATGGAATTCAAGTGAAGTCGTATGCCACCCTAGGCCTCACCTTGCCCAACACTCTATAGATCCAAGGGGATATCTAGGGATGAAACATGTGGGTAGAGATTTATAAAAACAATAACCTGCAGTTAATCTATTATCACCTCAATCACTAGGTGGGACTCCCCTTCAACTCTTCTCTTCCATATTAGATTTCTTATGCCAGCACCATATTCTCCAAATGTGATGTGTGAGTCTCTTATGTTTTTGTGGGGGCTCTATGGTTACAAAACAAAGGCCACCTTCCCACCAAATTTGGGAATGCTTTTCATAGGTCACTGGGCCCCAAAATTGTTTGTTAAAGAAGGGGATGCATGTGTGGTTTGACAAGGCTCAATTATCATTCCAAAAGCTGAAGCACGCACTCTCCAACACACCGGCACTCAACTCAAATGACTTTTCCCTTGAGTTGGTGTTGGAAACTGATATCTAAAGAGTGGGGTTGTGTTTTGTGCTCTTACAGCACAAACAGCTAGTGCATATTTTAATCAGGCCTTCCCTCGCAAGACTTTCTCTTGCTTGGTCTATGAGCATGAACTGATAGCCATTGTCCTTTTTGTACGTAGGTGGTGCGACTACTACTCTTTGAGCCCTTTGTCATCTGCACGAACCATCATAAATTGAAACTCCTATAGTGGGAATGTGAGATATAAGGTGAGTACAAAAAGTGGCTATCTAAACTCCCAGGATATTGTTTCATCATCTAGTACAAGGAAACACAAATGTGGCTGCAGACACCTTGTCCCACATCCCCCAGCATGATGTTCCTTTCCCTCAATGCCATCCCGTGGTCTCGTTGGGATGACCTGCTGGCCATCCATGAGGAAGTTTTGAGGACCCCATGCAGTCAGCAATTGTCCATGATATCCAAGTGGGCAAGGCCTCACCTCCTCTATTTGCCCTCTCTAATGACACAATTACTTATTATTGGAGGGTGGTGCTGCTCTATAAGTTCCATACACAAGGTATCTGAGGACACGATCGGTTCCCCAAGACCTACAAACACATCTTTGCACAACTATTTTGCATGTATATGAAGCATGACATCATAGCCTTTGTCACTGGGTTATCCCGTATCCCAACAAAGCAAGATAACCACCCTCGCCCACGTGGGCCTTTTATAACCACTTCCCAGGCCCATGCATATATGGGAGGAGCTTTACATGGATTTCTTCTAAGGGCATCCCAGGTCAAGTGTCAGTGACATGATCGTAATGTTGTATACAGACTCAACAGGTACACCCATTTCCTTGGCCTTTGTCATCCTTTTTTGGCCAAATATGTGTACAACAAATGCACCCGTGAAGTTATCAAGCTGCTTGGGACCCCGAGCACCATCATTGTTGATCACATGGTTGTCTTCATGAGTGAATTAAGTAGGGTGGCATGATCTACAAAGCACCTAACTCCACCACAGCTAGGTGTACTGATAACGTGCAAGAATGATCATTGAAAGTATTGATTTTTACGATATTTTGGGGTTCTAATGTTAAAATTTTATTTTTTTGGCATTTTATCAAACTTTTATGGAAAATGAGAATTTTTATGGTTAAATGAGATTTTGGGTAATAACTAAGCCAGTTAAGTGAGTTTAAAGGAATTAATGAGATAATTCCAAAAAACATAAAAATAATAATTAAGAAAACAAATTGTAAATATGAATAATTTCTCCTTTCAATTTGAATAAGTTTTAGTAAAAAAGTTTTTTTTATTTTATCTAGCCCTCGATGGTCTGGAATCCACTAATGCGTGTGTGAGTTTGTGGGGGCAAAGCACATGATCAGTGCCGGACCACTCGCAGGTCCACGTTGATCGAGGCTTGCAAACTGCTATGTATGTGGTTGTGTCTTAATTATCTTATCTGGTGAATACATCAAAAGACGCATAGAGTGCATGCCGACCAATCAAAAAGTATGTGACACCTCTCCGACTTAATGGAGTGACACACACACACACACGCGTGTGGAGAATAGTGGACCAGGCGCCCATAATAAACTAGTCAAAAAATGCCTCGCATTTTCCAGCATATTACGTGAGAGATCAAAGGGGCAGCAACTTATTCTTGATCATGCGCGAATGATTTGTCAGCTTGGAGATCACTATGCAATTGCGAGCCCCTGGAGTGGATTTCCAATGAGAATAAAATCCATTTACGCCTTCAATTCTTCATCTTTCTCCCGCAAAATCTGACAGATTTTGAGTGGAATTTGCTGTAGGAAGAAGACGGTTGGGCAGTGAGGAGTTGCTTCAATGATTTCTGTGAATTTATCTTGGCTCTTTTATGCATTTGAATATAATTCATTCCAAATTTAGTTGGATTTTGAATTTTCCCAGCTTTCAATTCTGAATTTCTATTTTATTTCATTTTTCAGTTAAATTCATTTTTAGATGTAATTACTCTACATAATAGTTCTTCAATGTAATTACACGATAATATACTAGATTTTTAAATGTATGGTGCAATAGCTTAAATTCGGTGAGTAATTAAATAAGGGTAAATTTGAACATAATTGGGTTTACTATCTTTTAATTAGTGTTTATCTTCAATTAACCGTGATTTGAAAATCCAAACTGATTGTCAGCATGATCGGAATTCATTAGTATCAACATGTAATTGTTCAAATTGAGAGTTCCTTATTTAAGGAATTAAGAATTCGCCAAAAATTTCTAAATTCTAATTAAAAATATAAATAAATAAAATTAAGATAAATAAAAATATCCTAGATAAAACATAGATGAACCTGATTTAGGTAGAATTAAATCATCATGAAATTGATTCTTACATTGCCATTGCATAGTCGTATTAGGTGATTTTTAAATCATCTAAAAGAGAAATTGCCACTACCTCTCGTGAAATCAACCACTTCCTGCACCACATACTTGGTATATGAAGGAAAAATTATAAATTGTGTGTCATGTCTGAAAAACCCAAACAATGTCGTAGTTTTGGACTTATCACCTACCATATAGTGAAAAAAGGACAAAACAAGGTGGTCAACGTAGCCTAAAAACTTACCTTCACCATTTTTTAGGGGATCATCTGAGTGGCTGGAGCCATTGGTTGAATTGGGCAGAGTTGAGTCATAACATCTCATAACACTCGACCATCTAGACGAGTCCATTTAAAGCCATGTACGAGCAACCGCCACCCACCCTTCTCCACTTGGGCGCCGACCCAACCCAAGTTGACAATGTGGATATTAGTGTTCGCCCCTCCCCATATCAGTACGGGATTACGGTATCGAGACAGATGCTGTATCAGATACTGGAAAGGCAATTTTCCAGTCTCCGTTCATTCTGATATACAGATATCAGATATCGGTTGCTACAGTGCCGATATCCGTCTCGATGTTAAGGTCAGTCTCCGTCTCAAGGGGCAGGATGACGATATTGGATATTGGGTGTGGATATCGGTTTTCGATATCCAACACCGATATATTTTATAAAAATATATTTCATTCATTGAGCGATTAAGCGAATCAACCTGCGGTAGAGGGTATTGAGAGCTTTTAATTTGTTTATTGGTGTTGTAATATATACAAGTCGAACTTTTTTTTCTTCCATATGGGATAACAGCAGGATTACGAGATTAACAAACTCTGAATACTTTATCCCATATGGAAGATAAAAGTAATTTCAGCTTGTATTTATTAGACGAAGTATTAATATCATAAATATATATTATATATAAGCCGATTATAAGATAAAGAAAATCTATCAATATAATATTAATTCATTTAATATATATACCTTGTCTAATATATACAGCGCACGATTTAAAATATCTTCCATATGAGATAACATGATTCGAATTTTAATGTAAACTGCGAATCCTGTTGTCCCATATGGAAGAAAATAAAAATATTACACTGTATATGTTAATCGAGGTTGCTAACATATCAAAATGTAAGTCGTTAGATTTAAATAAACAAATGAATGAGATAGGTAGCTTAATTTTTGCCAGTTAATACTGGTACCAATATCCGGATATCGGTTCCAATATCCGGATATCGAAAACCTATGTCCGGCATCCGGTATCCGTCGTGTCCCGCAACCTACGGTATCTGGTACCGATATCCGTCTACCCCTCAGAGACGGATATCATCCGATATCTGATATTTGGCACCGTCCCATTTTTTCCCGGATATCAGATATCGGTTGTCCGATATTGGATGTCAGAAGGATATCGGTTGGGCGAACCCTAGTGGATATCCTATTACGCTAGTACTTGGACAGGCAAAGGCGACCATGAAATCCCAAGCCGGCAAACAGTCCCCTGGAGTTTGCAGTGGATTACCTGGTCTACCTCAACATTTGGTCATATTGCCTAGATATGCTCGCCAAGTGTCCATTCGAGAAGCTCTCTCCTCACTACTTTGGACCGTACCCCATTATCAAGCGCCTTGGTCCCATCGCCTACGAGTAGGTCTTCTAGATGACGCCTACATTCATCGCAACTTCCCACCACCGAGCCACCCCACCTTCTCCCCTTTGGCAATCCTTTGCCATTCCCTCATCACTCCTGTTGTGTCCTCATTACCTAGGAACCTCTTCTACATTTGTTCTTGCCAACTACTTCCCTTCTCGTACTATATTGATGAATTTTGGATTGCTGTAATCCTTTGTTGGGTGAAAGGTTAAAATCAAGGCACCGGTACGTCCCTGATATGGGAACATATTATAATTTTAAGACACCGGGGTTAATTACTCTGTCGCAAGCATATAAAAATTAAACATATTTTGATGAATCCCACGAATTGGTCCAGTTTTGTATGAAACCATTTTTATTGGCAGCGATTTGGATTTGAAAAATGAAAACATCCTGTCTAATGGGTGCTCAGATGGGGCCTACTGTGGGTTTACCTTACAATGGAGGTTGCCCCTACAGCCGTTTCAATCGCCAGCAGAATAATTAACTCCGGTGTCTTAAAATTATGATATTGATAAGCGCTTCAAGCAGGCTTATCGGAGATGCTGTTTTAGGAGGGCGGGAAATGGCACAACGGGCATCGTTTCAACTTCAACTAACTTATAAATTAAGTGGGTTGAGAAGGAGCGGGCATGAAAGATTTTGACTAGAAGCCCAAGTGGCTAGAGGGGGGTGCGGAAGCTGGAGCAGTCAAAGCAGTTCCCGTCGGCCAGCAAGAGATTGAGATCGATCTCTCCCGTCATCAACTATCTTCTTCTTTCCTTTTGATTTGAGTTCTCTACTTGATGGACTGGTTATCTACGTGAATTTTCATTTTTACTGAGAATTCGTAACAATCTGGTATCAGAGCATCGCACGATCCATGAAGCTCACAAATGGAGGAGCAGCGATCCGATACCAAAGCAAATCTGATGGATCCCGCTCCAATCGCCGACGCCCTGACACAGATCTTGAGGCAGCTTTCTCTGATGAACTCAAAAATCAAGGGGAGTCCAACATCAACCTCGAATGCAGCTCAAGCTGTAGCCGGTAATGCTCCAAGGTATGGTAGAGTGCCGCTAGTACGCGAAAATACCATAGAAGATAAATCGACGTTCCGAAAGGGAGATCTACCCAATTTTTCTGGAGATCAAGCTCAAGGATGGCTCAATTGCGTGGACAGATTCTTTCACGTCCATTTGCTGACCGACGCAGAGAAGCTCAACATAATTTCACTACATTTGGAAGGAGTAGCTCAAGCATGGTTCATCTACGCCGAGAAACAATTTGGGTTCGAGAACTGGCTAGATTTCAGAAGACAGTTTGAACGCCGGTATGGTTTTTTGTCCAAATTCCTGCGTAAAAAATTATTCAACTTGCAACAAACAGGGAATGTTTCTGAATATCGGGCTGAATTCGAATTATTGGTGGCATACCTCCCACCGATGGATCCTGAAGTACTAGAGACGGCATATTTGAATGGTCTAAAGCCCAAAATTCGCTCAGAAGTTCCCAAATATTGACCTTATGGAATTCAGCAAGTCATCGATGTATCAATTGAAGCAGAAGCAAATCTAAAGGTGATGTGGCAAACATGGCCAGCCAACCAAGCCGACCAAGTAGTGACCACAAACCTAGACACGTGCCCAAATACCTCGTTGGCCACACTGCTAACATTGCCTTATTCAAAACCACGAGGACCACCCTTCGCAGACAAGGCACAACCGCGAGTATTGGAGAGAACTGCTGAAAACTTATCAAGATCTCCCGGGAAGAAAATTATGCGCCTGACCGACGAAGAATTCCAATCACGGCGGGAGAAAGGGCTATGCTATCATTGCAATGATAGGTACCTCCCCGGACACAGGTGCAAGAGGGAACTGAATATTTTTCTGGTTCAGGAAGAAGATAGTCACGAGGAAATGCCATTAAATGAAGAAGACTTGATGCAAACTGACGACACACCCATCCTGGAGGGATCCCTGTGTGTAGTCCGACTCGCTCCGAGTCCCAATGGTTCGATGAAAATTTGGGGGGAGCTGCTGGGACGACCTCTGATCATCCTCATTGACGGAGGCGCTTCCCACAATCTCATCCATAAGAGGGTCGTCAGGTACTTCAACATCCCCATTGAAGGGACAATGCGTTTCGACCTTATCTTGGGTGACGGATCCATCAGGAAAGCCACGGGTTTATGCATCGATGTTACGATCACCATTCAGGGTCTTGGGTTCTATCAAGACCTCATTCCTTCCGACCTTGGTGATATTGACGTCATTCTGGGTATCCAATGGATGAAAACATTGGGATGGTTTTCTTGCAACTACGAGCAGCTGATGATAAAAAATTCTCAGAGATGATCAGATTTTTACAATACAGGCAGATCAGACTGTCAATCTGACTAAAGTATTTCCACAGAACCCAGCTCAGGCTCATCATGATTGGCTCTTGTCCTTGGAGAATTCCCTGCGTGTCAACAAAAAGCGCTCACGACAAACGGTGGAGGTATCTTATCTAGCACTTGAACCTTGCATTTTCATGATAAGAGAAAATTTTCCTGCAGTATTCGACATTCCAAGTTCATTACCCCCAAAGCGACATATTGATCATAAGATACCGCTCATTCCGGGGTCCCCATCGATCAACGTCAGACTGTACAGATATTCTCATCAGCATAAAAACATATTAGAAGATTTGGTACAAGAGCTGCTGGACAACCACATTATCCAGCCTTCTAATAGCCCGTTCGCTAGCCCAACATTACTGATCGGTAACTGGCGAATGTGTACAGATTATCGAGCATTGAATAAGATAACTATACCTAATCGATTCCCAATTCCAATTGTGGATGAATTGTTGGAGGAATTGCATGGTATGACAGTGTTTTCTAAGTTGGATCTTCAATCGGGATACTACCAGATTAGAATGGATCCGGCAGACATACACAAGACAGCATTTAAAACACATCACGGCCACTATGAATTCAACGTCATGCCTTTCGGATTGTCCAATGCTCCAGCCACATTTCAGGCACTAATGAATTCTATTTTTCTAAAATTTCTCAATAAATTCATCTTGGTTTTTTTTTATGACATTTTGATATACAGTAAATCCGAGGAGGATCACAAGATTCATCTAAATACAGTGTTCCAAGTGCTAGCTGATAATCATCTGCATATCAATAATCAGAAATGCAGTTATCACCTTCTTCAGTTGGAGTTCTTGGGACATTGGATTTATAGCGAAGGAGTAGCCACGTCGCCATCCAAAATCGATGCGATCCTCAAATGGCCTGTGCCTAAAAATATCAAACAGCTAAGAGGTTTTCTCGGGCTTGCGGGTTATTATCAGCGATTTGTGTTACACTACACAGCAGTGGCACAACCACTGACGAATTTATTGAAGAAGAACTCTTTCAAATGGTCTGACGAAGCCGAGCAGTCCTTTATCAAGCTTAAACAGGCTTTAACCTCCACACCAATCTTGGCTCTACCAAACTTCTCCTTACCGTTTGCCATTGAAACTGATGCATCTGGTACAGGTATCGGGGCAGTCTTACTACAACAGTCGAAGCCTATCGCCTTCTTCAGTCAAGTCCTTTTTCCGACTTGTCGCTTCACGTCAGCATATGAAAGTGAATTTCTGGGAGTCATAAATGCAATCAACAAATGGAAGCACTATCTTATATTTCATAAATTCCAAATTTTCACGGATCATTTTAGTCTCAAATTTCTAAATGATAAAAAATAAATAATGTTACAGTACCATCATTGGATGATTAAACTGATGGGTCTCGACTTTGAAATTCAATTGAAGACATGGAAGAAAAACATTGTAGCTGATGCCTTATCTCGTTCTATGGATGACTCAACAGAAACCTTTCAGGCAATATTTGTGACGTGACCGTACAACTATTGACCATGAAATTTCTGCACATGATCACCTTTCGCAAATTAAAAATGAGAGTGTGGAGGATCCTACGAAACACCCTTCTTATTCTATTCAGCAAGGCCTCCTTTGTTACAAAGGACGTATTATTTTACCCCCAAATTCGTCTGTGATCCCAACGATTCTATATGAATTCCGTGATGCAAAGGTGGGGGGCCATGGCGGCTTTCATAAGACTTACAAACGAATCTCGCAACAACTTTTCTGGACCGGCATGAAACGGATGATCAAGGACTATGTCGACAAATGTCACACATGTTAGAGACACAAATCATCACATCTATCACCAGAAGGGTTATTGCAACCTTTGCCTATTCCTGCTTCAATCTGGGAAGACATCAGTATGGATTTCATAGAAGGTTTACCAAATTCTCAAGGGTATGACTCTATTTTAGTTGTTGTTGACAGACTCAGTAGATATAGTCATTATATTCCCGTCAAACACCCCTTTTCAGCCGAAGTGATTGCTCAGTTATTCATCAAAGACATTATCCGTTTACATGGAACACCGAACCCCATTGTATCTGACCGAGGGCGCCTCTTTATCAGTCAATTCTGGAAGGCATTACATAAATTCCAGGGCACCAAGTTACTGTTGAGTTCTTCGTACCATCCCGAGACAAATGGGCAGACAGAAGTAACAAACCGTGGTCTTGAATGTTATCTATGATGTTTCACGGCGGAGCATCCAAAACACTGGGTCAAACTTCTTCCGTGGGCTGAATATAGCTACAATACAGCTTTCAACTCTTTTATCGGTATGACCCCTTTTAAGGCCGTGTATGGTCGCGATCCCCTTTCCTTATTGTCTTACGGATCCCCTCCGTCCCCGGTGGACTCAGTTGATAAGCTGCTCCAAGAACGAGATCTCACCCTTGACAAACTCAAAAACAATCTGGCCAAGGCTCAACATTAGATGAAGTTACAAGCATACAAACATCGACGAGACTTCCAATTCAATCAAGGAGATTTTTTTTATCTGAAAATTTGGCCTTATCGCATGAAAACACTAGCACGCCGACCCAATGAAAAACTCAGTCCTAAGTACTTCGGCCCCTATCAAATCATTAAACGGATTGGTTCAGTGGCCTATAAACTCGACCTCCCACCGTCAACAACAGTTCATCCCATGTTTCATGTCTCGCAATTGAAACCTGCATTAGACCCAAATATTCCAGCATCCCCTATACCCCCTTTTCTCATTGACGATTATGAATGGCAGGTCATTCCAGAAGCCATTTTATCATCTAAGATCACACCTGCGGGCTTATCTCTCCTGATCAAGTGGCAGGGCCTCCCAGCTTATGACGCCACTTGGGAGGACGCCCTCAACATCGCATGAAGTTTTCCCAAATTCCAGCTTGAGGACAAGCTCCATCTAGACGGGGGGACTATTGATAAGCGCTTCAAACAGGCTTATCAGAGACGCCATTTTAGGAGGGTGGGAAACGGCACAACGTGCGTCGTTTTAACTTCAACTAACTTATAAATTAAGTGGGTTGAGAAGGAGCGGGCATGAAAGATTTTGACTAGAAACCCAAGCGGCTAGAGGGGGGCACGGAAGCTGGAGCAGTCGGAGCAGTTCCCGTCAGCCAGCAAGAGATCGAGATCGATCTCTCCCGTCATCAACTATCTTCTTCTTTCCTTTTTATTTGAGTTCTCTACTTGTTGGACTGGTTATCTACGTGAATTTTCATTGTTACTGAGAAGTCGTAATAATTCCCATGTTTTCTAGACTCTCCATCAGAGTGAACACCCTCTAACTCATTTTGCCACTGATATTCCAGTTTGTCACCAATTTTGTATGAAACCATTTTTATTGGCAGCAATATGGATTGCACAAATGAAACCATCCTGTATAAATGGTGCTCAGATGGCCTACTGTGGGGTTGCCTTACAATGGAGGCTGCCCCTACAGCCGTTCCAATCGGCATCCGAATGGACAGGCTGAAGATCCCATAATATAATAATAGTTTAGGGGTAAAGTGTCATCCCGTGTTCTCTACCATCTTCCAATTGTCAGTATAAGAATAGCTGAATATCAGGATACATGACGTCAGGGATGACATTGAGCTGTATCACTTTTCTACCTTGCAACCGAAGTTGTCTCCGGCTAACATGTTGCTCCTTCATCTGTCCTCATGCAACATGCGATTGATGGGACAGGGTGTAAGTTCTCAGGCCCAGAAAAGACATGTGGGTTGATAATAAATTTGATTTGTATTATATGAATAGTTGAACCTTTTTTTGGAAAGTTGGCGTTTTCTCCCCTTTTCTGTTTATCCTTTTCTATTTCAGTTTTTGAGGTTAAACGGACGAAAAAGAAATCTCTGGAAATTGAATGAATTATTGAGCAAAGAACAATAAGAAAATGAGCTGCTCGCCAATAAATAAACTACTCCCGAGGAGGATGCATTCTCATTCCAGCAGTTGCATCCTCTCGCTATGGCTTGCGTTCGCATCTTCGCGCTGGTCGCTCTTCTCTTCCTTCTGCAGGCGCCGGCCTTGGATGCAAAGGATTTTAGAAAAGTGCTTCCAATATTGAATCGCGAAAACCAGTTCAACACGTTAATCCAGCTGTTGGAGGAGACAACTCTGCTTGAGAGGATCCAGCGCCTGGGAGACTTTAACTTAGAGGCTCTCACCATCTTCGCCCCCACAAATGTTGCCTTCCGCAAACTGCCTCCCGGTGCCATAGACAGCCTTAGTCTAACTCAGAAGATATTTCTTCTGGGCTATCATTTACTCGAAGAATTCTACACAATTGACGAATTGGCAGCGGCCACCTCCCCCATCCCAACGGCAGTCCGGAATTACATTGTGGAGATTATCATGTTACAGACAAAAAAGCCCTTCGTTTCCTCAGGAAAGGTGACCACGGCGCTGAAGAACCCCATCACTGAGAACCTGGTGTACTCGGTCTTCCCCATTGATGATGTTCTGATTCCGCCATTTCTGACCATCTGAGAGGTCGGCCGTCGGGTTTTAACGAATAAGGGCGTACATCCTGCTCAACGCCGAAATCTCTGATGTCTAGGATCTCTCATTTTTTCCATCAAGGAGAAACTTTTGCTTTTGTCTGATTTTTATATTCCTAGGTTTTTCTCGTAGTCCACTGTAGTTTTCATACAATTTTATACGCTGTGTCATTATCATTCTATGCTTTGGACTCCTGAACTCTAATACTTACAAAAATTAAGTAGGAGGCTAATTGTGT
This sequence comes from Wolffia australiana, assembly GCF_029677425.1. Taxonomy (NCBI): domain Eukaryota; kingdom Viridiplantae; phylum Streptophyta; class Magnoliopsida; order Alismatales; family Araceae; genus Wolffia; species Wolffia australiana. Next base: position 2,665,585 of record NC_135837.1, on the reverse strand, counting down.
TGATCGTCAGGAATGCGAGACGTAGCATTTAGGACATCAAATGCCGATATCCTAAAAGCCTTAGTTTATTCGCGCTTGAGGGTGGCTTTGATGAAGAATGGAGATTGTCAATGAAGGAGGAGAGGACGACGAGAACGAGAAATGCGTTAAGGAGAGAAGAGAGAACGGGACTAGAAGAGAATCCCTTGATTCAAACATAACAGAATAGGTTCGTATTTATAGGGTTATTGAGGCGGTGAGGTTTAATGCAGCCCCACCTAGCGTACTAGCCACTGTGTCCGTCGTTATTATGACGGCTGTCAGCGGCAGTTCTGGAAGGACGTCGCCGCCTTCTAGCTCCTCGGGAGGACGCGATTCGTACAGGCTGTTGTCTCATCTGGAATGGTCCGCATGTCGACGTGGCGTCCGTGGCGGCCGCGGTACGTGCTTCTGGAAGCTTCTTAATGTCGGCGTTGTGCTTGTCGTCTGCGTGTTGTACCGAAACACTCGAGTACTCCCCTGTGTCAGAGGAATGGTCTTGCGCCATCTGTACGGGGGTACTCGAGTGCGTTGTCCTTATTCTGACAAGCCCCCGCAAAACGAGCGGGGTTTCCACGTGAAGTTTTGAGCAGAGTGACTGAAATCGTTTCTTGCTCAGGTGCTTTGTTAGTAAGTCCGCCAGTTGATCCTGGGTAGAAATGAAAGAAACACGTAGTTTGCCGAGGGAGACTCGCTCCCTAATGAAGTGGAAAGCTATTTCAATATGTTTAGTGCGAGAATGAAAAACAGATTTTTTTGTAAGGTATGTCGCTCCTAAATTATCACACCAAAGGGTTGGTGATTTACCTGAATGTAGCCCCAATTCGGCAAGAAGAGATTCTACCCAGATGACCTCAGCTGTTGCATGTGCAATTGCCTTGTATTCTGCTTCGGTGCTGGAGAGAGACACCGTTGCCTGTTTTCTTGATGACCAGCTAATGAGATTAGGGCCTAAGAATATGAAGTAACCATGAGTTGATCGGCGATCAATTGGGTCACCAGCCCAGTCAGAATCACTATAAACATGCAGATGCTCAGAGGCACCTCGAGTGTATTTCAGGGCGCCGCGAGCTGTGCCATTAAGATATCTTAGTAAATGCTTCACGACAATCCAATGTTTTGATTGTGGGTCATGCATGTGTTGACATGCCTTATTGACCGCATAAGAGATGTCCGGCTGTGTAATTGTAAGGTATTGCAGACTCCCTACAACTTTTTGATAGAGTTTGGGGTCTGGCATTTTATCAGATTGTACTGACAAATGTTCCGTACTAGGAGTAGGGGTGCTAGTTGGTTTACACGACCCCATATTAGTCATCTGTAAAATTTCAGACACATTTTTGGATTGGGAAAGGAACATACCGTTCTGATGAGGAAAGAGTTCAATACCCAAGAAGTACTTTGCTAGGCCAAGATCCCGAGCAGGGAATGTTCCTTGCAGAGTTGTAATAAAATTCAAAACATCAGTCATATTAGAGCCAATAACAAGGATATCATCGACATAGACAAGAAGAAACATTTGAGAGAGGGAAGCTTTTCGGAAGAATAAAGAAGTATCCATTTTTGAACTAGAGAAACCATTGTGACAAAGAAAATCAGATAGGCGTTGATGCCACATACGTGGAGATTGTTTTAGTCCATAGAGTGACCTCTTTAAAAAGCACACGTGATTAGGGTAGGTTTTATTGGTGTATCCAGGCGGCTGGCGCATGTAAATGGTTTCCTTCAGGTCTCCATGCAAAAAGGCGTTCGAAATGTCCAATTGCTTAATGATCCAATTACGATTAAGTGCAATGCTCAGAAGGAGACGAATTGTGGTCATCTTTACTACTGGGATAAATGTTTCATGGTAATCTATTCCTTCTAGTTGACTAAAACCTTGTGCTACGAGCGGGGCTTTACATTTTTCCAATGTTCTGTCCGCTCGTAGCTTTCGTTTGTAGACCCACTTGGAACCAACGACGTTGATCCCAGGTGGGGGTGTAACTAACATCCATGTATTATTCTGATGGAGCGCTGTTATCTCAACGTCCATGGCTTGTTTCGAAAGTGGCGAAGTGAGTGCTTCACTTATAGATTTAGGCTCGCCAAGTACCTGGACCTGAAGGGCGTTGGCATTTCTGAGGATTTGAATTCGCTTCGTTGTCGAAGGCGGAAGGTCGAGAATATCGTAAATAGGCCGGGTGCGAGGTGGTGGAGTCGAGGAAGGTGTACCCGATGAGTCGGACTCAGGTGAGATTGGACTGGACGAGTTCTCAAGGGCTTCTTTTGAGGGGGACGATCCTCCACCACTCGACTGTCTCGTCACAGCGTCTGCAGGGGAAGGGAGTGAGAGCCTGTAGTAATTCTCGTCAGCGGGTCTCGCCCCAAGAATCCCATCTGCAGCTGAAGACTTGTTAAAAGATGAGGAGAAGGGAAAAATTGTTTCGTTGAAGATTACAGCTCTTGAGATGTAGAGGCGATTGGTGGATACCGCAAGGCAGCGATATCCTTTATGCATAGAAGAGTAGCCTAAGAAAACACATTGCTCAGATCGAGGTGAGAACTTATTTTTCTGATAAGGGCGAAGATTGGGAAAGCATAAGCATCCAAAGACTTTTAGGAAAGTATAATCGGGTGTTCTATCGAATAAGAGTTCGAAGGGGGACTTATTTGCCAGTGTTGGTGTGATCATTCGATTGATCAGGTAAGCCGCCGTCACCACAGCCTCGTCCCAAAACTTAAGTGGAACTGAAGCATGGTGTAGCATGCTCAGGGCGGTTTCAACTAGGTGGCGATGCTTGCGCTCGACTGTGCCATTTTGCTCCGGCGTGTGTGGACAAGAAACCTGGTGTTTTATTCCATAAGAACGAAAGTGTTTAGTCAAGGCCTGATACTCACCTCCCCAGTCAGACCGGAAGTATTGAATTCTTGTGTTGAACAGATTTTCAACCATCCGTTGAAAGGTCATAAACACCGACTGTACGTCGCTTTTCGCCTTTAGTGGATACAACCAAGTGTACCTGCTATACTCATCAACAAACCTTACGTAGTAATAATGGCCGAGATGGGATACCTGCGGCTCTGGTCCCCACAAATTGGAGTGTATGACTTGTAGGGGCTTTGTGGCTTTAAATGTGTTTGCCTGAAATGGGAGTTTATGGGACTTTGCTATGCAACAGGACGAACATAGAAAAGATGAAACGGTTTGAGATAACGGCAATCCAAAATGCGAGATAGTTTGTTTCACAATATTAAAAGCCGGATGGCCGAGGCGAAGATGCCAAATGTCTTGTGACTGTTTCTCGCCAAAAAGGGCAGTCGCCTGTAAAGGAGCGATGCAGTAGAGCCCATCACGAACCGTGTCAGTGAGGAGCAGCTCCCCTGTCGTTCGATCCTTTACATAGCAAGCGTTAGGATGAAATTCAACAAAAACATGGTTATCAGTTGTCAATTTATGAATAGATAAAAGATTTTTCAAAATTTGAGGGACATGAAGGCAGTTTTTGAGCAGTAATGATCGATAGTCATGGGCTAAAGGAATGTATGAATTTCCAAAAGATTTGATTGACAGACCTGAGCCGTCGCCGACGTATAGTTGTTCTGATCCAGCGTATGGAACGACATTGGTGAGATTATGGGGTTGCGCCGTTACGTGATAAGTGGTTCCGCTATTTGGGTACCACGTTTGTTGATATGGGTGGTTTCTTGTAGGGGCGGTGGAGCTAGCATAGGCGGTAGTGTATCCTTGTGGTGGTCGTCCAAACACTGGTGCTGAATGTGCCGCAGCTGACTGGTTTGGGAGAGATCGGCAGTCTGGAGCGCGATGTCCTTGCTTGAGACAGAGTTGGCATCTTGGAATAAATTTTCCATTGCGCCCTCCACGACTGTGGCTGTTGTTGTTGTTGCCAGTGCGTTGGCCCGTGCGAGTATTGTCGTCGCGGTACGAAGCTTGTTGAACGTGTTGCACTTTCACTTGATTAGCCATAGGTGCTATGGAAGTTAGAGTGGCTTCGTCGTCGCTTCCAAAGTTGTACAGTGAGATCATTAAAAGAAAGATTTTCTTTATGAATAGTAATTCCGGTGCGAAAGGAGCGAAATTACTATTCATAACGAAAAACGAATTTCACAGTGTGATCAGCAACAAACTTGCCGGCACTCAGTATTTCGGCCAAAAGATGACGAAACTCAGTGATGTACTCATCTTAATGGAGTGAAATTGTGAGGTCAACTCCATTATCCGCGATTCTGAGGCTGAGGATAGCTCGGTACTGAGCTTTTCCCATGCTGCTCGTGCTGTAGCACAGCCCGAAACCACTGGGAGAAGCTCGACGGATAGAGACGAAATAATTGTACATAGTACCTGTTGGTCGCTGTGCTTCCAAGGAGTGTTTTCATCATCCATATCTTCCTCCTCAGGCGGCATAGGGTGCATGAGATGGCGACGAAGAAGTTGTGCCTTTATGATGGGCACTATTTGAATCTTCCATAGGAGGTAGTTGGTCTTCGTAAGCTTGAGCGTGGCAGCAGGAGTAGCCGAAACTCATGCTTGGTTCTCCCCTGCTGGTGTAGGAGAAGGAGGGATCGGCATGGCCAGAGGTCATGGGAGATCATCAGTGGAGGCGCTCGCAGCATCGTGCGGCTTTGATACCATGATGAAGAATGGAGATTGTCAATGAAGGAGGAGAGGACGACGAGAACGAGAAATGCGTTAAGGAGAGAAGAGAGAACGGGACTAGAAGAGAATCCCTTGATTCAAACATAACAGAATAGGTTCGTATTTATAGGGTTATTGAGGCGGTGAGGTTTAATGCAGCCCCACCTAGCGTACTAGCCACTGTGTCCGTCGTTATTATGACGGCTGTCAGCGGCATTTCTGGAAGGACGTCGCCGCCTTCTAGCTCCTCGGGAGGACGCGATTCGTACAGGCAGCTGTCTCATCTGGAATGGTCCGCATGTCGACGTGGCGTCCGTGGCGGCCGCGGTACGTGCTTCTGGAAGCTTCTTTATGTCGGCGTTGTGCTTGTCATCTACGTGTTGTACCGAAACACTCGAGTACTCCCCTGTGTCAGAGGAATGGTCTTGCACCATCTGTACGGGGGTACTCGAGTGCGTCGTCCTTATTCTGACATTTCTCGGAAGGTAGCCAAGTCAAAGATTAGCTGAAAGAGAGAAATTAATCCAAGACATGATCCAGGGCTTTGAGAATCTTTACGATGAGAGATGGAAGAACAAACTGTGAACATCCCGCAATTATTTTAGCAGATATGTCGTTAAATATTAAAGCTTCCTCATTCATTAAATCAAATTAAACCAACTGAAATCCTACCGCTAAACGGTATCAGCGTAAAGCTCATCTGTGTTTTAGCGATTGGTTTTCCCAAGGGTGAAGAGCGTGCCTCAAGGAGTGTCAATGACTCAACTCACGCTGAGATACTTGCGTATACTTAACAACCCACAACAATATTTACGCGCTTTGCGGTGATATCTTATGAGCAGTTGAATACCATCTGTGTTTGGAAAAACGGAGCATTAAAAAAGGCCGAGAGAAGTTTTGGCAGGCTTGTCCCTGCTCGAAGAATAGTTTCTAGCCGGCGGTAATTATGATAATGTAAAATGCTCACGGTTTTACGCCGGTGGTTCTTCCGCCCAATTTCGATCCAATGCTAGTAGGATAAATAATTGAGTGAGTGAATCAGAACATGTTAGTGAAAACATGAAAGAATAGGGTACTAAACATCGTCAGATGTGGGCGAAATTTGTACTCACATATTTCTGACTAGGTGGCCGCACGCACTTGTTAAAAAGGACTGAAGCATTCTAGATAGGGAGAAAAAAAAAGGAGAAATACTGAATTGTACTTCTGAATCTCCACTGAAACAATTACAAAGAAGAGATATTTATAAGGAAGAATGAGAGGGAGGAACCATAACAATATCCTCATTTTCAGTATTGTCGTTGCCTTGTTTTGCCATTTCCTCGTGTTGGAACTCGTTGAAGAAAACGACGACCCAAGATGCTATGGTAGAAATGCGGAATCAACTCGGACGAGATAAGTCGGCGGATAGAGACAGATGTAGGAACCTCTTACGTCACCTGTGTGACGTCAACGTCCAAGGCTCTTGGTGCACGGCACTGGCTTCTCGTGTTGTGCAGCAGAGCAACTCCTTCTTCAACTCCCAAGCCAAGGGAGTGACCACCAAGGAGTGATGAAGACAAACCAAGGGAGAGAGAGAGGAGAAGAGAGGAAGAGACAAGAAGAATAAACAGAAAACTCATATACATATCCATTGAGAACAGGCTTGCCCTCTATATATAGAGGGCCAGTTACATGTTCAAGGAATATGAAAGGTCTGGAATATGAAGAGCCTTGAGCCTTTTCATATTCCCCAAACCAAGCCTTTTCATATTCCCCACAAAGAGAGAAGAGAGGAGGGTTCAGCCTTTTCACATTCCCCTCCTTTATTGAGGCTTGACTAGTCACATTCTCGTAATGGGGGGCCTGACAAACCCCAACACCTCGTTTGATTTCTTGCCGTTTTATTCTAAATGCTTTCCTCCTGTATATTGAGGCAACATTCCGTATTTAGTGGACTAAACTCCTTATTCTTCAACACTTGTCAGGTTGAAAGGTCGATGCACTCACTTGTTTTGCATGTGCATCTGAAATAAAAACTCGAAGGTACCTATCAAGTATCTAGCGATGGCGACCAATCATATTGCGAAGATTTCGTTTTAAGCAATTTGACGAGTAGATAATTATCTGGACGACTCCATGCATTTACCTGTCTTAAATTTTTTGAGCATGAAACTTTGACTATGTCCCGTCAAAATGATACCCCGTTTAAACAGTTCTTTCAAAAGATAGTCCACAATAATTTATTCTACAGTACCATCAATGCTTTTTGATCGGTCAGTTTCGACCACTTTTCTCGACTTCCACCCACATACATCCACTAATTCAAATTTGTATTTGAGATGAAAGATCCTCTTAGATAAAAAATTCAAAAATTCTACTGGGACTTTAGGTTTCATTTGGTGTGAATTAAGGAATGTGAACAGATGAGAATAAAGAAGACGGTACAGAATATCCCGGGTGATGAGAATATAAGTGTGCCATTGCGAGAAAATAGTTTCCCTTGCTTGATTTTGGATTTTTTTGAGTTTGGATGTACAAGCCGGGTGAAAAGAATTGAAGAAATCTAGAAAGGGAAGAGAAAATAAAAAGAAGAAAGAAGAAGAAGAAGAAGAAGAATATTGAGCGAAGAAATTTTGGAGAGCAGAATGGAATTTTATTTTGCCATCCTGAACATGGCTGGATAGACATGGCTCAAAAACTTAAATAAGAAAAAAACTCATTTCAGGGTTTCAACATCGTCGAATGAGACAGAGAAGTCTAAAAATGATAAGAAGTGTGTTTTTAACCTAATAAATATTAGGATAGATAATTAAAATATCACCAGAGTGCTAAATATTAGGATATGAAGCTGCCCTACTTCTGCCAGAGTGCTATAACCATGACAATAATTCTCCAAAGATATTTGAGAAAAAATTAATAGATAGATTGGTAGAGTTCATATAGATCATTGCATACTCAATCTAAGCTCAATCACATAAGCATTATATAGAGTTGCTTTTGTGAGACTATGATTGTCCAATATTAGCCTAATACATTTGATTAGTGGCAATATCACGCCATCATAAAATAGATCATTACTATTATGTAGGATCAAGTTGTATCCAGAGATGTATATTTAAATCTATACATACATTATTCAATATGGCGATTAATAATTAAAAAATATAAATTACCTACAGGGTACCCATTTATTGGGCACTAAATTCTCTAGCAACAAGAAGGCTGGCTCTTACACTTTTTCTAGAGCCTTATAAAAATTCAGGGTTTTAACTGAAAATATTAATTACTGAATGAAAATAGGAAATAAGGAGAAGCATAAGCCATAACCTTTACCGCAAGACAATAACTACTGTTAATTAAATACAAATCCAACTTAAACTTATTTATGGGAAAGAGAAAGGATAGAGTTTTGTAGAGCTAACTCATAATTATACTTGAAAGATGCTTCTATACTGGTGGATGGATGCAAATGTGGAGTAAGGCTTAAGCCACTTGTAGGCAAGTAAAGTAGCTTATAACATTTGGGATTTTCTACTTGAACTCCATTTTCTACTCTTTATATTTTATCTTTATATTACCTTCCCATGTATTGTTTCTGGCCTTAGTGAATTAGGTTTCTTGGTTGAAATCATCCTCATTATATTACATTCAGACAACAGTAATTCTTGGTTGTTCCGTATGAGAAAAAACACCACCTCACACTCTAATTGACCAAAGAACCAGGTTAGTATGTTCGATCAACCTTTTCACATGTTTTTTCTCATATTATATAGATTATCACCCACAAAGGTTCCCAAAGTTACTACCTTGTCAACCCCACCATCCCTGCCTCATAACTCTTCGTGTATTGAAAGATTACGATATTAAGTTTATGAAACACCTTCAATAGATTCCACAATATGTTATGTATGTTGGGTTACAGAGGCCTTGATCTGGATGAAAAACTAAGAATGATCCACAGTGGAAGACATTAATGAAATGGTAATGACATCAACAAAACCATGAAATGAATCACCTCTGCATGGATTGCATCCTTGATTCTTTCGACCCTCAAATGATTCACATGGAGCTGATCATATGTGCACCACTAGAAGTATCCACACAGTCATGGGCTTGTCGAATCTCTTCGGAATGGCTAATCTCTTCTGGTGGAGTCGTTCAACCTTTTTCACCATTGTTACTTGGTGATGAGTGCGTTGGGATTGAAGAGGAGCCATGGGGAGAAGAGTGACAAAGGGGAAGGCCCCTGATCAATGCTGGTTGAATTTCATTCAGGGCCTTCCCCTTTTAGTTCTACATTGGTATTTTTCATAAAAATCTCAAAACTTAAGTATATCTCCAATGTCCAAAAGTCCATTTGCGTGTGACCCTCTTGGCCAATGTATTAGTATAGTTAATGACTCTAGCGGTCCAATAAACTTTATTTGCCGTCCAAATTAATGGCTCATATTATCTAATATATATATATTAATTAATGTCATATTTATTTAATTCAATCAACAGGTTGAGTTTCCAACCTATGGGATGCCAAGCTACACATTGTGCTTTAGAAGATACAAAGGAGTGTGTATCGACTCACTCTTGGAACCTGTTCATCATTGGTTACCGTGTATGTATAGTGCCTTTTCCACTTGATAAGACAACTTAGGGTATGATCAACTGTCATACCCTAATCGGTCATCCGAGTTAGTACTAATCCTTTTAAAAATCATTGGAGAACTCTTCTATGATATTTCAATACGTTGGTTAAGGACTTTATTGCATCATCTTCCTTGAGCTACCGCCTCTTATATCGAAGATGGTCGATCCCATCTAGTGCACTCAATCATCTTCTTGAAATTGTTGATGCACCCAAATAAATACTGTTTTTAATCCTATGATTTGAGACTCGTAGGTCATAGTCAAAGTACAATTGTCCATCCATGAGATGTCTTTGGTGTCTCAGGTCCAAGGACCACTTACCCAACTGTGATGTGAATCAACCTGATTGACAATTTGGTATAATACCACTGTTGGATTCATACTGATCAATTGTATGAACTTTTTCCACAAAGGAGAACCCACTACATATCCTTATTGTCTCCACATTAGTGGCCATACTTATCATAAAAGCAAGGCTAGATAGTTCTAATCTATCCAGATATTTGATGTCATTCTTAAGCATCCTTTGAATAGGAATATTTAGAACACATGTTTGAAGAATAGTGGTATCTATATTACAATCTTATCATAATTCACTAAGTCAGATTATGTATTCATGTACTTCATAAGAAGCATCACTCACACATTATAATGAATATGTTCTACTAATGAAGATGGAATGTGTAATTGAATTGCTAGACACATATATTTCCATCAGTATGGTGAAACCACCTACTGGGAACAAGAAGTGATGAGATCTTAATATTTTTAATTAACATATTTCCCTAAAGTCCCATAACCCTTCAAAAATGGATTATACTAAAAGTATATTAATATTATTAAAAAATTATTCATTGATGTATTAGACTCTAATTTTTATTAATTTTTTTCCTTTTCATTAGAAAGTATTTTTTCAAAAAGATTTGAATCATACATTGTAAAAAATCTATCTAGATGAGAAAAAATATTTTTAGTCTAAGTTGATCATAACTTTCTTTGAAGTTTTTTATATGGAAAATGTAATATTGTTGAATGTTTTTTATTTTCATAAGACAAGCCAGATACGTAATTTTGATAGGACATAAATTGGAAGCAATGGAGGATCTTGTTAGACCTTATGTTAAAGATAACAGTTGATGCTTGTTAAAAATACAGTTTTAACAATTTGACATTATTATTTACCTGATTATGGCTCTCAATATTTCCCAGATGGGTATCTGACGAAAGCAAATTGCGTAATTATTTTAATTGCCGTTGTAATTTAATTTGCCTTCAATCAAATAAATTTATAATATGTTGAAACTTAATCAAAGATGTATAAGTGTGAGTCAGGTCGTCTCCACAGGGACTGGCCTTTATGTTTATATATTCAATAATGGAGTTGATATTTATTAAGATATAGGAATAATACTAGAGATAATAAGAAGAATTAAGTAATAAGTTGAGAAAATATTACTTTAATACGATAGGTATAGAAGGGAGAATATTAGATATACGGATGTATATTTTATAGCTACTGAGAAGAAGAAAGAATTAAGATATTAGGAATTATAATTAAGAATGAGAGTAATGTAGCTAATGAAGAAATATAGAGTGCTTATTAAAAGTAATTAGTAATAAGAGGATAGAAGAAAGAAGGTGAGTTATATAGATGAGTAGATATATACTAAGAGAGAGAACAGAGGGATAGAGAAGTATTTATATGTATTATGAAGATAGATAGGAAGAGAATAAGTAATTATCTAACTATTATATGCTAAGTAAGAATTTAGGTAAGTATAGAGAGATATTAGGAACGGGTCATGGGATAATAATAGTAGTTAAGAAGTATTTATATAACTACAGAATAGGGTAGAATGATAGAGTACTACTTATGTATGGAATATCTTTATCAGAGAATTAATATAGGTAGTCTTAGATGTTTTTATATGATTTATATGGTTTTGATAGAGTTTTCTATAGTTGATTTGATGAAATACAGGTTGATTTACTTGAACACCTGAGAGGTGTTCGACCAAGCCCGTAAGGGGGTAGATAGATTTTATGAAGAGAAGAGGGTGTGTCTGTGGAACGCCCGTGAGGTGTTGAACAGAATGCCTGATAGATTCTGTCGAACGACCGTGAGATGTTCGATAGAATGCTCAAAAGAAGACGGGATATATTTTTAATATTCTTTTAAGGTTGAGTGGGGTAGAACTCAGTTAAATCGACAAATATTGATCGAACACACTTGGTGTTCGATGAAATGCCACAATGAAATCTGCGAATCAAAATCAATCGTAAATGCACTATATGGTGAAATGTAAAACTTTCCGCTAGGGTGTGACTCGATGATGATTTGACCTCTGAGATCTTCTCGAGAGTCCTCTGAGCCTTTAGAGGCATGTCACGGCACCTCGCCAGATACTGGGTCACCTGCAAGAGTCCTCCGCCGTCCCTTCTTTTCTTGCAGCTGGAGATGCTCGAGTTGGGGCTCTCTGTTCTGTTTTAATGGCTTGGGAGGGGCGCCTTAGGCCATCTGATGGAGGGGGACGGACTTGGGGGTCCTCGCACGCCATTGGATGGCCTGGGAGTCCCCCTGCCGGCCATCAACCAATGTTCAGACGGCCTCATTGATGGCCAGGGCCGGCGTTGGACCGAACTGCCCCTAGCCATTCGATGGGCCTCATTTGGGATAGACGGTTGCGATTAAATCGCAGCCATGAACCCCAATTTGGATGGTGTACCCCGTCTCCTGCCCCGTCAGTGCCCCGTCAGTGCTCCGTCAGCAAGGTCCGTCAGAGTTTCGTCCACGTCGCCTTCTCTAATTCGTCGCCGAGGGGTCTCACGATCCTCATCAGCGAGCGCGGCTAATCAGAAGCCTGCAAAATATAAAACAAAAATATTAGATAACAAGAAGCTGATCTCGCTGTCCGATCTTCCTTGAGAAGATCAGACAGCTAAGATCTAGACCTCTTATTTAAAAAGGCCCGAAATGATACGTGCTTCGGGTCAGGTCTGCTCGAAGCCCGATACCTTTTTTTTTCCCTTGGTTTTCCTTAAGATCGCAGCCTGTTGGGTCGCGGTCCATAGATTCCATGATTGCCCAGCCCGCTGCGATTCTAAGAGATTCGCTAACTACTATCTCACAAACACACCCTAATCTTCCTAGAATTTAAAATTTTTATTTTTTTTTCTTGTTCTTATTTGCACTTAGACTAGTTAGATAAACTCAATGCTCATTCCTCTTGATCCTAATAAGGACTTGTACATTCTGCTCAAGCCTAGCGATTTAGAAACTCAGACAAAGATCGAGAAGAATGATGAAGAAATTCACTAAAAATCATCCAAATTACATTAAAAATTCAAATACAATGACATAAGAAGTACCAAATAGGCTTGATCCAGGCGGGTTCTCCTCTCTTTCTTGCAGTTGTCAAAGATCCCCCCGCCAGAATGTCATCCTCATCTCGAAACTCGGGTTTTATACTTAGGTTTAATGGTTAAAATTACCATTTTACCTCCAATAAGTAATTAATTTTTATCCATCAATGTAGGCTTGATCTGAATGATAACATAAAGATAGAAAGAGGACGTCGGGACGAGCAAATCCTTAAAAACTTGACCTCAATCTGACTTCAGGATCAAGAGTTATTGATGAATGAAAATTGACCAATCTGAGCCATAGGATCAATTTTTATTTATTTGATTTTAACTTTTGAAACACCTGATGATGTGTCATCTCTCATTGGCTGGCAAATTTTTAGAGGAATTTTGCACAAAATTCCCCAAAAATATTCACCCGCACAAACTGATTCCACCCAAAAAATATTTATGCATATGCCACTCAACTTTCTCTCTCCTCCACATGTCCTTAAAAATACCAAAATCCCGATTAATTTGATAAAAACCCTGCAACTATTTTAATTTTATCTTTACGCCAGCCATGGGCGACCGACAGTTGTTTTAAGGGCATAATTGCAACAAGTATTTAGGAAAATACCCTCCGACTTTAATTGCAATTGCTTTTAAACTCCTATTTTCCATATAAATATATCATTTTCCCATTTAAACATTCATTTCTTCCTCCAATAAATTCCCACAAAATAATTAAAATTCTATACAAATCTAGAAAATTTAGTAATTCGTCCCCACATTAATTAACATTAAAATTAATTTTCAAACCTGCTATTTCCATTTAAATAAAAATATTCCAAGCTTAAATAAAATACATAAAATTTATAAATGAATAAAACATTAGGGAAATCAGAAATTACTTGGAATATTAAATAACATTAAAATTAAATTTGGAACCTGCCATTTCCATTTCAATGGACTTATTCCAAGCTTAAATAGATTCCATAAAATTCATAAGTTAACAAAAAATAGTTAAAAATCAGAAATTACTTGGAATATTAATTACTTGGAATACTAAACAGAAGCTCCACGACAGCGATCGGCGCCGCTATCCCTGTTCTCCGAATCAGGACGTTCGGTGAGATCTTATACATCCATTTTGATTTTAGCGGAAAGTTTTACCAAACATTTCACCATATGATAACAATCATTTTTAAACTGTTTAAATGCATGAAATTGAGCTAATTACTTGAGTTAAGCACAGAATTTAGGGTGTTATTAGGGTGCGATGCATGCGGAGAGCCAGTAGACTGAGGAGCTCAATACAATTGAAACTATGAGCTGCTTGGGGGAGATCCTTACAGGTAAGAAATAAGGAGGTAGGGATACGAGAGCATACTGCATAGTTCACAAGGGCGTCAATCGTCTGGTTCCCCTCGTGCAACTAATGACGAATGCTTGTCAAGTGGTGGCGACACCTCATAATGTTTGTCCATATGCTCGAATAGGTGTTGATCATGGTGACGATCTACATAGTATTCTGAAAATCAAAATTCAATTATGTGAATGAAGGACAATGGACATCAATGAAATGTTCAAAATTGTGATAATCTAATTAGCATGTTTTGGTGGCAGCTCTACCCATCATCCTATGCATGTTTTGGTGCTTGTCTCCCTCTACTTTCTATTTCATCCTTAATGGCTCTGTGTTCAAGGTTAGCGAGATACCACTACATAGTCTTTTAAGCTTCCCTCTTCTTGAATACAGCATGGTCTCCCACATTCTCTTAACCACTAAAATTGTCATTATCAGATGTTGGACATTTTATTTTTTTTGCATCACCATTCTCATTAACAAGGCTTTAAGGAGCTAATGTGTTATGAAAGTTTTAACTATACTATTGCAACAACAACCACGCAAGTCCAAAGAAGCATATCCCACTTCATATGACAAGGATGAGATGAGAGACAGCGTCGTCATGAAACCTCCTCTGATTACTGATGTCAGACGTCGTTGGTGGCAACGTCTGATGGATAATTTCACTTAGCGACTGTAACTACGTGGATGCGAATGTCCTAAGTGGAATGTATGTGGGGGGCCAACAAGTGGGAATTCACCGATTCTGAGCTCCGGAGCGTGCGATCGATGACGATGACGGTGACCTTCTGACCCTCGTCAGAGCGACGACGGCAACTACGATGCCAAACGGAATAATTCTATAGGGCCTCGCACGTAACACACGGGCTTGTCCCGTGCCTAGGAAGATGCTCAACTTGTAGTTCTCTCGAAGTACGTCTCTCTCAACTATCTAACCTGAGTGCCGTGGAGTGCAGCCAAAAATATATTGAAAGATATAATATAACAAGAGAGCAAGGGGAATGGCGTACCTCGTCTGTTGTAGCATCTTTCATCGATAGCTTCGTCAGCACAAACTGGTACAGGCGATTGTGGTGTAGGAGCCCTAGTGATGGGCACGTGGTTGCTCAACAGGCAACCGCGGCGCTGCGCTAGAGCGGGGCTTAGGAGTTCAGAAGTGAGGATGCAGGGCGACGGTGTCTTGTTGGCACAAAAGACCAAATTGTAGCTTGGCAAGTCCAAGCATAACGGTGGAGTCGGCGCGGTTGATCACTTTGTGGCCTCGGTGGGGCTAGATGGGGTCGTCGCGTATGGCTTGATGCGGAAGGTTGATGAATGTAGTGCAAACCTTGCAGGATTTAGTGCCGACAACAATCTTCGCATGTAGGACCAGCCTTTTGGTAGGCTGTGTCGTGGGTTTATAGAGCGAACCTGGCACTAGCACGACAAGTCACCAGTGTGATCTGTTGCTTGCGTAGAGATGCACTGCAACTGGCAGGTGAATCACTGCACGGGTAGGTGGATACAGCGTATCAAGATACTCCCATCAGCACGGATACAAGAAACCCATGCCGGTGTGCAAGAATCTTGGCAGAGGGGTCGGGATAAGGGCCGTAGTCAAGGACGACAACAGCCGTAGGCATGCGGTTTAGAAGCACTGGCTGCGATTCGTCGCACTCGATGCACTTGCAAGGTCACGCGGTGGCTGAGCGTGTGCGGCGGAGATACCAGATCACGTTCGCGGTAGTGTACAGCTCCCACGTCTGACAACCAGTCATTCAGGCTGTATTCGTCAAAGGCGTTGCTGGATAAGTTCCACGGGCAATGCACCGATCGCACAAGAGGCTAGCAAGCGGGCGACTCTAATACACCAGCAATGGCTCAAAGGGGTGGCACGATGGCAAACCCGTGTGAGGGTTCGGCCAGGCTCCTTGGATGGCACAAGTGGAGTATTGTACAACGGCACATGCTCTCGTGTGATGCAATGCACTCGCACATTGATACGTTGACCGGATGCGGCACAGTAGATCTCTGGTCGTAGAATAGCAACACTCGCGAAGGGCGCTTGCTGGCGGGAACGAACGCACGACGTGAAGAATCAGCATCGACTTGGCGCGTGCGGGCAAAGAACTTGGAGGAGGGTTTTTCTGACAGGGTGGGACAACACTAGATGGTGTCCTGCCCCCTTCCTCTCACTGCGTTCCTTCTCTCCTTCTTCCTCCTCTCTTCTCCAAACGTGAGATCTGAATGACAAGAGGTAACTCCCAAAAGATGAAATCCAGATCTAAAACAGGACATGGTCCCATCATGGCCTTATATAGGGCCATGATGGGCCCTTACAAGGAGTCTAGAAAGGGGAGCCCAATAAGAATCTCCCCCTCCATTTACAACATAATTAAGAAAATAACAAAATAAATGACATGAAAATGAAAATGAAACAAATGGATACAAAAACACGGTGATGCAGACACGTCACGACGAGTAGGGGCATTCATCGTGATGGAAACCAAACAGAGATTAAACGAACAAAAACAGATAATGGAAAATGTGATCACCGTGTCTTTACGGATGCTTTAGCATGCCGATCGAGTTGGACACAGACCGGCAGCGATGATGTTGTCAATGATGATGGCTCCGCTGACGATTCGTTGTCATTGTCTGGACGCGCTCCATCAATTACACATTTTTACATTACTATAATCATAAATGAGAATTGATGATCTTGGGGCATTTATCAAAATTTTAGTTGGGTCAATAAAAAATGACCATGGATGATCAAAGGCCATCCACGTCAACCATCACTGTCAACCATCTAAAGAATTCAAGAAGAGAATGATGATAAAAAAGTAGAGAATGATAAACTAGAGAGATAATATCTATAAAACTGTTGGAAATTCAGATCATATTTTACCAAAGAAACTGTACCACACTGGTTTGTATTTATAATAAAGTATGTAGTATTGTCATAGTGGCACTTTTTTTATTAATGTGTACTATCATCTAACCCTGTATCCTTGATCTGAAATCCTTTGTCCATCCTTTTTTATCCCAACTTTTCTATATCTTATCCCATCTATCTTAAACTTAAATTGAATTCCAACATTTAATCAAATAGTAAGTATAGCATTAATGCTTGATACTCAAAAATAAAATCTATTTGTCAAGGACTATACTGACGTGGGAATCCCATCAAATTGAAATTTTTTATGCCATTAACATTGCCAACACATTCATTGGAGGTTAATGGGGCAAATAAAGTGTGGGGAACAAGGTTTTTTAGAATGCCATCCTCGGAGACCATGAGAATCTTCCTTCTGCAGAAGCATACTAGGATTGTGCAATGTGATGAGAGTCAATTGTATACAAACATCAATCCTTAAAGCTTGCTAAGTACAAAGGAATATGTGAATCCCCTCTTGAGTGTCATAAATTGCTCACAAACATCTTGGGTAAGTGCAAGAGGCTAGTTATGGTTCATGTAGTTTTTTCAACATGCACATGTGCCATGTCACAAGTATCATCTTAATGTTTATACTATTTATCGTAAGTTGACATGTGCATGAGACATTTGATGTACTCAAACATATGGTATTTGAGGGTGAATGTGATTGAAATATATGTGTCTGGAAAGCCAACCACATATTCCATATCTTGTTGCATGTTTATTTGTAGTGTATATTCATAATAGTACAATTTGATGCTTATAATGGATTCCATGAATCCATAATTGGACTTCTAAAATTATGATGAGATCATAATTCATTAAGATGGTACTTGCTAAGGACATCAAAATTTCCAGATATAATAGCACTCTTTAGCCTTACTCAAATGATGAGTATGGTCAATCCTCTAGTCATTAGTGTGAACACCCTAAGGATAGATAGTTGGTGTGCCTTATTGGAAAGAGTTAACTTAATTGATTTGTATGAATCTCTAAACTGTAGTATGCCAAACTATCAATTAGGTTGATTTACATCATGGTTGTTTAAGTGTTTCTTAGTCATAAGACACCAAAGATGACGTGAAAATGAATAGTTTTTGACCTTGGAGTCTCTAATCATGAGATTCTAAATAGTTTTAGTTCGGGTGTATCAAGAAGTTTACAAGGATGATTGAGTGGTCAAAAAGGGATTGTTGACCCTCGTTATAAGAGGTGACAGCTCAAGGAAGATGATGTGATGTAGTCCTTGACTAATGAATTGAAATATCATAGAAGAGTTCTACGATGATTTTTGAAAGGATCAATACTAACTCGGATAGCTGATTAGTGTTTGACAATTTGCCATACCCTAAGTCATCCTAGGAGTGTCAAGTGGATGAGGGACTATACGTACATAGTAATGGATGACAAGAGGCTCCATGAGTGAATTGATACACCCTCCTTAGTATCTTCTAGAGCACGACATATTGCTTCGCCCCCCATGGGTTAGAGACTCAAGCTGTTCATTGGGTTAAATCAATTCGACACTAATAAATCTATATGACAATATATTTAATTAATTTGGCAGGCCAATTAAGGTTTTTGGTCCTCTAGAGTCCTTAACTATACTAATACATGACCTAGAGGGTCACATCCAATTGGTTTTATGGATGTTGGAAGATATACCTAAAGTTGGGGGTTTTTATGAAAAATACCCACTTAGTACAAATAGGGAAAGGCTTTGAACAAAACTCACCCAGTCCATGATTGTTCAAGGACCTTCCCCTTGTTCTCCCTTCTCACCATAGCTCATCTCTTCTCTTGAGGATGACGGAGGGTGAACAGAGCTTGTCAAGGGAAAGGATGAAATTTGATGTGCCAAGGATCTCATGCATACTTCTAGAGGCTTCGAAGATGAGCAGCTCCACACAAATCACTCAAGTATTGAGCAAATCACAGATTGTGAGTCATGCCAAGGTAATTTGTCTCATGGTTTAATGATGTTGTTAGGATTCTGAAATAACTCTTTCACTCCAAGGAATCCTTATGTTCATCTTGATCAAGGACTACATAACCAAACATTAACTTTAGGTTGAGGCCATTTTGTAGTTTTATAGTATAGACTTATCCAATAATATTCTACCTCATCACACCAAAAAGATATCCCCAACAAGGGGTTCATGCACATGGAGTTCAGAAATGGATTTTTAACATTGTTTAGTTCAGAAGGAAAATAAATGGGATTAAAATAGAGAATAATATTTTCTAGGATTTGTATAGCTATGTGATGATTTATAATCATCCATATAAAGGAGAAGTACTCGTACGCTCTTTATAATTTTCTTATGAATTTAAAAAACATTAAAAATTTACAAAAATTATCAACATAATACATTAGTACAAGTTGACAAGGATAGCGCATGTTGGATAGGTAGGAATGAAACGCAGCTAGATTTTGATCCAAATATCAATGATGGACAGGTGTAGGATTGGTTAGAAAGAATTTTAGGACCCAAGGATACTGTTACTGTTAAAAACACTTCAAGAATTTAGGCAAAGTTATGTTGGAACAGGGGTTGAGGTCATTGAAAGCCATTGTACCTGGCAGCAACACATGTTCTCCAGTTCATAGACAGAATATTTGTAACCCACAATAGGATTACATCTATATCTCAAGGTTTTCTGTAGTTGTTTTAATTTGGACCGGCCTAACCATTTCTTATGACTTATTCCATGTAAATACCTTTTTCTTCAAGCCGATCAAGAAAGGATAAATCCCAACACTGAGGTAGAATACAAACTTGAAATTACTTCTTACCTTTAAAAACTCCGCACAGGTAAATTCACAATTAGTTTAGAAGTATAAATGTATTCTTTTCTCGCAACCAGGGGCGTGATGCCTAGGCAGGCATGCCCTCGCTAGATGGCCTCTGATGCAACTTGCATTCAAAGATTTGATGGTCACAGGCTTCTGTAATTCACACAATTTATGTTCTCCTTTTTCAAAATGCAGTGCTTACCAGTACTAGTTTAAGCTTTAAAGTATTAAATTCAATAAAATTTTATGTTATCTTTATTCTGGTATTTAAGTAAACAGATTTGAAAAGTATTTACTGAATAATACTCAAATTAATTTACTCCTTTTAATACCCAACCATCTTCATAAACAGACTTACCTATTATCTATTTTATTTATATATTTCTTTTTCATGTTAATGGAGAATCCACATTCTACACCTGCATGTCACCAAAGCATATTTCTCATAAATGGCTAACTATGTAAGGGCCACTTTCTATAGCTACGTCTGTATCCAATGATAGGCAGCATAATACCACAAATATTTTTCCTCTGAATATTTTACAATTCATTCCTCATAGTTGATTAACTTACACTACCCATATCTGATTTATCTCATTTTTATCATAATATAAGTATAAGTATTTTTTATTAAGATAGCTTCTCAATGTAACTATTATGATATTTCTTTTCAAAAGTAATAATAATTTCATATTAATCATATAAATACTAGATGATTTAAAAAATTAATTGTATTTGCAGATATCTTAAATAAATGTGGCAGTATATAGGTATTTGAAAAGTATCTCAAGTTTTACTGTATTTTTTATTTCTCACATGTTATTGTTGTTTCCATCATCTACACTATACAAAAAAAGGTAAAGGAAAAAACATTTTATGGATTTCAGACTTATCTAATCCGCTTAATAAATATCAAACACTTAATAAGATTTTCTCCAGTCAATGATTGATGAATTAAGAGCTGAATTTATTTCTCTGTAACCATGTTCATGGTAGCGAAATAAAGTAACATTCTGATTTCGTCAATTTGTTATATATATATATATATTGATTTCTCCAAAGACATGTAGATATCTATGATTGGATGATTGTGTTGGTTTTTTGGATTTTATTTAGTCTATCGACCATTGTCAAACAAATCATAAACAGAATAATCAAATGGATGAATAGTCCCTAATGATAGGTCTCAATGATGTATTAATATTACAAAAAATGATGTAGTCAGATACTGATAAATCCAAAATGAGCCAAGTAATTATATATATATATATATATTAAGGGCATTTTGGTATCATTTCATGTGTATTTTACCCAATTTTATGGAATATTGCATTTCATGCACTAAATAGAGCAAATGATAAAAATGATGCATTTTAATGACATATTATACATGTTATACAATTTAAGTATTTTTTAAGTTGAACTATACATTTAATACCTTTTTAATCTTTTCATGGTCTATTTAGTATGTTGCCTATGAAATTGCAGGGGTGAAATCTGTATTGAATTTGAAGAAAGAAATAGGGAAAAATAAATGAAAAGGATAAAAAGAGGGGCGCCTTTTTAGGCCAGCTAAGGAGCAGGCACAAAGCGCCGGGCCTCAAGCAAGCAGCCAGGTTAGCAAGCCGGCCTAGCCGCCAGCTAAGCCCACCTCACATGGAAGCCCATAAAGAGCCCAGCACAGGCCCACAGATCGCACAGAAGAGGTATAGCTTTCGATTTATTTCATCTATCATCATACACCAAAATTTATATACTCTTTTGTATTTTACAATTTTTCAATACGACTATCTCACAAACACACCCTAATCTTCCTAGAATTTAAAATTTTTATTTTTTTTTCTTGTTCTTATTTGCGCATGGTGTTAGGGCAATGGCGGTGTGGTAAACGCGCATTTAGTATATTGAAGTCCGCAAGAGAGCAGCGGCATTGCAGCCCCCCCGCCTAAGGGAAGCATTTAGGCGGATAAACCTGTAGAAATTCACAGATGCAAGGCGATAATGGCGCTGGGTGATGCGCAAGGACGGAGACCGCCGGTGTAAGTTGCAACCAGGGGTGTGCAGGCTATGACTAGGCAATTGCGCATGGGTCAGGAGGAGCTTGACTGATGACGGAGCAGACAATGCATGTACCAGGAACTCGGCCATTGGGAAGCACGATTGAAGACTAGGCAGCCGAGGTGATGCTCGAGTAATAGTAGCCAAGAGAGTGATAATGGAGCGGCAGTTTGAACCAAGGGGTCGACCGCGGGGTCGCAATCGAGGTCCACATGCGTGGGTGAGGGTGCAGAAGCTGTGATATATCAATTGGTGGCCGTGGAGATGGCCCGATAACCACCGAGGCAAGAGTGTCCCGGTGATATCACGCTGCGAATGCGAGAGGCCATCGGTGAAGTACCAATGACTAGGACAGGTTGACAAGAAGACATGACTGACATGATCATAGTCGAGGACCTCGTAGCTGCTCGAGAAGGGCAAGACGGCTGCTGAAGACTTTGTTGGAGTCCTGTTTACAAATTTCCCAATGTAGTGCTGGAGAGTTTGTATGAACCGACGTGCACCAAAACAGCCAAGAGGGCGGTGGATAAAAAACGGTGGTGTCCAAACTTTGGGTTGTTGGTGGAGCTTTCGGACCCCCTCAAGGCAACGATGACCTAGGTGCAACAAGAGAGAAAATGGAACTAGGCACCTCCCGAGGGGGAGGGGAAGCTGTGGAAACCATAGAACACCAAGAGATATTCTTTTTGCATTCAAAAGTCTCCAAAACAATCGTATGTTCACCGTCCCCCTTATATAGTAAGGTGGGGTGTGAGGTGTCCTAATATGCCACCTTAGGGGAGGGGTTCAACAAGGACTCTCCTCTATGGACCAAAACAACAAAAAGAAACACCAAAATAACCCAAAGACAGACGTGGAAGACCCGTATGGGTCCTCCAGAAAGTCAAAGAAGAGACATGAGCGTGAAATAAAGTGACGTGAGGCACGCTCGTACGCGAGATGCCTGCATAAAACCAAAGAAGAGACACGGGCACAAAAGAAAATAACGCGAGGGATATTTCCTCAAACCTGATATCAGAAATTTGGATTCTTCACATTAGCTCAAGCTTCGCGACGTACTGGTGATGAGCTTGGGCTTGATCTTACAGATGGTCCTCCATCATTACGGCTGAGCACGCGGGAATCTCGAGTGCAGGAAGGCTCAAGGCAAGCAGTCGAAAGCAGATTGCAGAGTGGCTGGGTGGCCAAATCGGCGATTGTGGCAAGCGATCGTGAGCGAGTACTCAACTGTTAGTGATTCGGTTGTAAACGCAGTAGGACCTGTGTGGCGCGATGTTGGAAGTGAAAGGCTATGCCAGCAGGCCACAAACATCGCGGTTGGGTTGGGGATGTCGCGATAGAGACTACCACGATGCGAGTGGGTGCAGCTGGCAAAGTGGCTGAGACAATGGTGGTTGAGACGACTAGGGCCATAGGCGCGGCGATAGTGGGGGCATCTACGTGGCGGCGGCTATGGGTGGACAAGACCGTGGCCATGACTAGCGCTGAAGAAGACGCGGGTGATAATTCAGATTTTGGGGTAATTAGTGATGAGCTAACTTCATTAATTAGTGTCGTTGGTTTATCCGAATTAAAACAACAAAAATTTATAATAACCTTACTAGCGTAGGGAGAGTAAGGGTCGATCCATAGGGAGCAAGGGTTTTGTGCTTTAGTTTTGTACTTTTTAATAATTTTAGAGGTAGGTTTACTACATATGAAGATAAATAACTAATTAAATAAAAATATATAACAAAGAAAAATAAAATATTATTATAATATTATAATAATATTAATAGGCAGAAAATAATCTTTGGGTATTTTTTAGGAGTATTTGAAAGCTAAAACAAAATAGGAAATGAAACAGTTTGGCACTCTGGACTTAGTCAAAATTTGGCTAAGTCCGGATGCCAAATGGGGAAGGTTCCTTGGTGGAGGAGAGAGAAAAAAATGGACTGTACTTAAATCACTCTAGAATGAGTTCTAGAACGAATTTTAGAGCGTGGTTGGATGCACTGGAACCGTCTGGATATTGGCTACCTGATCCAAGACTAACCAAAAGACAAAATACGAACAGAAAAGAATATAAAAGGAGAAATAAGAAGATAACCTCTTTGTCACACCCGCTAAGGTCCAAGGGACTTCTTCTTCTCCTTTCCACCAGCTTCTTCAGCCCTGGATGCTTCCTGCTCAGCCTGGCACTCACTGAGGTGAATGGATCTATGACTCAATTGCACTTAGGCCACCAAAAATTACTTTGGATTGAATCACAAGATGAATTTTACAATAGGGTGAAGGGGTTTATATAGGGAGAGAGAGCAAAGGAGAGCCATTGGATTTTTAATACAATGGATGGCCAGATCTTCTTTTCAGGGTCATGATCCACGTTCATTATGGTCCTCCAATCAGCATTGAGACCTTTGAAATACCCCCTGGACATTCAAGGCTTCTTTCCTTAATTAGCATTAAAGGTGCTATCTTTAAGTCTCCACCCTTGGATGTTTTGTGGATTGAATGGCTGGATCTTCTTCTCTGGCTTGGATCCACGTCCAAGGTTGTCCTCCAATCATCATTTAAGCCCCTGAAATATTAATAAATAATCATGACTGGACCCTCCCCTTGCCCTCCTTTCTTTGGCCCAACATGCCTCTCATAGTGGGCTTAGTGGAGCTTCCTTAGTGGGCCTTTAGACTAGAGCCAATTGTCTTGCTTTGGGCCTTCTTTCTTGGCCCAGGGTTGTGGCTGAGCCTGCTCCTGTGGTCCAAATAGTTTCCTCTTCATTTAATTATCCCCTTTATTTATGAAAGTTTCACTTAATTCCTGCATCTTCCACATAAACTAAGAAGAGAGTGAGATTCATTCCACTTAACTCATTGAGTTAAGTGGGGTTAGTCCCACAAATGATAATAATTAACTCCAAATTAGAAAAATGTGATTTTGTTTCATGATGTTTCACAACTTAACATAAATGTTGATAATATATCCAGATAAAGATAAAGAAGAACATAAATTAGCTGAAATTGCACATATATATTACTATCATTTTGGATTTATCAGCGGGCAGGCAGCTGGAGCTGCAAAAATCTAGGTCATGGGAGGCTGGGGGCATATGAGTGGTGGATTCGATTGTGGTTGTGGGCGGGCGTGGCCACGATCAACGCTGGAGAAGGCACGCATGGGAGGCTAGAGCCACGGGAGACTAGGCTTGCGGGTGGGTGGAATCGCAGGCAAGGTGGCCGTGGCCTGGGTCATCGCAACTGCGATTGTGGGCGAGCGCGGCCACAACTGTAATCAGCCACGGTGAGAGCACGCATGGGCGGGTGGGGGTCATGGGAGACTAGGGACCATGGGTAGCTAAGACCGTTAGTAAGCAGATCCGATGGCACAGCGGACTGCAACGCTAGTGATGGACATGGTGTGGTGGCAACAGGGCACTAGACAGGAGAGGTTTCTATTCCTATCCGACGGGAGGACGTCAGCGGTGGCGGCGACGGTGGCTATTCTTTTGATAGCATATAGGCTTTGCTACTGTGAACTGTTGGCAGCGACGGCGATTGATCGGTGATCGATGTCCTTCATAGCTACTCTAGGAAGGCAGTAAGAAATCTCCTTGGAGGTGAAAGTGGGAACCCAAAAAGTGAAGACAAAAACTCAATTTCAATAAAGGAATTCTGCGTTTTTCGTCGGGTGTGCCTCCTATTATATAGGGTAGGGAGGGCTGTGCTAATGGGCCTAATTAGGGGAGCATCCAAAGTGGAGGACTTCCCCTAATAGGCTGAACAAAACCAAAAAGACATGAAAAAAAAGATGTAGAGAGCCCAAAACAGGGAGGCCCTTGATAAAATCCATAACAAAATAAAAGTGCAGAATATAAACGAACTCTTGGAGACCTGTCGTGAAGCTGGATACTTGAAGGTCAGGTCGTTCGTGTCGGCTCGGGCTCTACTAGGTGGCTGGTGATGAGCTCAGGCTTGATGTTTCAATTGGTCCTCCATCAAATCTGGTCCACCACACCTAGAGAGAAGTGAGAAACCTTGGATCATAGTGCCATATCTAGGGAGGAGTACATTCTATCTCACTTCACTAGCTTTGCCCAAACCACGAGTGATAGAGGACCATAGATAAGACCCAGCTCAAGCTCGCCAGCACCCACATCGTGGAGCTCGAGCCGATGTGAAGGACCCGAGCTTCAAGTATACGGCTTGACGACCAGTCCCAACAGTTCATGTATATCTCCATTTTGTCTTTTTGGACTTTTTATGGGCCATCGTGTTTTGGGCTCCATTATCTTTTGTTTGGTGTTTGTTTTATCCGGGCCACTAGGGGATTGTATCTCTTTGGACAATTCCGCTAAGTGACCCATATAGTGCAGGGACGTGGACGAGACGGTTTTTTCCTCTGAGGATGAAAAATTTGTCCCGTCCCGGGGGTGTGGACGAAGTTGGGGACAAAAATTCATCCATCGGACGATGGGATGAGACAAATGTCATCCTGACGGACAAAAAACTTGTCCGTCTGAAAGTCATGTACTGTGGACGGACGAGGTGGGACGGAAAAAAAAGGTGAAATTTGAATTGAATCCCCAAAAAATGTATGGATTTGCAATAAAATAGGTTAAAGTCGGTATTGAACCCCTAATAATAAAGAATATAATAAATCTTAGGACATGCCAATTTCATCTTAAATCATTGGATTAATTTGCTGGATTAACATGTGGAGTTACAATAAAAGTTGGAGAGGGCAATTTTCAATCTTAGCTTAGTAAAGCTTATCATCAATTTCTATTCATTCCATTCTCATCATATTAAATCATGTCCATTTTTTAATCTCATTGGATTAAAACAATTGTTTAAGATCTAATAAGGGTAAATTAGACTTTTCAGAATGGCATCTTTATTTGGATTATACCTTGGTTTTCAGCAAGTCAACTGCTGATTACACCTTGATTTTTGGTGATTAGACATTGATTCTTGGTGATTAGACCTTGATTCTTGGTGATTAGACCGTGATTATTTATTCCACCAGCTTTGTTTTGATTCATATTCATTTTGAATCTGCAATGTTTTCTCGTCAAACCAAGTCCAGAATATGTATGTAGCCACCTTTGGACTTCACATTTGAACCCATTCAATGCAAAAAGGTGACATTTGAATATTGGCTAATCAATCAATCAAATCAGCTCGTATCTGGAATAAAATTTGTGTTTCATACATGGAACTCATTGGAAACAAAATTACTCGACTTTACATGTCAGTTTGTCATGGAAGATAAATTAGGGTAGGTCTTTGAGTCACACCTGATTGTAGCTGATGTAATGGAGATTCCTTGTCCTTTTGTTTCTTGAAAGTCAAATTCTTCGGTCTGTAAATGACTAGATTCACAAAATTATTGTTCAAAAGGCTAGTATCTTACCCTTCATCCTCTTCAACACAGTTGGGCATGAGATTATTTACCCATCATGTATTCTGGTGTGTTGTAATGTAAAGATCCTGACGAAGTTATAGCTCGATGGACTAATCTATGAGAAGAAATGAACCAAACAAGGTTCTGAAACAGCCATCTTCGAGTCATTTAATTTTAAACAACCATGGCACATATGTTTTGAAGGAGCTATTTGACGTGCATGATATTAAAGAAAATTAAAAATTGAACAACTCATAAAAAAGAACGGGACATTTTTCAGCAGAAATGGGTATTGCAATTTGATATTAAACATAAGTTCTTTATCTTACCTCTCATGTAAAACACATGAGAACAAGAATATGACAGAACAACAAAACGGGAAAGAAAAATAAGACTTTACTCTATGAGATGAACAACGGTCAGAGAAAAAAGAAGAAGCGGGTCCAAGACTCCCAAACCCTTTTTAAGTTAGCCCTCAACCTTCACTAGCTCGTACTTGACCAGAGAGAGATTGTTGTCCTCCTTAAATGCAAACGTGGGAGGCTCAGTGACTTCCACGCGTCCCCACTTATCAACAGCCAGCATCATTGACCCTTGAAGATGTCAATCTTGGCGTTGCGTAAAATTACCATATTACCCGGCTCCATCATGTCAACTGCAATTAGAAAAATACTCATGAGTAGTAAACACAGGTCGAATCATCCACTATATATACATATATATAGAACAGAATACTGTATTAAAGTTGAAATTACAGTATATCTAGATCAGGGAGGGGGAGGAGAGGGAAAACCCGTCTGAGAACAAAGGTATATGCAAGGAGGGTTTGTAGAGTTTGATAGAGTTGATGAGAATAAAGCAAGGAAAGTCATTTGCGATCTAAAGAAACAGCAGATTTATAAATGCCTCGATCGGGGTGGTTTTAGGTAGAACGATCTCAATGATTGCGAATGTTCTTCCATGATCAAGGCATCCGATAAGCCATCCGATACAAATCCAAAACGCACGAGATTAAAAGCCTTCCCACTTGAAAAAAGAGGTAAGAAGTTTTTTAACTCAAAGATAAATTCAAAATGATCGATATGTGTGAAGCACGGAAGATATGAAATAAAGATGCCATTTCATGGAATGAAATAAAGATATCATTTCTGTGTTACATGAATATGATGATGTGTGAAGCATGGAGGATATGAAATAAAGATACCATTTATGCGTTAAATGTATATGGAGTGCTAACATGTCAGTTCCATGTGTAGGATTTTAAACCGAGAAATTTATGGTAAATGAGTACACGTTCATCGGCAGTCCTCTAAAACACATAAGATAAGATGACACTCTGTTACATGGAATGAATTCGCAAATGAAATAGAGAGAGAGAAACGAAGAAGCATAACTTACATTAAACTTTAGGGTGTATGAGCGAATGAGACCCGTCCACTATGATCATGTTGGCCCCCCTTACTCTGTAACATGGAATTGAGAGAGTCAGTAAAAAGAAACATGTTTATGAGAAGATGGAAAGCGATAGAGCATAACGCACCAGCACCCGAGCTGTCATCATCGTCAGAGTCATCATCTGAGTCGGAGGAGTCTCGCTCTACACGGCGGAACTATGTGCGAAGCATCATCAACATCTAAATGCTCTCTGCATCCAAGCGTGATCTTCTATTCGTTGTGATGCCTCGGCCGACTGAAAGAAGGCGCTCCACTGGGACGCTGGTCGGACTCATGACGAGAAATTGGTGAGCAACTACTGTCAAATTTGGGAAGTACCGCATCTTGACATCCTTCCACCAACCTAGAGGGTTGTCTTCCTCCCCATTGCATTGGATGTTAAGATACATATCCAGCTCTTGCCTCGGCGTTGAACGTGGTCGTTGACAACTACATGGACGTGTATATTGCTGCTTGGATGAATATTGCATCGGACATCGACTTACCAACAACACTCCCCGCTTTGAGTTACATTCAGCTGCTTTTGTCGTAGCTGCAGAATCCAATAGACTACCAAGGTAGGAAAGCACACTCTGTCGACATGACGGATCAACCACATCTAATTTTGAGAACGGATCCAATGTCGCCGCTGTAGCGATGTTATTATTGCCCCAAAGTATCGTCACATATTGCATCAATTTGTTATGCATAGCGCCACATGCTGACCGTAGGGCATTTCGTCGCTCAACATCCAATGATGTCCCTGCATTGTTCATAGCATGTTCAAGGCGATTCATCAGCTCCGTGACTAATGACGTCACTTCAGTTATTGGCAATTTCTTTGCCGAACACACAAAGTTAGTTCCCTGTGTTAGTTAAGTGCTTATCCTCCTCTTGGGCCCTATTCTATAAGCCCTTTAGGAGCTCTTATTTCCTCTCACTCATAGGGTATAAATACCCTAATGTAAGCCACTTACTTCCTTATGTCAATCTATTCTCTCATTTCTCAACCTCCATCGACCCTTCTTCTCCTCCAAACTCTCTAGGGTTTGTCATGGTATCAGAGCTCTAGGGCTCCTGATCTTCGCTCTCCTCTCTAGGGTTTGACATCACCCTTTAGGGTTTGAGATCCCTTGATCTCACCCTCCCTCCCTCCTCACAGCCAGCCGCACAAGAGCGAACCAGCACACAAGACGGCCGCATGACCAGCCTGGCAGACAAAGCGCACAGCCGCCGCGCCAGCGACCAGCCAGCAGCGCCAAGCAACACACCTGACCAGCCAAGCGACCAGCCAGCCACGCCATGACGGCAGCCGCGGCTACCACACACACTGCGACCAGCCGCGCGACCAGCTGACCAGCCGCTAAGACAGCCGCGCCAGCATAGCGCGCGCAAGCCGCCGCGCGACTACCAGCCCGCGCGACCAGCCAGCCGCGCGACCAGCCCACCAGCCCGGCTGACCAGCCACCACATGACCAGCCCAGCCGCCAAGGCGACCAGCCAGCGCGCCAGCAGCCAAAGAATAAGAAGCCAGCCAGACGACTGGCCACCAGCAAAGAAGAAGTCACAAGAAGAAGCCGCGCGCGACCAGCCAAGACAGAAGAAGCCACAAGAGCTCGGCTCCAGCCAACACATGCCAGCAGCAGAAGAGCCAGCCGCACCAAGAGCGCTAGCAGCCAGTCAGCCGCAGCCGCCAACATAGCAATGTAGCCAGACGGCCAGACAGCACAGCCAAGCCGCGGCCTGGCGCGGCACCGCTGCGCAGCCAGCCGCGCTACCACAGCAGCCAGCAAGCGCCATACGCGCAGCCCGCGCAGCAAGCAGAGACCGACATAGAGACCATGCCTTACACAGAGACCGACTTTGCGGAGAAGCCGCCTCCTACAAGATCACTCATCCGTTGCCTCTGGTCCCGGAATCAACTCTTCTCCGCGGCCCGAATCTTCTGCAGTGGTCTCGCTTCATCGAGACCACCTCAAATCCCGTCAATCTGTAAGCACTGCACCGAGCATCCCTTGACCGCCGATCACCCTCACTCTGCGGCTTGGGACGCCGAGGAGCAGTTCATCCGTGGGCGGCTGTCCACGTTCACATTGGCCCCCGATTTCCGCGCCCACTTTCCCCATCAGAAAACGGTCAAAGGGTTTTGGGACCAAGCCACGAAATTTTGCGGGCGGGAGAATGATTGGTGGCGCATCTACGCCCTCGCTGCTCAAGCTTCCAACCTGAAACAGGGCTCTCTGTCCGATCTCGATTATGCTCTCGCACACAAGAAGGCGTGGGATGAAGTGGACCACTACCTGCCAACGGACGACCCCAAGTGCAAGACCTATCAGAACATGCTTATCCTGCGCATCATGGGGTTTCTCAACGGCCTAAACCGAGAATATGAGGCCATTCGTCGTCGGGCCCTGCACAACAAAGATGGCCCTCCGGATCTCGAGACGTTGGTTCAGGAGCTCCAGGAGGAAGAGAGTCATCTCCTTCTCCATGGGACTCCCACCTCCGACCCGGCTGAGTCCTCTGCGCTACTGGCAGCACCTGCTGCCGCTGCTGGGCAGTCCTCGGCCCTCTTACCGACTTCCGCAGCCGCTGCCCGCCTGCAAAAACACCCGTCTGCACCTATTGCGGGAAGCCGGGCCACTGGAAAAACAAGTGCACTAAACGCCTCAACGATCGCGAAAGAAGAAAGAGGCGGACAGCAAGGCCATGTTGGCCCAATCTGAATCTTCTCGCCCCGAGCACGCCTACCACGGCTCGGACAGCATCCAAGCCGAGCTTGCCCGCCCGCGTGATCAGGTGGCCGCCATGCAGCCTTCTTCGACCGCCTACTTCGCACATTTGCGCGCTCTCCCCGCCGACACTTGGTATTGCGCCATACGGCATCTCACTCGCCGTCGATCGGACACGACTTGGGTGCTTGACTCGGGGCCATCGAGCACATGACCCCTCAACACTCGGTTCGTCCCACGTCCGCATAGTGGTGCACGCTGTTCTCACGGCCGGGGTGGATGACTACGCGTGGCTGGAATCGGGCAGTCTATGTGGACGGCCTTGGTGTGGTCCGCAACGCCCTCCACGCTCCCGACCGCGGCTGTACTTCTGTCACCACAACGCCTTGTTGATGCCGCCCAGTGCTCATTTCATCTCCAACCTGACGGCATGTTTCTGTCCGACAAGGTCGGCCGGACTACATGGATTAGGCGGGAGAACGGGCTGCTGTTGCTGGATGATGGGGACGGTCGCAGTGCTTCGCGTGCACCGCCACTTCGACGGGGCCGAGCAGCGTGGGGCCGACTCGATGACGCACCAGCGGCTGGGCCACCCGCTTTGCGACTTTTCACCGCTCTTTCCTGAATTATGTTCTGGCTTGGACCTTAAGACCTTGGTGTGTGACGCTTGTCAGTTGGCGAAGCATCGCCGTTCTTCCTTCACTCCGCCCTCGGCTCACACATCTGTCCCGCTGTTCCGGTGCATAGCGACGCAGGGGACCTGCCCCAAACCTAGCTTGAAAGGTCATCGGTACTTCCTTCTACTTGTGGACGAGGCAACTCGCTATACGTGTCTACCTCCTCACCGCGAAGTCGGAAGTTGCGCAGAATGTCCGTCATTTTTGTGCGATGGTGGCGACGCAGTTTGGTCGGGTATCCAGCGGTTTCGCCGGATAATGCCCGCGATTTCTTCAACAACGACCTCGACGCCTTCTTCGCCGCCCGGGATCCTCCACGAATCTTCATGCCCTGCCACCCCGAGCAGAACGGACTAGCCGAACGTCGATCGGCTATGTCACCGACGCCCGGACGCCCTTATCGACGCTAAGGCCCCATGGCGTATTGGGGTGATGCCGCCCTGACGAGCACCCATCTCGCCAATCGCATTCCCACCCAGCTGTTGGCGTTCTCTACCCCTGACCGGATGAGCGCGGCCTTCCCGACACGCGTGCCTGCGGACGGGTCTCTTGCCACGGATATTCGGCTGCACGGCATATGTCCACGACACGCCTCCGGCCGGACAAAGCTTGACGCCGTGCTGTTCGGTGCGTCTTCGTTGGTACTCCTCTCTTCAGAAGGGGTATCGGTGCTACCATCCGCCGTCTCGGCGATACTTCATCTCGGCAAATGTCACCTTTGCCGAGCATGAACCCTATTTTGGGACCACTCTTCCTCATCCCGCCTCCCGTTGGATCGGCCCCTCGGCTCCCCCACTTGGGGCTCGTTCCTTTCTTGGAGCCCACCGCTCCGCATCTTCTTCCTCATTCCATGATCCTCTCCCTTTGATTCTTCTCCGTCGGTGACCCCGAGGCCTTTGGACGTGCTGTCCTCCCCATCTTTGCTTCCCGCAATCCGGCATGCTCCTCCTCTTCCTCCTTCCTCTGATCAGTCCTCTCGAGTCATCCTCCTCGCTTCCCGCTGCGCCTCCTCCCTTGATGACCCTTTCCTTCCCTCCCATGACGAGTCTTCTTCCCCTGCTCCGTCATCTGATTCTCCCGTGGAGGTTTCTCGCCCTCCCGAGGACTCCTCCCCACTGCTTCCGCTCATCTTCCGTTGGCCGAGCCATCCTCAACCTCTCTTGACGATGACGACCAGTTGGGATGGCCCATTGCCCTCCGGAAAGGGGTTCGCCAGTGCACTCAGACGCCTGCTATCCTCTTCGCATTTTCTTTCCTTCGACCGGCTGAGTACTCCCTACCGGCTGTTTCTTGCTCGTGATCGAGTCGGATCCCATCCTCGCCGCTTAGCCGATGCTATAGCTTCTCCTCATTGGAAAGCGGCGATGGACGAGGAGATGCAGTCTCTACTCCAAACCGCACTTGAACATCGCCCCTCCTCTTGGCAAGCGGGCGGTGGATTGCAAGTGGGTCCACACCAAGAAGCATCATGCGGATGGCACCCTTGAGCGCCACAAGTCTCGACTTGTGGCTCGCGGGTTCACCCAATCTTACGGAGTGGACTTCTTCGAGACGTTCTCCCCTGTGGCGAAGATGGAGACCGTTCGCCTCCTCCTGGCCCTCGCGGCTCACTTCCGGTGGGCTATTCGACAGTTCGACGTCAAGAACGCCTTCTTGCATGGCGACTTGACGGAGGAGGTGTACATGCAGCAGCCCCGGGTTACTCTCTCGGCCCCCTGGCCACGTCGCCGATCGCGAAGTCCTTTATGGTCTAAAGCAGTCTCCGCGCATGTGGTTCGGCCGGTTCTCCGCTGTTCTGAAAGCCGAAGGGTACACTCAGAGCAACGGAGATGCCACTTTGTTCTTCCGCCACCGTCCGACCGGGATCTCCATCCTTGCTGTGTATGTCGACGACATCCTCATCACGGGATCAGATGCTGCTGAAGCCGCTCGTCTTAGCACCGCCTCTGGCCAAGGAATTTGAGATCAAGACCCTTGGCCTTCTCCAATATTTCCTCGACCTTGAGGTGGCGTGACTCACGGGCCTCTTTGTTTCACAGCAGAAGTACGCCGTCGACTTGCTGACTTTGACAGGATGACCGGGTGTGCGCCCGTGAGCACTCCTATCGACCCCAACGCCAAGTTGGGCAAGGGCGAGACTCTCCTTTGACGAATGCTCACCGCTATCAGCAGTTGGTGGGCAAACTCCTCTACCTGACTCACACTCGCCCGACATTGCATTTGCGGTCAACCTGCTCAGTCAGTTCATGCACTCACCGAGGAGATCCAGTCAAGCCACCCACCGGGTACTTTCGTATCTCAAGGGCTGCCCGGCAAGGGACTCCTCTTCCTCATAGCTCGGACAAGACGGTGAAGGTGTACACCGATGCCGATTTTGCTGGCTCCGTTGTGGATTGTCGGTCTACCACGGGTACTGCACGTTCGTTCTGGCAGCCTCGTCAGCTGGAAAAGTAGCAAGCAGGACAAGGTGTCCCGCTCCAGTGCCGAGGCCGAATTTCGTGCTCTTGCTGATGGGGCAGCCGAGGGACAGTGGATCCACAACATCCTCGCCGATCTTCACGTGAAGTATGTGGGACCAATCCACTTCTTCTGTGACAACAAATCCACTATCGCCTTAGCCAAGAACCCCGGACAGAAAGGGCGCATCAAGCACATGGAGCGCAACCGCTATTTCTTCAAGGAACGTATGGACGAGGGGCTCTTCGACCTCGAATACGTCTCCTCTGCTGACCAGGCAGCGGATGTCCTCACCAAGGGACTGTCCCGGCCGCTGCTTCAACGTGCTGTATCCAAGCTCAATATGGACGACATCCATACTTCGCTTGCGGGGGGGTGTTAGTTAAGTGCTTATCCTCCTCTTGGGCCCTATTCTATAAGCCCTTTAGGAGCTCTTATTTCCTCTCACTCATAGGGTATAAATACCCTAATGTAAGCCACTTACTTCCTTATGTCAATCTATTCTCTCATTTCTCAACCTCCATCGACCCTTCTTCTCCTCCAAACTCTCTAGGGTTTGTCACCCTGGCGTAGTGGGCCTAAGACGTACAGGTATTCGTCTATCAACTCCCACTCCTCCTGACATAGGCCGTAATCTTTGGTGGACATCGAAAGGAACCGCATAGCCATGTGGTCTAAAACATCTTTCTTACCAAGAGCACGCCCTAACATCGTGAAAGAGGAGTTCTAGCGCGTTGGGCAGTCGATCTTTATCTTGTTCAAATCTGGTAAATCAAACATCTTGCACATATCAGCATATTTTTCTAAACGCTGTGTGGATCCCTGAATGGCATACACAATGGCTCTCACGCGTGTACGGCTTCTCCCAAAGGTGCAACTATTGCCGCAATATATTCGTCGACATTTGAATCAGTTGGGTCTTTTGTGTCCAACGATGTTACTAGGCGAAGATCTCGGACACGTAGCAAATTAGTTGTAGGGGGTTCTGGATTGCGAATGACCTTGAGTCCGGCTTGGACTACGAGGTTCAGCACATGGGCAACGCATGGTACATGTCGAGTCATCGTGATTTGGGGGTTTAGTGTCTTAAACTGATCCACAATGGAAGCCATCATTGTTGTATTGTTGGACTCATTGTCCGTGGTGATGGCACATATCTTCGACTTTATGTCGTAATGATATGCAACTTCCATGATGATCATCGCTAAGTTCAATCCGCTATGGGGTCCCTTGATCAATCGCAATCCTAGAAGAAGCTCACATAGCTTCTAGTCGTTGTCAATCCAATGGGCTGTGATTCCTAAAAGGGCGATGTTGTTTTAGGATGTCCAAGCATCCACGGTAAGTGATACACTGGAGATGTCGACAAACATCTCCACCAGCTTCTCTTAGACATCTCTGTACATCCTATCAGCCGTCGCCTTGACCGCATCTGGACCAGGGATGTCTCCCACCACTTGTGTCCTATAGAGCCAGTCTTTGGATAAAGTTCTTCTTGACAAGACGCCAAGGAAGGTCGTTGTCGCAGATGAACCTAACGAACTCTACTTTTGTCTGCTCCATGGTGATGCCGTGTAAGTACAACTTACGAGAGAGTAGTTTGTAGTGGAGAATGGTTCTCTGCTTAAGCTTGCATCCCTTTATTTTGTCATGAAATTTACGATGCACCTTCTCCAGATGTCTCCAAAATTTGTTTGTGCTCTTCTCTTTATTCCTCTTGATGATGACCTTACAGATTTGGTTCTCTGCTTGACATAGCGTGCACTGATACTCGTCCGGGCAAAATGATCTAAAAATTTTGACCGATTACGTCTTCTGCTATGAGTTGATAGGTTATCATCAACCTCTATTGTGATGTAATCCAGGGACATCGACGACGTAGCCTTAGCTGTCGATTTTGGGGTAGTAGGAGATGTGGACTCCATTACTCTACCTAGGTAGTTAACAAGACGCAATCATTTGTAAAATACGTGTCAGTTACAGTTACAATTAAATTCTGT
Organism: Wolffia australiana; assembly: GCF_029677425.1. Taxonomy (NCBI): domain Eukaryota; kingdom Viridiplantae; phylum Streptophyta; class Magnoliopsida; order Alismatales; family Araceae; genus Wolffia; species Wolffia australiana. The sequence goes on along the minus strand of NC_135837.1, from coordinate 2,629,137 downwards.
CCAGCAGAAATTTCAGTACATATTTTCAATCACATGAAATCTTGTAGATATTTTCCTCACACAAAAATACGTTTGTAATTACCATGGTTGCTTCATCAACATTTAGAAAAAACTTAAAAATCACAAGTACTTTAAAAAAATTCAAACACCGCAATCAATAAAGTTGAATAATACATTCAACTAAAAAATTTATACAATCGCAACCCGTCACAGGCAGTATAAGACCAAAATTATTTGAACAAATTAATCGTTATGTCGTTATCTCAACAAATAACTTATTTTAAATTAAACAAAAATTGCCCAACATACAAACCACCATAGACCATACAAAAATACAAAGAATGCATAGAAGAATGGATATACCTGATTACAAATCAAGGTCAATCCCTATAGAGGCCCCAAGAATGTGGGGTCAACAAGACTCAGCTTGCTGAAGAGCGTGACCAAGCCCAGCCGTACCCCGGGGGGGGGGGGGGAAAGACTGCATAGGACAGAGTGCATTTATAAATTGAATTGCACATCATCAAAATAAGATCGCAAATGGAAATGGAAAAATGAAAATGAAGCTAAGGGATTTCAGTTAACAGGCCAGAAGAAGAAGAAGATTATTAAAAAAAAAAGAGATTGGAAGATGAAAAAAAGAAAGAAAAACAAAAGGAAACAAGAAAACACAAAAAATTGTACATAGAAGAATGAAAAACCGAAAGAAGATAGAGAAGAGAGGGAGATCAGAAAAGATAAAAAATAATTAAGATAGAAAGAAACAATTAAGTAGTATAAAAAAAAATAATACAGAACAAAAGATGATGAAATTAAGAACACAAAAAGAATACAAGAATACAACAAGAGAAGAAGGAATGAGAAAAGAGAGAAGAGAGCAGAAGAGAACAAGAAGACAAAATCATTACATTAATGTACATGGACGTAGGTCATCTTAAATTGTCGATTCGAAATATAAAATATTAAAGCCTTGCAGAACAGTTTCATCCGCAATGAAAAATTAAAATACGAGAGAATTGATTAATAAGTTGAATTAGCAATTCATCACTACATTACAGTACATGGAAGTTCAGTTTTAAATAGTCGATTATAAAAATGAAAGATGTCGTCAACCTCAATATCAGTTAATCCACAATGAAAATTAAGCTAATAGAGAAAGAAAAGAGGAAAGAAACTTTTTCCACGGTGTTGAAATGGAGGCATCTCCCAGCAAACTTATTATCAAATCTAGAGATGCATTAAACGCCTGTCCCATGAATGTGTGGTAAAAGTATCAAAACGAAACTAGTATAATTAAGAATTAATCTAGGACAAAAATAAGAATAAAACCATTGGTAATCCACAGAAGGGGACGGTGTCCACTAAGATCAGGTGAACTGCAATGTCACCAAAATATTGTGCAGAGGATTTGGGAAGAGATAATATTATCAAAAATGGAAAAATGGAGCATTTATTGTCTCATTTAAATTCCCAACTGGATACTAAAATGAATTAAAAGGCAATGATAGGAATTACAATTTACAAAGAGGAGTATCCCGTTTTTACAATTATTAAAATCATAAAGTATCAGTAGTGAATCACATAAGCGTCGATTTCAGGTCATAAATAAAGAAAAGTGGAATCAACGAGCACCTTTAGCATTAGATTGACAAGACGAACACAAAAAAAATACATTTCTAACAGGTGGTATCGTGGACAATGGATTACCTAATTTCAATAGTAAAACCCCAAGATATGTTCTAAAATTACCAAGCGAGTTATTAAACAGGTCGAATCCAAACTTATAGAATATGGGAAATGATCTGAAGATGAAACTCCTATTTCTTAATTTAGTTCTGGCTAATGCATCGTCTTAGATGATGACATGTTACTATGTTACTATGGGTTTCTCGGTATTTCTTTTAGGAAACCAACATCGGTACATTTGTTTTACTGAATTTATAAATTAACTAAAAGTTAAAAATATGTTTGCAATTGATATGACTTTCCATTGTATTTTTCCTTCTATCACTTTCCCCAAAATATTTTTGACAAAAAATACTTTTATAAATTTAACTCTAAATAATAAATTTAATCGTCATATGTGGATATACAATTGGAAGACAATATACGTAAGGAAAATGTTTAGAAGAAAACTGACCAATAAAAATGTATGAACTTAAATTGTGATTAAATTTGAATCTTCCATTACAGATTCCACCACACTATGCGTGTGAGAATCCATCGTATTTCAGGAAACTCACATTGGAATGTCGGTTTTCTATGACTGTGTGAGTAATGAAATAAATGCTGGTTTCATGGGTAAGAGAGGATTAGCCAAATTTGAACCCAAAAAATCATGCGATGAACGGGAGTTGTTGTTCAAAAATTATAGATCTAACGAAAAAATACTATATAAAATATTGAACTAAATTCATACAAAATCAAACACAAATTCATACAAAATTCATTCAAAATTCATTCAAAATTCATACAAAATTCATTCAAAATTTATTCAAAATTCATACAAAATTCATATGAAACTCATACAAAATTCATACAAAATTCATACTAAAATTCATATTAAATTCATTCGCTCCTGCAATAAAAATTTCACCAACACAATGAAATCCAAATTCTCAAGTTGTACGTTTTGGAATTCCACAGATTATATATACAAAAGAGGTTAGTGCGATGATCACGACAAAGGCACAAAAACACAAATCGCTCAACGGCGCAAAGGAACGGAATCAATCGAAATATGAAAAAACGGGATGCAAGAGAGAATAATCAAGCCATTGAAAGAGATAGAGACGGAGGAGAATAATCCGAGACAATCAATCTGCGAACATACCTCGACGTCATAGAAGCAATGGTCTTCTTCTTCCTTCATAGTTCAAGAGGATGCCCTAAATCTGTCGGGCGTGGGAGACTTCACGTTTCAAAGAGGAAAGCTTAAAATAATAAATTTTCCTATATTATATTTTTTCGTCCAGGACAAAGAACGGGACGGTTTTGTGCCTGGACGGACGAAAAACCATCCTGATATTACTGGACTGTACGGTTTTTTGGTCGGCGGACAAAAAACCATCCCGTGCTTCGTCCCTGTGCTAACATTGGATGTATGACGGGACGAATTTCATCCTGAACCATCCACGTCCCATCCCGTCCGCGTCCCTGCACTATAGTGACCTATTAGGGATACCACCCTTACTTATGTAAGGATGGTCTAACGCTAAGCCGCTTGGAATTCATTATTGAAAATTTTAACTATTCTCTTCACACTGAGATTCCCTCCTTATCCTCCATGGAGATTAGAGTTATTGATCTCTGGAGTAAACAACAGGAAAATGTTGCCGGATGACCGATGCTGCTGATGTCACCATTTGACAACCCGAAAGCCCAATGCCACTATTGGAAGAAATGGTGCCGACGCATGTTCTCGCCGTGCCACATGCCACCAGGAGCGTTGATGGAGCATGCTACCTTACTCCATCAGAGATGACACTAGAGCCGCCATCATCATGGTCGACAACCTGCCAGTTAGCGTCCAGCTGACCGGCACACCAAGACGTCAGTGAAGACACCTGGGTTCAAATATCATGGGTAAAAGTACGTCTGTATCGTCCGATGTTATGTCATCCCATGTCATCAACGTATGCATCAACATATTATTTTTAATTTTGTTAAACGAGGGGGTCCTATGTATAAGACCCCCCACCTTAATATGGGCATTTTATGCCTTTAGTAAGGGCTTCCCTGCCCTTAGTAAGGACCATCGTGCCCCTATAAAAGGGGGCACGATGGCACCCTAGAATTTCAGACCAGAAGTTTATCATGACTTTATTTGTGTTCTACTTTTGGTCTCACCGAGAAGGAAGATAGGAAAAGAGGGGGGGGAAGGAAGAATAGATGAAGGGAAAGGGAAGGAAAAGTGGGATCGTTGCACTACATGAGTTGCTCTTACACCACCAAGGAATAAGTTCCCACCTGCGTGCATGCGACAAGAGTAATCTGCACCAGGAAAATCTGGTTGAAGACCGTGCGTAGTGACTGATCGGTGTCTCTTAGGAGTGTGCAGCTTGAGGTTGACCGCCTATCCAGTCTCCTTGCCATCGGCTCCATTTGCATCGCTGTGCAACACAGCGACCACTCCGTCAATTGGCCGCACCAGCACCAATCTCCAGCACTATGCCACTCCAACAACCTCCCTTGATGAGCCCCACCGATGACTGTACGCCAAAATCTCCACTTGAGTCAGCCCTCTACAAAAGCCTTGCACTGCGCGAACTTCTGCATACCTGATTGCGCAATGCATTCTTTCACGTGCACTTGTTGTGCACCGCCACGTGACTCCTGCGACCATTTTGTTGAGTCACGACGTGGATGTCCGACTGACCATTAGTGATTCATCCCAAACAGTGACCCCAAAGACATTGACCATTTAGCTGGTGCTGCGCGCGCATTCTCTTTTCGGCGTTGACCAGGCACGGCTGCCATTCCGCCTCTCCGTAGTGTGCACCCCCATAAGCATGCCTCGCGTGGTCTCGCTGCCTTGTTTGCCTGATGACTATTGCATGCAAGGTTGACGTCTGCCGCGTGCTCTGAGCCTTTGCTTGATGTGCTCACTAGGTTCGCATACGCGTCGTCGCTCAACACCATCACTGCTCGCACTACGCACCACATTGATGCCGCGTACGTGTTGCGCTGTCCTCTTGTGCTTGGAGTCACCCGCTACTCGAGTCTGGTGCCTACCTCTACTTGGGCTGCTCTGCCCATAGGTCACACTTACTGAGCCAGCCGACGCTCGAGCTGCCTCAATGCTGCAACGCTTGCTTCCTCGACCTCTACTACCTTCTCGCCTCCGCTCTTTGACATCATGCTCCTTTGTCGCATGACCGCCGCTAGTCGATCAAAGTTGTGTCCATCAACGACACACCTCCACCTACTTGCTCGCACTAGCCCTTGCACTGATGAAGACTCCGACGACGAACCATCGTGCTGACGAGGTACATCATTCCCCTTGCTCGTCACTTATATTACATCTTTCAATATATTTTTGGCTGCACTCTACCACCCCTGGGATATAACAGGCGAGATATTATTTATCGAAAACTACAAATTGAGTGATTCCCTAGGTATATTATAAAGCCAAAATGGTAATAATATATATGTGCATTTTTATCTAATTTATCTACTTCTTTATCTTCATCTGCATATAATATAAACATTTATGTTAAGTTGTGAAAAATCATGAATAAAATCACCTTCTTCTAATTTTAAGTTAATTATTGTCATTTGTGGGACTAACCCCACTTAATGAGTTAAATGGAATGAATCTCACTCTCTTCTTAGTTTATGTGGAAAATGCAGGAATTAGGTAAAATTTTCATGACTAGAGGGGATAATTAAATGAAGTAGAAGCTATTGGGCCCAAAGAAGCAGACCCAACCACGACCCTGGGCCAAGAAAAGAGGCCCAAATCAAGACAGCTGGCTCTAGTCTAAAGGCCTGTTACGGAAGCTCCATTAAGCCCACTATGTGAGGCATCTTGGGCCAAAGAAAGGAGGGCAAGAGGAACATCCAGTCTTGACTATTTATGAGCATTTAAGGTTATTTGTTGGAGGACACCCTTGGACGTGGATCCAACCCTGAGAAGAAGATCCAGCCGTTCAATCCATAAATCATCCAAGAGTGGAGACTTAAAGATAGCATCTTTGATGCTAATTAAGGAAAGAAGTCTTGAATGTCCCAAGAGTAAATTCAAGGGTCTGAATGCTGATTGGAGGACCATAATGGACATGGATCATGACCCAGAAAAGAAGATTTGGCCATCCAATGTATTAAAAATCTAATGGCTCTTATTTGCTCTCTCCCTATATAGACCCCTTCACTATATTGTAATATTCATCTTGTGATTCAAGCCAAAGTAATGTTTGGTGGCCTAAGTGCAATTGAGCCATAGATCCATTCATCTTAGTGAGTGCCAGGCTGAGCAGGAAGCATCGAGGGCTGAAGAAGCTGGTGGAAAGGAGAAGAAGTCCCTTGGGCCTTGGAGGGTGTGACAAAGAGGTTACCTTCTTATTTCTCCTTTTTCACTCTTACCTATTTGTCTTTCTTTTTTTAAATTATTGGAGCAGCTAGCCAACATCCAGACGGTTCCAATGCATCCAACCACGCTCAAAAATTCATTCTAGATCTCATTCTAGATCAAAGTTTTTGCGGGGCATTTTTCTCTCTCCTCCGCCAAGCCACTTGCCCCATTTAGCATCCAGACTTGGCCAAATTTTGACTAAGTCTAATATTTTTATAAATATTTTAATTTTATTTTAAATTTTATTTTTTATATTTTTGATAGTTATTTATATTCATAGATAGTAAACCCACTTCTAAAATTCAAAAAAAATTTATAACTAAAGCACTAATTCATTAGGAAAAACCCTTGCTCCTTGTGGATCGACCCTTACTCTCCTACGCTCGTACGATTATTATAAAATTTTGATGTTTTGATTCGGATAAACCAACGACACTAATTAGTGAAGTTAAATCATCACTAATTACCTCTAAAATCTGAACTATCAGTACAGGTCGAGCTCGTCCGTTACATGCAAATGCCAACAGAATTACGTTCGACGCCGTAGTTACCGTCCTCACTCTAACGAGGGTCAGAAGGTCACCATTCCCATCACTGGTCACCAACCTAAGAACTCAAAGCTCGACGAATACCCACGAGTTGGGGCCTGCACGTACATCCGCCTAGGGTGCATAGCATCAGGTAGTTGCATTCCGGTAGGGAATTTACCCATCGGACTACATCATTCACGATGTGCGACATCAAATTGGTATCAAATCATCATCTTGGTATCGTTAGATGACGTCTCTGATGACATCCGCCATCAAGTGCCTAGTTGTTATCGCTGTGCCGTCGCCGGTCTGCCGTTAGTCCACCGGTTTGACACTACTGAAGGCTTCCTCAACTATTCCGTACCATTGGTCTGCCCCAACCGGGGCACCCCTTGGCATTCTTGGCCTCCTCGTAGGGTCACCATCGACGGCCTGCGCCACCACCGGTCGTAGCCTCCTAGTTGCTAAAGCAATTGATGCATTCTGTCTTCATTCTAAAGCAGCGTCACACTCATTGATCTGAGTGCAACACCTTAAACGACGGCATTGCAGAGTACGGATGTCTCTCAAAGCTTCCTCCTCAGTCTGTCATAGTCTTTCGAGATATGCGTGCTGCAAAAACTTCTCTCGACATTCATAGCACCACAACTTCACCTCAGTGTACGGGCGTGCCTACTCTCGACATTTGGAGCACCGCCACTCCTCCTGACCATACGGACGCCGCCAACAATGTGTCATCAGCACTGAGATATACTACGTGCCCAAACGTGCCACACTGCCCCATATGCACCATCATGCCATGAGTCATTATGGCACTCGGAGGGTGTCGTACTCTATTCATAACAGAGATCTGAATGGATCTCCTCTGAAGCCTATATAAGGCATGGGCAATACAATCTTGAGGCTTATGGGATTATCTCCTCCTATCCGTGTCTTCTCTTCTTTTACTTCTGTCCGTTCTGCTGAGAATACTTCTTTCATCACCGGTTGCCCCGACACTCGTTGTATTGCAAATGTTCGTCTTCCCCTCCGTCCCAACAATTGTGACCCTCCCTCCTCCAAATTGCTGCCGACTACCCAATTTGTGCGACCTTCATGGGTACCCTAGACTGCTGCCGATCTCAGCTTTGTGGCTGTCCTTCCAGCTATTCCATGCTGCCATTGCCCCCACTCTCAACCTTTGGCATCCACTGTCTTAGGCCGACCCCTGTCACCCCTTCTCCTCCCCTGGTGATTGGTCCAAACAAGGGGTTGAAAGTTGATGATAAAAGACCACTAACTAAGTTGTTCGTAAGTTGTTTGAATATGATTTTTACTAGGTACAAAAACTTTTCTGTGCAAAGTCTAGATAGAGAGTGATTGTTGAGATTTTTTCCAGAACTTTTTATTGTCTCTTGGGAGGGATTAAAAATTCTGAATTTAATTGAGTGGTAATTCCCTTATCTGGTTCAAAGTTGTTGAATCGAATGAGAGAGAGAGCTGTCTGAATCGTTACTGAACTGAGTTAACTCAGTTCGGGATGATTCTCGACAGTGTTGATCAAGGGAGAGAAAAAGAGTGCACAGTGTGGGCGCTCCCCTGCTGAATGAGCTGGCAGAAGAGCCACTTGTGCGCTGGAGCTTCAGCGCTCCGCCGCTGGTCGCGCCGGCGGAGGTGCTCTCACCTGCGATGGATCAAAACTATGATATCTGGAGTTCCAGACATTGTTTTGACACGTGTGAGTTGGCGTTGGAAAGCTTAAGATGTTTTCTATCTGCTTAAGGATAGCTAAGAAGCTTAGGAAAATTATAGGAGGAGATAGGACAAGAAGAAGTACGTAACCTTTTTTGTCACACCCAAAGGGCCCAAGGTTGTTTCTTCAGCTCCCTACCAACTTGCTTCAGATCCAGGACGCTCCCAGAAGACTCCTTGCACCTTCAGAATTAAGGTGGACCCAGGAACAAGCTCAAACAGAAAGAAAGTGAACAAAACAATTCTCTATTCTTCGATACCCTCAAGGAGGGTGAGGGGGGCCCTTTTATAGGGTTACATGTGTTTGTTTCAGCCATTCCTGGTAGTTGGATCATGGATGAACGTCCAAGATTGAGTTCTTGAGGCCTCAATCCAGGTTATCAGACCTCAACCAACCAGATTCTTTCCCTCCAGGTTGAATTTGGAGGGAAAGGAAAAAGTTGGTTAGAGTTAGTTACAAGTCATTCATAGCCCTTGGATTTGAGATGGAATGGATGCATGGATGGGTTCCACCTCATGAATCCTGGGCTGGATCTCAACCCTAGGCTCTCCTCCAAACAGGATCTGCCAGCTGGATTCATCCTCATGTGTCTTGATCATCCTGGAAGCCTCCAAGGACCTTCTAGAAGGTTTTCTTCAAGTTCCTCCACACCTAGCCTATCAGTTGAGTCTGCTCTACTGATTAACATGCTTCTTTTTCTTCACAGCTCCCTTTGACTTGAATTTTTTTCCCAAGCCTCAAGACTCCTGTATTGACTTCCCCATAAAATTGTGTAACTTTATGACCATGGAAAGTCAACCTTTGACCTGAAAAGTCACCACACTAGGGAAATTAATAGATTCATATCCCACTTGACTCATTGAGTCTAGTGGGACTTGGAAATATCCCTCAAATCCTCTTAAACATCAATCCCAAAATGTATAACTTGGTAAAATACATGTCATAGCATTGATGGAAACCTCAATTGAGTAGAAAATGCTAGCTTTCTAATCATTGGAAAAAATGGAAGGCATGATCTCATTACTATGCAAAATAAGAATTTTTGGCACTGTTGAACTTAATTTTAGGAGATTAAAGATGAATAATGCATGCAAATGACTACCTTTTTCTGAGTTTATCAAATATCCCCCAGCTTAAAATGTTGCTAGTCCCTAGCAATACCAAGGGGAAGATACATTCTAGGACCATTGACTTTTGAGCATCTTCATGAAAGACCTTTTAAGGAGATCCCCCTAAAAGAAGAGTCACATAGGAAAAAATTCCTACTCAAGTCAGTATATTGGATGAAGACTTTTCTATGAAGAATTCAATCTCCTACCTGGGATAACGAAGACATTTCATGCTCATATTGAGCCTGTCCATTCCCGAGACCCCTCGTGACACTATCAGGTTTACCGACCAGTCAGTCAATTGTTTTCGTCATTTTTCTCGTTTATCTTACGACTTACGCATCAACTATTCATGGCCACATCCCACACCTACGCCCACCCCCTGTAGTGTATCCCGAGCCGACGAGCTCATCGCATCGTATTACATCATAAACTGTCTATATATTTTAATAAATACCATAATTAATACATATATTATAATCTATATAACTGTAATTTGCAATTTGACTTTGGTTTAATCCCGAATTCTAGTTCTGAAACTCAAAACCGAACAGAACCTAAGATAATCATTAAACAGATTGTGTAGTTCTCTCTATTGCTCAACAATTTTAATTAAGAAATTTTTTGTAGAAGTTTATCCCTTGTTCCCTCTGTATGGATTGACCACTTTCTCACTCTATAATTGGTATATTATTGAAAAGGGAGTTACAAATATTATTTTGCAATCTGCAATAGTAAGGAAACTGTTAAATTTATGTTTAATCACCGCGTTTTCAGCCTTATCATTGGACATGTGGACAAAGAGAGATATGACATTGAGCACACTACAACAGAGCAACATAGCAACAACACGCATTGTCAGGATAGCAGAAATGCAGTATTTTAGTCTTAAGAAAACCTCCTCTATAGGTGTTACAAGAGCTTTTTACTAAGGGCCCCTTTTAAACATGTAAATGCAGAAAAAAGGAATCTTGATAAATTGGCTAGATTGTCTTGCTCTGAGCACTCCCCATGAACCATTGAAGCTCAGTGAACTTGACTTTGGGAAGTTAAGCGAGGTGGCTCAAGTGATGAATGTTGGATGAGACCTAAAAGTATCCTAGTTCCCCCATCATGTTGAATCATATTCCCTCAAACACAGTCTTCGTTTGCTCTATTCTCAGTCATAGTCTTCAAACTGTTGTTTTCTCTACTTCTGTCCATATCTTTATTATTAGAAAAACCTATGACCTTAACATATCTGGAATTCGTTGCTGGGTTACCTTGCTGATGGGTGTTCTGGGTCATGGCAAGATAACTCCTTTGCCTTATGCGTAAGCATTGGTATTATAAAAGAACCGTAACAGAACTTGCAGTTTTGTGACATGGTCGATAATGTAACGAGTCTTCTCCCTATGGACTGGAACTATCAGAAATGATTGGATTGGAGCTTGTAGTGAGTGAATCGTTGGACTATGCATTACCCCATAATCGGGGGAGATGCGTCATGTAGGAGATGCCCTAGGCCAAAGGTGATGTGCTAAGGGATTCTAGGGTCCTAGCTGCATCTGGGAAAAAAATGGACAAAAATGGCCCCATATCACTTCTAAAGCCTCTCAACCCACTAATCTCATATCATGAACCAAAGTGATCCCAGCCCAAACTGCCAAAGGACAGGGTGGGCTGGCCAATTTTGCATCGAGGGTTTGCCCTAGTCGCCACCGTGATATGAACGTCAAGGCTGAGAAGCCACCATTTAGAGGTCATTCAGAAGAACTGTTTTGTGGTCAATATGAGAAAAAGAAAAGTTCCCAATCCAACAGCTGGAACAACTAGCTATAATAAGATGTAAACATGCTCCAACAACATATTATACTAAGTATATGACTGGTGAAGAAAGATAGATGAAAAGACTTCATGATATAATCAAAATTATGAGAGAAGAAAGAATGGGCCGGTAACACCGGCATAATATAAGGAGATCTGCAAAGTGATACAGTCATTCAATGTTGGGGGAAACCTCCCCACCAACTGTCGTGTTTTTTGTGGAAGTGTTATGGATTTTGATGTTGTAGATTGGCATCTCCACCACAAATTTCCTGGGTCGAAACAAGTCAACTCCAATGACCTACTATTAGGGAGTTTAATTGGGACCAAAAGGTATGGCTGTTGTTGTGCCAACTCTTTTTTTCTGGTTCGTAAATTTATATTAAATAGTTTCCTTCATAATGAACAAGAAATATCCGTACTATTCAATTCCTGGTGAAAGTGATTACTTAATCAAATGCCGACTTCATATTTTGGGTGTCACTATATAGATAATTCAGGATAACTTTGTCATGCAAGCTCAATCTACAAAAAGACATGCGGAGAAATGGATCGTTCAATAAGAGATATATAGATTTTAGAAGACAAAATCCCAGATGTTGAAAGTGGAGCTTATCCACCACATAGATAAGCTCCAAAACATAGACATTTTCCCATACATTAAGACTGCATAAAAAATGAAGGGATTTATATGATGCTTTTCTAGAAATGATGGGTTGAACAATTCCCTCATGCAAACTTCTTCTTTGGTTTGCCAATGGCTCACCGCGTCTAACACTATAGAATGTACGTACATGGGAAGCAAATCTGTAGGTTTACAAGTGGGTGACTAATCACAATCTTCAAAGGATTCATGCTGGTGTTTTGGTTAACATGCATTTTAGGAAATCGCGAATGTATAGTGATATATTCTAATGTTTTGAGGTTCTCCCAACAAAATGTCACAAGAGATTCTGTACGATCCTACTAAAAACATCGGTTACAGCATTTGTTTGCAGGTGTAAAGTCGTAGGAATTTTGGGTATAGTAACAAAATATGCCAAACAGTTTTCCATAATTAGCAAGTAAAGAGAACATATCTATCAGACACAATACTCCCTTGGAAAATCATGGAGAGGAGTGACTTCATAAGTAGACATGAGCAGTACACCATGCATCAAAAGTTGTGGAACATTGCATAATATGAGCCATTGTAGAAAAGTTGGCTAGGATAACCAAAAGAGATTCATGACAGGTGGGTAAGCAATGAAGCCCCAAAATAAAGTCGATGTTCACGTAATTTCATGGCCTATGAGGGAGATGAGGTGATATACTGTATTGGCTACATGTCTACTCAAACTAGGACAAAGTAACCCATACTCACCTGATGCAATAGTCATGTCCAGACCAAAAGGACCACTTAGGCCTTTTGCATGTATATATCAAAACCAGAAATCACCAAGGGACGTAGGAAGAATGCATATAGATCTGTCACGAAACACGAAATTGTCTATAAGAATATAATATATTGTCTAAGCCATAAAATATGGCTCCAAGGACACGATGATACACGAGAAATATGTACATTCTACAGATAACTCTGTCAACTGTTCAAATTGAATCATTTTAACTTTCATAACGTTCAGAAAATAGGTTAATCTATAAAATGTATCAGCAAATCAATTATCGACCTCCATCTAGTGCTTCAACATGAATCTATAATATTGGAGTACACAATCTAATGGCCATGTCTAGTGTTTAACTTTTGCAGGAAACAAATAGAATTCCATTCTCATGGTTGGGTTAAAGACTGAATTCCTTGGAAACAAAATACTGGTTCTAGCAAGGCAGAGAATCAACAATAGTGTAAAATGCATCATTTATAGAATATCTGAGCATGGTATCATTTTACTTCTTATTGAAAAAGGCAATGGGATGCTTTTCAGACCTAAAACACATACGATAAAATGCAGCACATGAAAAATTAAAGATAGAATTGAGATCTGGTAAGTACAGGATAGTGTTATTTTCACCTTGATATCCTCAAATGAATTTTCAGGTAATGCAGTCCACTTAAAGTAGGTCCCTTTTCAGCATTTGATCATAAATGCCATAATGGTAATTGGAATGAAGTTAAAATAGAAGGTGGAAAAACAATGGATCTTTATAGAGCTAGGCCACTTGGGATGGCATTTGTTTAGCACAATCACATAGATACACGTGCGTATAAATTAAATACATCTAATGAAACATTCTCGACTAGGTACAATCCTATAATGATCATATAACTGTTCACCCTTTCAACACTCTACATAATGGATGGATGTCCATTATATGATGATTCCAAGATTTGCTGTAGATAAGAATATCATCAAATTAAACCACAACTAAATTTCCAATAAAAGGTTTAACGTTATGGTTCATCGACCGCTGAGATGTCTTAAGAATATTCCATATACCAAAGGCAATAAGCTTCCACTCACATAACCCACCCAGTAATAAACAATCTAGGTTTGAATTCACGTCAGTGATGGATTCTAACTTTATAATATTTATGTTTAGTATCAATATTGCATAAAATCACTGAACCTACCATTACATCCAACATTTAATCAATCAGCATGATGGGAAAAAATATACTCAATGATAATCTTATTTATGGCCTCAAAATTAATGCAAATCCACCAACTTACATCCTTCTTGCTGGTAACAAGTGCACACTTTGCGCATGGCCTAATGCTCTTCGGAATAAAACCTTGTCTAGTTATTACTGAGCCTGAATTGATGTTAAAAGTGCAGTTAACCATGGAGGTAAAGTGTGTATCTGAGATTGAGAAAAGTTGGAAGGATCCATGAGTTCATTAGAAGGGTGGTGATTAATACTTTGATTTCCTGAAGGTCTATCCTTAAGTTAGTAAGGCTCATCTGAAGGAGGATGACTCATATTGTAATCTGGGGCTCTATCATGAGGTGTATATAAATTGTCACATTCAAGAGGATCATGTCGCGACATGAGCTTCTATCTTTGATGGAGAAGGATTGTCAAAACCAGGATGATTCATAATGTGCCAACAAGGTCCATTTAGAAGCTGATAAGGTTTCTCTCAATCATGATAGTTTCTTTGACAACGGTTAATCTTATCCTTAAGATATGGTTTGTCATATTCATGACAAGTCCTATCATAACATTGACTCTTTAAGTGCATAGTTTCATCACTAACACCCTAAATGAAGGAGGTTAGATAGTAGTATATTTTTGTTAGGTGTGTGCTGACATAATGAAAATCATTGTCGACAGTTTCTAAGACATGATTACCATCATCACATGGTGAACAAGATGTTGGATGTGGTTTTTTATGCTTAGGGACGTCATCTTTATCTATGGAAAGATCAATCATTGTGATAGTTAAAACCCTGTATATGCATGCTGGGCGATATGCTGGATAAATAAAAAACAATTTCTAAAATGAACACAAATTTTAAGTTCTAAGGGCAAATTAATGGAGGAAGGTGAGAGCACATGGTAATGCAGTCGGTAAAGATGGAAATGGTGAGTTGAAAGTGATGACGAGGGGTCCAGACTGGATGATGGCATCACCTATTACAACCAAATGACCTTGCGAGAATGTTGCTATGCATGGCAGTCGTGATGGAAAACCAAGTTCCTATTCGTATGAAAGTAATATTTTATTGTATAATCAACATTCGTGTGTATGTGATAATGCCAAATGAGATCAATAAAAGTATGTTTTTATACTTCTTAATTACCCCTTATTTATAGATTCACACTTCTAGTATTCAATATTTAAGGACAAACTGAGAAATTTATGATTTATTATCCCATAGTGTATTTTATGTATTTTACTTATTTTCTAGAGTAACACCACTCAACTTATTGAATTTAGTTGTAATTTTCACACTTCTTAATTTTTTAGTTGAAATACATGAATTAGGTAAATAAAATGGTTCATTCGATATATAAATTGGGGGAAATGAGAAATCCTAGCCATCTCCAAAATAATAAGAAGAGGCCCGATATACAAGAAACCCACTGTGGAGGCTATTCAGACCTCTTTAAGAACCAGGTCAAGTAAAGGCTAGAATTCTGGAAATACCATACAATTTGAATTTGAAAGGCCTACTTTAAAATGTGGGAACGAGGGAAGGTGAGTCCAGGCTGGAAGTTAAGAAATCCTTGCCCTTAAAAAAAAACAAAAATTAATTCAATGACAGACATAGTTAGGGTACTTGTATTTAATATCTTCTCCCCTAGCTTACTCTCTCATATTGGATTTATGCTCCAACTCGTTGATGGAGGTCTAGTGAATTACATTTATTTGATCCATTATTGTTCTACAAGAGTTCAAGAGTGATCAAGATTCTTACAGAAATAGCACCACATGGCCTTTTGGGGATGTGGGAACAAGGTTGCTATGATCATTTGAATGTTTCCTTTGACTTCTCTTCCCTTTTTCTATTGGTAAATATTTCAACACCTTGACTTCAAGCCTCCCTAATCATCAAACATCATTCAAACATTATTCTTCTATCAAAAGTTATATTGTCTTTGGCCCACTGCTTATTGCTGGCCAATGATGCCGCCTATCTGTGGGTTGGTGAGCGCAGCACGATGACATTAACTAATTAGTGATAACATTAAAATGTGATTAATTTATCATTTATATCAACAGTACCAATAAGCCAATAATAGGGGTGAATATTGCAATTTTATAATCCCTTGTCATTCTTAATTTTAGCTTATACAATAAAATTTATAAAACCTTCACTTAAGATGTACAATGATAAGTATAGGTATCATCCAAGGAAAGCTAGTAAGGAATTTCAATTGTGATCTGCCTATATAATTTGACCCTAATTAGAGTTAATTTGATCTTTAATGATTATCCAATCACCCTATTAGATGATGAATATAGAAAAGGGGGTAGAAGAGATGAGAAGAATAGAAGAAATAGGGAGCTCTAAATTGAATTCTTTGATCTAATTTAAAGGATCAAAGGAGTCAACTAGAGGGATTAAGAAGAAA
The DNA here is from genome assembly GCF_029677425.1 of Wolffia australiana. Lineage (NCBI taxonomy): Eukaryota > Viridiplantae > Streptophyta > Magnoliopsida > Alismatales > Araceae > Wolffia > Wolffia australiana. Next base: position 2,612,864 of record NC_135837.1, on the reverse strand, counting down.
ATTTGATTGGTGTTGGTTGGTTTTGGAGGCATGGTAATTCAAAAATTACTAAACTATTAGATAATAAAAGCAATAAATATCTCCTAAAAATTTAATGTTTTTTATAAATTTTATCTTAATGAGCAAATGGAATAGCTAGATCCATTTTCATAACTTTTCCTCTCAATCCTAGAATGGGCTTCTACATTCTGATCAAGCCAAGCGATTTAGAAGTTCAAACCACGTTCAAGAGGATAAATCACAAACTTCACCAAAACATAATCCAAATGACACCAAAATTCAAAAACAATGAAAATAGAAAATGCCTAATAGAGTTGATCTAGGATGAAACTCCTCTCCATCTTGAACGTTACATGGTAAATTTGGCTTTTATACTTAGGTTACATGGTAAAAAGTACCATTTTACCCTCATTTAGTAATTAATTTTTATCCATCAATGTTCATCTGAATGATCCAACTGCATAGATAGAAAGAGGAAGTTGAGACGAGCAAATCCATAAAAAATCATCTCAATCGAACGTTACGATCAAAAGTTATTACTACATGAAAATCAACCAATCTAAGCTGTTGGATCAATTTCCATTTAATTTAATTTAATTTATACACGCAATGTCATGTCATTCCCTGATTGGCTGACACATTTGAACTTTAAAAATTAGGTTCAATCTCGTAATGCCACGTACCCCCTATCCTGAAAGTAAAAATAAAGAAAAACAATAAACATAAACATAATGCACAGCAATTTGCACTCACCTGTGAACTCTTCATAATTGAAACCAGTCACCAAGTGCCACATCACTTCCCGTGCATGCGCTCTGTATGCAGCGCACGAGAGGTGAACTTACCTCCAACAGAGAGAGTGGCAAAAAAGTCCATTATTAAATACACATGCCCAAACCGACACCGCCCGAAAACTATTTAGGTATATATCCTTTTTCCCTCTTTCCTCCATTTTGTGCTAAACATTAAATAAATATACATATGTGTAATTATATATATTTTAAGGTGATTTTAAGATGATCTCATGTGTATTTTATCCAATTTTTAAGATTTTGCATCACACACACTAAATAAAGAAAGCTATAAAATAACACATTTTTTATGTCATTTTCATGCATGTTCTACAAGTATAAGTATTTGTTAGTGAAAATATGTTTAAGCCATTATAGTTTTCTAATGCTCTATTTGGTATGTATATATGATTTTGCAGGAAAGGAAACAGAGTTGCAGAAATAAATTAAAGAAAAAAATAAAAAATACGATAATCTCAATTTTAGGGTTAAAATTGATCGTTGGTAATTGAGATTATTCAATAAAAATATATTTAGCCGTACCTGAAAATACTTAGTTTGTGATGGGTACAGATCGTGTCCACAAGGAATGATGATTAAGGAATTACTTTCTTATACTATTGATGATTGATGAGAAGATTGATGGAAAGAAGATTCAAGGACATTACCTAGTAATATCGATAAAAATACGTAATTTATTGGTTAATTTAACTTATATAAAAGAGTGAGTGTATGTGACGGACATGACGATGGACGATGGGATGAACAAAGATAGTGATTGGAGGTGGAATGGTGCGTTGTCGAGGATGGAGAGATGAGAGTAAAATGAGAGTGCAAGAATGATGATAAACACTAGTTACGTTAACTATGGTGTTTGGAAAGAGACAACATAAGGCGAAGATACTTACGCTAGATCCTTACGTTCTGCCAAGATCACAGCAACTTACAAGTGCCGGTAAGCTCCCTCTCTTATCCAATGATTCTCCTCACACACCCTGGACACCAAGAACACTCTAGATGAATCTCAAAACTCACTTTCTTTCTATCAGTGATCTAGGCCTCTATTTATAGATCAGAGGATATAGATAGAAAGAGGAGGGGAAGATGAAGCAACACTAAGAATTTCAGCTCAATCGGAATAGTAGATCAAAAGTTTTGACAGTTTGAAGTCGAAGCAATCCTAGCCTTTATTTTATTCTCTCTCCTCATGAATTTCATGGGTTTTGTGCCTGCTAAGAAGTCAAAGCACTTAGTATTTTGTGGCTTTTTGTATTCCATGGCTTTTTGTCTTTTGTGGCTTTTCATATTCTGTGGCTTTTCGTATTCTATGGATTTTCGTATTCCGTGCCATGTGTACATGATAAAAGAAAAAAAAATAAAAAAAACCTCTTTCTCGATGTTGACGTGGCGGGACATCAACACGCCATGCCACCCTACGCCATAAAAAGCCAAAATACTTAAAAGTTTATATTAAATAAATAAAACACTAAAAAATGTATAAATATATATTTTGACTCAGAAAAATCATTTATTTCGAAATTTAATGTCAAAATATTCCAAAAATATCATATTTTGTCTCAAATGTTATATTCTTATAGAATATATTGTTAGAAAAATCCTAAAAAATGAAATAAATTTAGAAAATCATTGCAAAAATAGATTTAATCATTTCATGGTGGTTTGGTCCTCTACGAGGTGCAAAACATTCACAATGGCGTCATAGAATTGGACTCACATGCGTTAGTATACATGCATTGTGCAGGTACCTGCTCCCAGTGGCGGCTGCAACAAGTATGGCAGGACATCATATAGTGCTGCCTTTGCTTGATTAGCATGCGACACTAGTTGTGGGAGGGCAACTGGACTACAGCTGCCCTTGCCAACCATGCGATATGCACTCAAGCCCCTTCTACTCTTTACTCCTCTTGGTAGGAACTCCCTCAAGCAGCTCATTGTTGCCATCGCGTTGAGCTCCTTGACTTACCAGCTCTTTGCACGCGTCACACTCTATCAAAAGATAGACCTCACGACTAGTGTATTGCATGGAACACTAAAGGGGGGAGCACTCGCCCTCTCCCCTGACTGATGTCCCGCCACGCGCCTTAACGGTGCCAACTATTGACGAAGAGGAGAACTCTACACACTCCATGCATCATCACTATTGCGGGGGGGCCTGGTGAGACGTCGACACGAGCGCCCTTCTCTGAGCACTGATTCAATTATCACTCATGTACCTTTTTCTTTTCTTGTGCATGGCATGGACGAGTAGGATCCGAGTGGAATTGGGATATTTATGCTTGCCCCAAACCTATAAACGCTGATAAACAATCCACTTCATACATAAAAACCCCTAGGTGGTGTCCTGGGCACAGTTAGATCAGACTATGGGCACAACTGCAGGGTTGGAGGTACCCTACACCATGTATTTTGCCATTAAAAAAAAGTATGCTGAGTTAAAAAATTTCAAGCATTTTTGTATTGATTGTACTAACAAGGTGAAAGGTTGTGAGATGAATACCTTCCAGGTGTTACATATCCTTTTCAAATTTTAGCTTTTTTGACTATATCCAGGTTTAGTATAATGATCTAGTATGTCTATGATTGGCAATTCATGCTTTATATGATTGTTTGGTTCAAATGCTAACACTTTCATTGAGATATCTAGTGATATACATTTTTAGTGTACTATAATATGATTAGTATGCTCATGGGGTGTTCCCACACACGTATTAAATGTAATTTGTGAATCATTTGCAGTGCCACCACTTACTTCAACATTATTTATTCTTGTGTTAAATTAACTGTATTATTTAGGTAGTGGTCATATGATCATGATGAAATGATTCATGGAGCCATTTATCTTTATAAGTCTTAGAAAAAGCACCGATATGAAATCCATTTTCAAACAAAATCATAGGCCAAGAAATAAAGAATTTATCTACAAGGAGTAAGAGACACCGATACCCAAGACATAGGGAGTTATACCTAAAGAATATGCACTTTTCAGGTATGGGTTATAATTTATGATTCATATATGACATCGGATATGAATATCATAATCCTTCCGAAGTTCCAAGCCCATAATACTCTGGTTTAGTTTTAGAAAGGACCTTGTAAGGAGATTTCTCTTCTATAACAGGTATAGTTAGTCTGTTAGCAAGGCATTTTGGCTTGACAAAATAGGTTTAGAGCTGCTTGACTTAGATGCCATGTATTCATTAAGCTATTTCATTTTGTAGCAGGGTGTGTGATATAAAACAGTATGAACAATAACAAGTGTTTTGAGATAGGAGTGTAGATGTTGATATTATCCAACCTAGATAGGTTGTTAATATTTGAGTTTGGATGAAAACTGTTTTTAAATATTTAATAAGAAAGTCCAATAATCCTTAATGACGCGAGTAACTTCAATGAAATAAAACATGAGATATTTCCCATAGGTTGGCATTAATTATGTCATGCTTGTCACTGGTAAAAAATTATACTATTGAAAAAGACACTTTTGAGGGATCAAAATAACACAGGAGTAAGAGATGGGTTGTGGTTAAAATTGAAAAAATGAGAAGTAGCACTGTTTAATGAATGAGAATTTTTGTTGGTTATTTTGTCCTTCAGAAGATGGTGAGAAACATGATATTCAACAATTATTGCATTGTAACTCATTAGTTTACAAAGAGAAATAATATTCTTAGTAGTATATGAATTTTAAGAGATAGAAATCTATCACATATTGTAATTTGAGAAGATTCGATGGCTAGAATATTTCACCTTATGCCATTCCCTATTTGAAGATGTTTAATGCCTTGATATATTTGAGGCTAATGTATAACATTTGGATCCTATGTGATATGATGGGTTGCTGCATTCTTGGGATACCATCCATGATGGTCTATAGAGTAGTCTTGTGGTTATACTAATGACATTTTTCCTACTCTTGAATTGGTGAATGCTTATGAGAGAAATAACCTCCTGCAAGGATGGTGTAGAGAAGGGAAAAGTAGCTTCCGGCCATGCTCATATCATCAACAGAACAACCAAAATTTTCAGAATTTAGCTTCTAACCCTCGTCCTAATTTTATTTCAACTTCTCAATATTCATCTTCTAACTCCATGATGAATATGTTTAACAGGATTATGATGAAGCATGAATAATTACTGGAGAATCGGAAAAGAATCGAGGCTAGAATGGAGAATCTAGAGAGGGAGAATGTTGGAGAAGGAGGTCGAAATTCTCATGGGGACTTCAAAGAGGACAAGAAAGAAGGTAAAATGAATGACTTTGGCACCACTTGCCAAAACTCAGGTCAACTACCAACCCAACACAATCTTAATATTAGAAATATTTATTGCATTGAACATGATTTTGATGATTCAGAATATGCTCCATTTGGTGAAAATTTTGAATCTCATGAATCATGTCTAAGTAGAATTTCTAGATTCAGTAATTGGAAGGAATTAGCTGATCCATTTGAGAGAAAGCCGTGTGATGAACCTAATGTAGCAGAAGAAGATAGATGTGTTGATGATGTGAGAGAAGATCCTGAGGAACCCCAGAGAAAATGGCAACACTAGAACCTAATCCAAAAGATTATGTACCACCCCTTAGTGATATTCACTTGCTTACTTTTTTTGAGGATGCCACTATCATTATTCTGTTGGTAGATACAATTAAAAATATTTCTTCATACTCAAAAGTTTTTGAAAAATATTTTCACTCTATCTACAAAGCAAAACAGGAATCAATTATCTGAAAGTATAAGTTCTATTGTATTAAAGCAGACTCTTAGGAATAAATGGGACCCAAAACTCCATTCATTAACTGTGGGACTAGGTAATGGTATTGTTGGAAGCTAAGAGGGGGGGGTGAATTAGCTTTTCTGATTTTATATTATCTAAATACCTTTTAATGATTCCTTGTTTTAACTCTCACCTCCTTTCTCTAAGACACCAAGTTTACTTGGTTCCTCGATCCGCTAAGTGACCGAGTCAATCCAAGGTCCCCCTTCGAGTCCAAACTAGGACTCAGGATATCCTTATAAAGGATCCTCCCTTGTAAGGTACCCTCACCCAACTTACAGAGTTGCTGAGGAGTCTTCCGGTGGCACTTCTCGTTCCTTGGTGCACGAGCTTCAACCCCGAACGCCTTCGGGTAGACCGTCACGAGCACTTCCTCGTACGCCTACTTCTCTCGTCACCGTCACGTCCTTGATACCACCCACGTCACCTCCCCGCCTTCTGAATCTTCTTCACCTGCTCAGATTAGTAAAAAGGAAAACAATGCCACTCCCCGTGATTGATTCAACAGTCAATCACCGCACTCAATGATGGATGCGTATATGATAATATCACAAGCACAAGAATCAAATCTTCTTTCAATATCAGATCAAATTACTATCAAAAATCTCTCTCAGATCACAGAAATCAACTTCAAATATTTCTTTCAAAATAACAAGATCAAAATTCCACTATCCTTCACAATACTATATGGAAAATCACCACTAAGACTATGATTGTGAAGGAATCTATCAACCTTTTCACTAAATGAGTGAATGATCATAATGAAAAACTTCCCTTATGAGTAGAGAAGCACAGCCACACCAATTGCAGGGGAAGAACTTCACAAAGAGGAGCACTTTCTTCACACACAAAGAGCTCAAGAGAGATGGTTTTCAAAGAGGATGCCTCAACCCTTGCTCTGAAGGGGTATTTATAGGGGTAGAGGGGTAGATTGTAATTTTATGAGAATTTCAAAAAAAATTCGAGCTCAAAAGGAGCTGTAATTAATTTTTTATGATTTTTTCAAAGTTTTATAGAAAGTTTCCTTAATTAAAAAATTAATTATAGTAATTAATGCTAATTAAAGTAGTTAGGTTTAATATAGGAATTTCAAAAGTCGGAAAAAATATGATTTTTAGAAATAAGAAATGATTTTGGAAAGTCAACCGTCGGACCCGACCTTTGGAATAAATCGAATTTCCTAATTCGATTTTTCGGGTCCAAAGTACATTATATATAAATAATTTATTTCTACACTAAGAGATGACTTCTGGCGCAGTGGTAAATCGCTTCATTACTGAAGTGAAGGTCTTGGGTTCAAATCTCGTTCTCCCCATATATATATATATATATATATATATATTTTTAATTCAAACTTTAGTAGCGGACCCGACCTCGGATTTAACTGGTTAAATCCGCCCGTCGGGTCCGCCACTAAGGCTAATGAGCTCCGCCCATTTAGGCCTTATTGGGCCCTTCTTAAATGAACTTAAACGCCAGAAATTTATTTAGGAGTCAATTTTGCACTATTTAAAATACTTTTAATTGTTTAAAAAATTCAGAAAAATGTTTATAATATTTTTAAAGTATTTAAAAATATTTCTAAGGCTTCTGAAAATAATTTCAACATACGTTAAATATGAAATGACCTTTTCAAATATTTTAAAGTATTAAAATAACATTATAATACTTTTAAACTATTTTCAGAGACTTTAAAAAATATTTTTCATTCTCCCAAGTACTTATGATTATTCTAGTTTATTTTATAGTTTTAACACATTTAAAAAACATAATCTTAAAATATTTTAAGCTCTAATTATAAATTAGTTTCTTAATTATAAATTCATGATGTTAATGTAATTTAGTGTACATTAAAACACAAAAACCTCAACAGGTATCTAGTATATTACTTTCGTGGGTGAGGAAATGCATATAATCCATCTTTTAGTGTTGAAACTTTCATAACTCTCCTCTCCTTTGTTTAATTTTAATACATGCATTTTTAATTTTGCTCATTTTTCTTGAACATTTAAATCCATGGTGGGCCATTTGTTTCTCTTCCTATTTTGTTATTTTCCGTTTTAGTTTGTCCATTAAGCAGGATGACAATTTGGGAGCAGTCAACTAGTCCGATGTCAGCCAACTACAATGGGATGATAATCACCTACTCCTTTCAGTTTGCACTTTTTTCATTTTCCTTTCATTGGTTTACGATTATCTGCATTGGGTCAATGCATATAGCAGTTTGGAGGGGGGGGTTAATTTAGCTGTGCAACTGAAAATGCATTAGGTCTTTATGCATGAATGGATCATGTATTTCAGTGTTTTTTTTAAATATTGTTAATGCCATTATTCTTGAGTGTATACATCCCGTGTAATCAAACCCACCTTGAGATGTTGTCCAAACCATAATCCAAAGGCATAAGTAGAGAAGTTAGGCTCTTGTAGCGGATCAAAAGCATATCTTGATGGTATAACACATGAATCTAGACACTCTTGATCAGTTCCTAAGTGATTAGGACATCTAGAAGGGTAAGGAGCAGACATAAAAATCAAAGGGTAGAAGTACTATCATTATGGAAAGGAGTGATGAGTGAATTGATTGGATCCCACTCTTTGGTCAAGGATATGCATCATAAAGAATTTCATCTGTAAAGAGAGATAGTCATTTCTTACAGTCTTAAGCACAGAATCACCTGCCCTTGAACCACCTAAAGCCAATTTGAAAACCATATATACTAGCTTAACCCATCATCCATCTTTTCTCACCTATGTATTTGTGAACTTAGATTTTACCCTTTTAGTTATTTTCCATGTTACTTAGAAGACACCCAACTCCCAAGTTATTCTTCTTCTCTTCATCTTTGTGATATCCTCTATTGATGATAAATTTTCATTGTTATCTTCCTCTTTGTTTCTTCTGCATCTTCTCATCTTATTTCTTCTTATTCTAACTAGCATGGGATGGCTTGAGTTGCTTTCAATTGCAAGAAATTCATCCTTCATGCTTTTGTTATTTCACTTATTTTTCTTTAGTGTAGAATAAAATCATCAAGGTAAGGGTATTTTAATCGTCTATATCCCATACAATTGTTGCACATGCCCCCTACATATCAGGAGCATTTAGATAGACCAACATTTAATTTCTTCTCTTGGAGAATATGATCTCATATGGATTGTTCTTGGCTGTTCACCACTTAAAAGAAAAAGAAAAAAAGAAAATTAAAAATAAATAAAAAAGTAAATAAAAGAAAATTATTATGGGGTTTTGTTTGTTTAGTTCTTCATTCTAATTTCTCCTTTACAATGATTTGTTGGTCGTTCTCATTACTGTTGCTTTTGTCGATAGATGCCTATCCCATCCATACCCTTGATGAACCTCCATATCCTCATTGTTGTTCACATTCCTCTTGTGTATCTTGTTCATTTGTCTATCATTGGGAGTGGGCTATTTTAAGTTACATTTACCCATGTTTCATTTATCATTTTCCCTTGATGCCAGTCACCTTTCTCTTCTCTTCCCTACCAATAGGTACCTACATTTGAATCAAACCTCACCACATCTTATTTCTTTGGTACACTCTTGATTTCAAAGTTCAAGTGAAAGAGAGGTATTGTGAGAATGAGACGAGGGCCACTTCTCTTGAGTGATGAGGTCCACCTTTTGTTGAGATGGGCGAGAGCTTTTCGTAGTGATGGTACCATACCTAGAAAAAAGTAAGCTTCCCTCCTCATGACCACTAGATCCTTCCATCATCACAATGGATTAGATCATTAGTGCTTTAGTTTCATGGGCTATTTACGCTCAGAGATGTGATTGATACTCATAAAACTTCATACTTTTGTTTTTTGTTTCAAGGGATGGATGGACTTCTCAAAGGCAAACCTAAGGCCCACTGCTAATGGACTAGCAAAGAATCAAGTTGGGGGGTGTCGATAACATGATAAATGCACATAAATTTCCATAAATTTTATATGTTTTTGGTATCATTATTTTATAATTTATCATGTTATTATTTGAATTAACCAAATATATATGCATTAGCTAGAAATTCCAACTTCTGCACATTATATATATTTTTTACTAACTTCATTGACTTCTATGAAGTCAATCAGTTTGACTACTGTTGATTACTTTATAGTTCCAGATGTGGAGAAATTTACAGGAATTGGAAGATACAATTCTTAGGAAATCGGAGAAATTTTGGGAGCTTAATGATTATCAAAATGGGCTGAAATGATGAAGCACTGTTGTTGCTTTTAAAAGAGAAATCAGAGGGGTTTAGGCCACGACCTGACCTACCTATTGGGCCTTCAAACATCTTACATAAGAAACAATCGGGAAATTACAAGGCAAAGCTCTCAACCAATGGAGATTAAGAGGCAAAATAGCAAGAAAAGAGAATAAAAATGCCGAAAGGGGTATTTGAGTAACTCTTAAAATATATAAATACTATTTTCCTCTCTTATTTCCTCTCATTCTGCAGGCTCTCTATAAAGTGCCTGACCAGTAGGACAAGGCATATTTCATAATCCTGGTTGTTCAACCTGCTTAATGTAAGTTTGTTGACGTTTTCATCAATCTCATCTACTATTTGCATTAAAAAATGCCTGATCCTGGTGAAATGTAAGGATACATACTTGAGAGGAAGCATTGAGTGATCACCAGACTTTTATTGAGATTTTAGGAACCTAGGTTTTACTTTCACATCATCATCCATCAATCTACCTTTAAAATCCATCATTTGCTCACTCTTAACATTCCACTTTCCCTACTTTCTCGCTCTAGAACTGTTTTATTCTCTCTCTATATCTTTATACATATCCCTAGTTCATTCTCTCTAAATTTCATTAAAATTATCCTTCATTTGCACCTTAAAATTACATTTCAAAGTTCTTCTAGACCCTCTCTTCATTTTCTCTCTCTATCTCTTCATTCCAGTCATTTTATCTCTATAAAACCACGCCTTTCACTCTCTAAAAATCCATTCCAGTATATATGTAGATCATCCTTCATTCTTACTTTCAATTTTTTTAAAAAAATCATGTTTGAATTCCATCATTTAGGGTAAAACAAGTGGAGTGTGCAGGACTTAGTGATATTGAGTTAGTCCTGATCGTATTGGGTCATGCCCAATAAGGTTTAGCCCATTCGGCTAAGTCGGACTTAGCCAAATTTGGATGAACTAAGTGGGCTGACCCACTAAGACCAGCCCTATATGGGCATCGCAAGGACTGCTCGCCCATTTGGTCTGCCTCCGCTGCCGCCGCCGCCGCCGCCGCCGCTGTCGTTGCCGATGCCGATGCTCCGCCACTGCTCTACTGTCGCTGTCAGTATTAAATTAATTAATATATTAGCCAGGAAAGGTATTTTCCTTATTTTCTGTATTTCAAAATTCAAAAAAAATCATAAAAATCCCTAAAATTAATATAATCAATATTCAGTGTTTTTAACATCTACAAAAATTCTAAAAGAATATTAAACTCTTGTTTTTATTATTTACAGTCTTTTATGGTGTTAATTAAATTAATTAAAGTTCAAAAAATATCTAGTTCCTTTTTATAGCAATAATAAGAATTATGAAAACTAGTCTAAAATATCTTTATTGTTTTTATTTGTATGATTTTGGGGATTGACCCCTTATTTGCCCTATATAGGCTTCTCTTGGATTGACCCCTTATTTGCCCTATATTAATTATAAAATATTTAAGTGGAAATTTTTCATAAAAGTTTTTGGTTTAGTCTGAATCAAAACAACGACATAAAACCCCTAAATTTGGACTCATCATATACTGAGGATGGATGATCCTATATTGACCAGTCAATCGTGTTTGTGAATGTTTTTGAGATACCCAAAATAGGACTATTCAGAATCCAATGATTAGAGGCTTTGTCATACTGAAAGTACGACTATCCATCCACAAGAGGTATTTGGTGTGTCAAGTCTAAGGACCACTCACATAATTATCTGGGGAATCAGCCTGATTGATAGTTTTGTATAATTCATTCATTAATACAGATCAAATCAGTGATCTCTTTCCACGTAAGAGCACCCAGTATCTATCCTTAGGGTTTCCATACTAATGGATATGGGACCGTGTCCCACTCATCATATGAGTGAGGTAAGATAGTGATATTCTTGCTGGATAGTTCTCAAGTATCATTTGAATATGAATATTTTAAACACATACTAAAGAAGTAGTAATATCTTTATTATGATCCATCATAATTCACTTTGTCAAAATATGTATTCATGGACTTCATTATAAGCATCACACGTACTACAATGAAAATGTTACATCACACGAACGAGACTAGGCGCCTTGCACCAAGATAATGTCGCCACACCGCCTCAAGGCCGCCGCTCCGTGCGCGTGCGCCCGCGCTGCCGCTACACAAGTGCGTCGGGACAGGCGCCGCGCGCCCGCGGGCCTGGCGATCACATATGCCACCCCTGCCTTGACGATCACATACGCCACCGGCACTCGTGTTGACACTCTAGCTTGCAGTCTGCGCGACGCCACCGCATTCGACACCCCCGAGCTGGGCGCTACATGCCCAGCACTACCCGTAGGAGCGCTACGCGCCCGCTATGCTGTCTCGGCGCTCTCAGTGCGCCACATGCCTTAGTCTCCTACCGGGATGTCTCCCAGCCCCGTGCCCCGCACACGCAATGTGCGCGTTGTCCGCGTGGCCACTGCGAGGCACCCCGCACAACTCCGCGCGCTGCAACCGCGGCATGCCGCCCGACCTGCGTGTCCCGCACTTGTGCGTAGCGCTTCTCCCTCCTACGCGTAGTGCTCGGTGCTAGCGGGTAGCGTTGGCGCCTGCTTGTGGGGCTTGGCGTTGGCGCTTGGCGTTGGCACGCAACGTTGGCGCGCGCGCGCACACACTGTGCAGCCCGCGTGCCCAGCATGCGTGGACCGTACTAGTTCCGTCGCGCCTTGGGCGCGGACGGGCACGTGCATAGTCTGCCGTGGATCACCACCGATAGTGGCCATGGCCTGAAAGATCAGGTATTGCGCATCACTACCCATTATGACTCAGTCCTTAAAATGTCGTGAGCCAAAATACAATGGACACACCCTCCCAATAAGCACGCAGGCCTCTAGGCAGTGAATGCCACCTAGTTAGGGGCCTAACATGCCCCCGCTGCCTAAACTTGTAAATGCCCTCGTCGACGCCCGCTGCTCCACTTCATATGCTCGCAGTAGGTCCTCGAATTGCCATAAGTTCGAGTCACGCTCCCAGGTGGCTGATTCCTCTGGTCTGTTCTTCCACTTGATTCGGTACTCAATCTTGTGATAGCAACCGTGACGTCCTCCCCGGTCAATTTCCCACTTGGCCAGGACCGCTTCTACTTCCTGATCAAAATGCGCCTACACATTGGGAGGCGCACACTAGGGCTGGTTCCTCGCCGTGTCTTCAGGCTTTGGTATATATTTCTTCAGAACCGACACATGGAAGACCGGATGGACCGCCAGCCGACGAGGAATGTTGAGTTGGTAGGCAACCCGTCTGATTTTCCCCACCACTTCGAAAGGTCCATCATAGCGGGGTACCAGACCCTTGTGACGCTGCTTTGCTTGCTTCGTCTTCAACATCTGTGGGTTGGTCTTCAACAAAACCTTGTCTCCCATTTGGAACTCTACGTCCCTTCTGTGCTGGTCGGCGTACTTCTTCATTCTTTGAGCAACATGCTCCAGTGCTTCACTGGCTTCCTAAATGCGAGCATGATAGTCACGCGCAAATTGGAAGTCCGCAGGGAAATGCCCATTCCCTTTCCTTTTCACAACTTTTGGAGGAGTCAGTGGCTGGCTTCCCGTTGCAATCTCAAACGGCGAGTGACTTGTAGGCGAGCTCCGGTTGATGTTGTGTGCAAATTGTGCTGCGTCCAACAGCTCCACCCAATTCTCCTGATTGACCGAAACGTAGTGCTGGAGGTATCCTTCGAGCATGGAATTGACACGTTCCGTCTGACCATCTGTCTAGGGGTGGAAGCTCGTAGAAAATTTGAGCTTAGCACCCATGTACTTGAACAATGACTCCCAAAAGTGACCAGTGAACCTTGTGTATCTGTCGCTGATGATGTCCAGTGGAAGACCCCAGTACTTCGCCACATAGGACATGAACAGACGAGCGACTCCATCTGTGTGCACTTCCGACTTGGTCGGGATAAAGGTCACATATTTGGAGAAGCGATCCACGACAACCAAGATGGCATCGTGCCCACCCATGTGCGGAAGGCAAGTGATGAAGTCTATCAAAATAGACTCCCATAGTCTGCTCGCCCTCGGGAGAGGTTCCAGCATTCCAGCTGCCTTGGCATTCTCCGTCTTGTCTTGTTGACACACCAGGCATGAACGAACATAGGCTCCTACATCTCACTCCATTCCCGGCCAGTGATAGCTGCGGGACAGGAGTGCAAGCGTTCGGGCTTGCCCTGGGTGTCCGGCGTGGGGTGCGTCGTGTGCTTTGTAAAAGAGCTTTCGGCGCAACCCACCCGCATGCGGCACATACGACCTGTTCCCATTCACGTATATGATGCCGTCCTTGGTCCAGAATCTCCTTGTCTCGCCCGCAGCAATGCGCTTCATCAGGCGAACAGCTTCTAGATCATCTTTCAGCGCCAACTTGATTTCATCAAGGATGCTTCCTTGGACTGCTGAAAGTGTGGCCACGAACACTTTCGATTCTTTGCGGCTTAGGGCGTCGCCCACTTGGTTGGCGCGCCCCGGCTTGTACTTCAATTCGAAGTCGAACTCCGCCAAGAAGTCCTGCCATCTCGCTTGCTTCGGGGTCAGCTTCTTCTAGGACTCGAAGTAGCTGGTGGCCACGTTGTCGGTGTAGACCACAAATTTCCCTCCGAGGAGATAGTGGCGCCAGACTCTCAGGCAATGGACCACCGTCGTCATTTCCTTCTCGTGTGCCGAGTACCTCCTTTCTACGTCATTTAGCTTGCGGCTCTGGTAGGCCACCGGGTGTCGATCCTGCATCAAGACACCACCAAGGGCGAAATCAGAAGCATCGGTGTGTACCTCATATGGCTTGTTAAACCTGGGCAATCGAAGCAGCGGCTCACTGGAGACTGCACTCTTCAGCTTATCAAATGCTCTTTGACACCGGTCTGTCCACTGCCAGTTCACATCCCTCTTCAACAAGTCCGTCAGAGGGGCAGCTAGTCGGGAGAATCCTTTGATAAACTTCCGGTAGTAATTTGCCAAACCAAGGAAAGATCTTAGCTGCGGCACTCCCTTCGGCTCCGTCCAATTTCTGATGGCCTTCACCTTCGAGGGATCCATGCGCTCACTTCCCTTCCCAACTAGGTGTTCAAGAAACTCAATCTCCTTCAAGGTGAACTCGCACTTTTTTGGGTTGAGGTAGAGCTCGTACTCCTTTAGCTTGGCCATCACCTTCCTCAGGTGCCTCATATGGTCATCCAAGCTCTGGCTGTATATGAGAATATCATCCAAGTACACAACAACAAAATCATCGATATAACCCCAAAAAATATTGTTCATCAGGCAACAAAACGTATCAGGAGCGTTCGTGAGCCCAAAAGGCATCACACAAAATTCAAATGATCAGTAGCGAGTCACACACGCCGTCTTCGGTTCATCTCCCTCCTTGATCCACACTTGGTGGTACCCGCTCTTCAAGCCCATCCGTGAGTAGTAGCGAGCCTCACTGAGCATGTCAAACAGCTCTTCAGCATTCCGTACAGGATATTTATTTTTCACTGTTACCTTGTTCAACGCTCGGTAGTCCATGCAAAGTCGGAGCGACCCGTCCTTCTTCTTCTGGAAAAGAACCGGGGCGCCGAAGGGAGCCTTGGATGGATGTGTGAGCTTGCTCTCCAGAAGTTCTTGGAACTGCTTCCTCAGCTCCTCTAGGAAGGCAGGTGGCATTTTTTAGGGCGCTCGTGCAGGGGGACGTGTTCGAGGGAGCAATTCGATCTCATGGTCCACATCCCGCTTGGGCGGCAGCTTCGCAGGGAGTTGCGCGGGCATCACCCCGACAAACTCCCGCAGTACGTCTGCAATTGGCCCTAGAATTCCACCCGGGGCTGCACCGGGGTTGTTGTCGTCATCGCCAACTAAGTGCCGCCAAATGGGCTGGTGTACATCCCTGCCTTTCACCCTTTTTCTAAGGTGCCAACCCTCATATGGTGACGAGGAAGGTCTCTTCCCCCTTCCTCAATCAGTCCTTGATTTGCATGGCGGGTAGGAGTGCGGCGTTCCTCGGCTTCTGGACCCATTGGTCCCTCACGAAACATGGGTGAGATCCCTCCGGGAACAGGACGCCGCGGTACTGGGGGAACACGACAGCACGTGAACCCATTAGAAGGTCGAGACCCAGGACGACCATGAAGTCATCCATGGGGGACACCATGAAGTTGGTCCGGCCCTCCCACGTTCCCACCTGCAGCAACACCCCCTTGGCCACGCCAACGATGTCTTGGGCTTCCGAGTTGATGGCCTTGATCTTCCCTGCACTTGGGGACAGCTTCAGGCCGAGCTTCTTGGCTTCTTTCTCAGCGAGGACGTTATGTGTCGCCCCCGTGTTGACCATGGCCATGGAGGGTTTGCCGTTGATCAGTATCGGGACGTGCAAGAGGTTCAGACCCTCATATTGGAGTGGGGCACCCCCCTATAGTGCCGCTAAGCACTGTAAGGGGTTCAAGGTCACCGTACTACTTCCCCTGGGAACATCTGATTCGGGCGGCGGCACGACCATCGCATTAACGTTTGTGGACGCTGCCGTCCCTCTTGGGCAATCCTTCATGAAATGGGGTCCTCCGCAAGAAAAACAAGTTAACTTGTTGCTCCCTTGTCTCGGCTCTTGCCGTGGCGTTGCTTGAATTTCCATTTCAGGCCTTGACTACTTGGTGCTGCTGGTGCCTCAGCGCACTCTTGGCGCGGCTTATTCCCTTTCATGGGTCTGTCCTCTGTCTTGGCGGGTCTAGTGGGTCGGAGCTCTATGCTTTCCACGACCTTGTAGGCCGAGTTCAAATCTCTACACTATCTCCTCTCCAGCTCTGTATGGAGCCAGTGGGGAAGGCCCTTCGCGAAGCGGTAGAGCTTGTCCACCTCAGACATGTTGGTTATCCTCCAGATTATGGACACAAATTGGCCCACGTATTCCCTCGGATTGCCCGTCATCTTGAGGCTTTCGAGCTCTCCCCTCGCGATCCACGCCGTGTTGTGCAGCATGAAGCTCTCCTTAATCTCCCGCACAAACTCTTCATATGTCGGGGGTGGCCAATTTCCACATTCTTCCTGCTGTCGCCACCACGACTTTGCCTCATCAGTGAGGAAGTAGCTAGCCTGTAGGATCTTACTTTCATCTGAGTGTTGTCCTTGGCCAAAATACCAGTCGCACTCATACAGAAACCTGCCACTGCATCTTCCCGGCGAGAACCGTCGAACAGCGGTTTGGGGAGTGAGTGCTTCCTCCCGATGTCGATGCTGGGACAACTATTGGTGCCTTCTTCTAGTTTATCCATCTGGAGTTTTAAGGTCAGGGCCGTCTCAATCAGCTACACAAGTGCGCCGGGCCAGGTGCCGTGCACCCGTGGGCCTAGCGATCACAAACGCCACCCCTGCCTTGACGATCACACATGCCACCGGCACCCGTGTCAACACTCTAGCGTGTAGTCTGCGTGATGCCACCACATTCGACGCCCCCCAGCTAGGCACTGCACGTCCAGCACTACCCTTAGGAGCGCTTTGCGCCCGCTATGTCGTCTCGACGCTTAGTGCGCCACATGCCTTATTCTCCAAGCAGGATGTCTCCCAGCCCCGCGCCCCGCACACGCAATGCGCGCGTTGCCCGCGTGGCCGCTGCGCAGCACCCCGCACCACTCCGTGCGCTGCAACCGCAACACGCCCCCCGTGCTGTAGGTCCCGCACTTGCGCATACCGCAGTGCTCAGCGCTGGCGGGTAGCGTTGGCGCCAGCACGTGGTGTTTGGCGTTGGCGCGTGGCGCTTGGCGCGCGCGTAGTCACTGTTCAGCCCGCACCCAGCACGCGCGGACCGTACCAGATCTGTCCCGCCTTGGGCGCGGACTGGCAAGTGCACAGTCTGTAGTGGATCCCCACGGACACTAGCATTGGCCTGAAAGATCAGGTATTGGGCATCGCTACCGATTATGACTCAGTCCTTAAAATGTCGTGAGCCAAAATACAACGGACACGCCCTCCCAATAAGCACGCAGGCCTTTGGGCAGGGAATGCCGCCTAGTCAGGGGTAACAAAAATTGGACCATCAGAAATTGGACGGAGCCGAAGGGAGTGCCGCAGCTAAGATCTTTCCTTGGGTTGGCAAATTACTACCAGAAGTTTATCAAAGGCTTCTCCCGACTAGCTGCCCCTCTGACGGACTTGTTGAAGAAGGATGTGAAGTGGCAGTGGACAGACCGGTGTCAAAGAGCATTGGATAAGCTGAAGAGTGCAGTCTCCACTGAGCTGGTGCTTCGATTGCCCAAGTTTAACAAGCCATATGAGGTACACACCGATGCTTCTGATTTCGCCCTTGGTGGTGTCTTGATGCTGGATGGACACCCGGTGGCCTACGAGAGCCTCAAGCTAAATGACGCGGAAAGGAGGTACTCGGCACACGAGAAGGAGATGACGGCGGTGGTCCATTGCCTGAGAGTCTGGCGCCACTATCTCCTCGGAGGGAAATTTGTGGTCTACACCGACAACGTGGCCACCAGCTGCTTCGAGTCCTAGAAGAAGCTGACCCCGAAGCAAGCGAGATGGCAGGACTTCTTGGTGGAGTTCGACTTCGAATTGAAGTACAAGCCGGGGTGCACCAACCAAGTGGGCGACGCCCTAAGCCGCAAAGAATCGAAAGTGTTCGTGGCCGCACTTTCAGCAGTCCAAGGAAGCATCCTTGATGAAACCAAGTTGGCACTGAAAGTTGATCTAGAAGCTATTCGCCTGATGAAGCGCATTGCTACGGGCAAGTCAAGGATATTCTGGACAAAGGACGGCATCATATACGCAAATGGGAACAGGCCATATGTGCCGCGTGCGGGTGGGTTGCGCCGGAAGCTCCTTTACAAAGCACACGACGCACCCCACGCCAGACACCCAGGGCAGGCCCGGACGCTTGCACTCTTGTCCAGCAGCTATCATTGGCCGGGAATGGAATGAGATGTAGAAGCCTATATTCGTTCATGCCTGGTGCAGCCCAAAAGGTACTTGCAACCCACCAGTTTCAATATCCATTAGGTGTACAAATTAGATATACTCAACTACCTTTAAATTGTCGTCATAGCGGGACCGACAAATAGTTTTGAGTGTCCCTTAGATAATTTATATTATCTAACCAAGAATTGAGCACAAAAAGCAGCCTGCAATAAACCAAATAGAACGTCACTTTGAAAATAATGATCTAAGTTCAAAATTGACTGTGGTCAACAGACGTTGAATATCCTATTCTATCCGTCTTGAAAAGGTTTATAGTTTTGATTACTTAACTAATGTGCTCTACACACAGATTTACTTATCTTACCCTAGAAACATTCTATCAAAGCATGCAAAGGAACACGCAACCATAAATCCAACCACAACATTGACGAGAAGTTTGTCGTCATGAAGATAATTGCCGTGTGTACACTAAAGTTTTGATGACCCTGTGAAGACTTCTCTGTCACCATAATAACTTCATTTTTCTGACACAATTGTCCATAAAATATTCTCAGGAAACTTGTGTGAGATGTGACTCTCTTGTTCTATAGGCCTTCTTTTTCCCTTTTTTTATAAAAATCAGCAAATTCAGCGCCTTTTTTTGCATGTTATTTTTTCTCTTTGTTAACCTTTGACATAGTTACCTTCATAGAGAGGCTACATTAAAGTGCCAAGAAACCACGGGAATCGCTTTGTTAGTTTTTCTTCTTTCTGATTACTACCCGTAAAAGGCCGTTCAAATCCTATCATAGTGTTGTAAAGATCAGGGAGAATGAATCGTCCTTGTCTGAAAAAATGAGAACACCGACAATCCAAAGCATACAAATTGTCAAGAGAAGATCTGCAGACACGTTCAAAGACGGACATGGTACAAAGAGAAAGCGAGGAAGAACTGAGTGTAACATAGGAAGATTGTAAAACGTAGAAACAAGACAGCCTCCAGAGCTTCTCCTCGTCGGAAGAATCAGTCCTCGTGAACATCCAAGGGGTCAGCGTTGAGGAGGATACGTGACCTTATTCATTGCACCCAGAAGGTCGACCTCTTACAGACCGGGGGGAATCAGAACATCAAAGACTAGGAAGACCGAGGCCGAAAAGTCTTCAGTGAGGGGGTTCTTCACCGCCGTGATCACGCTACCGGATGAAACGAAAGGTCTACTGGGTAGAGCTTGGACGATGGTCAGAGGAACCCCGGCTAGCGTATTCACCGGGCCGTTGAGGGTAGAAAGACCGTTGAAGGTGAAGAAGCCGACTAATACCTGATATTGCAGAAGCCGCCTCTTCTGAGCCAGAGTCCGGTTCTCTATGAAGCCAGGAGGGAGTTTGCGGAAGGCGACATCGTTGAAGGCGAAGACGGTGATACCTTGAAAGTTAGGGTTCGGGTTGTCTATCGCGTTCTGGATCAGATTGAGGATGCCTGTGTCTTGCAGAAGCTTGATCAGCATTCTGAACTGGTTCGCATGATTAAGGATGACTATCACTTCCTTCGTATGCTGGGCGTCCGACGCCGGTGCCTGCAAAACTAAGAGAAGAGCAAGCAGCGCGAATACACGATGGGAAGCCATGGCGTGAATTGAATTCTGGGATGACGAAGTGTTGGGGTGTGTCATCCCCCCCCATTACGGGAATGTGAAGGGGGAGGGCTTGACTAGTCAAACCCCAATAAAGGAAGGGGGAGTTGAAAAGTTTTAACCCCCCTCCTCTTGTCTCTTTGTGGGAATATGAAGAGGCTTCTTTGGAGAATATGAAAAGGCTCTTGGCTTTTCATATTCCAGACCTTTCAAATTCCCTGAAACTGTAATTGGCCCTCTATATATAGAGGGCAAATCTATTCTGAAATGCAAGGAATATGAGTTTTCTGTTCATTCTTCTTGTCTCTTCCTCTCTTCTCCTCTCTCTCTCTCCTTTGGTTTGTCTTCATCACTCCTTGGTGGCCGCTCCCTTGTCTTGGGAGTTTGAGGAGTTGCTCCGCAGCACCATACGAGAAGTCGTTGCCCTGCACCAAGAGCCTTGCACGTTGACGTCACGCCGGTGACGTAAAGAGGTTCTTGTTTCCTGTCTCTATACGCCGACACAGTTATCACGTCCGAGTTGATTCCGCATTTCACCGTAGCGTCTTGGGTCGTTGTTTCTCTTCAACGAGTTACAACAAGTGGTATCAGAGCCAGGTTGTTTTACTCGGATTTGATATGACGTCATCTTCATCTCGTTTTGATGTTGAGAAGCTAGACAGCTCGTCGAACTTTAACCTGTGGCAGCAGCGGGTGTACGATCTGTTGATCCAGCAGGATTTGACGTTGACCTTGGATGGGCCGAAGTCTGATAATGTTACGGCAGCGGATTGGCACAAGTATCAGCAGAAGGCCGCGAGCATGATTCCATTATGCTTGTCCGATAGTGCTCTTCATCATGTTCTTGGCGACAAGGATCCCGCGGCGATTTGGGATAAGTTGGCGAAGCGCTTTGCATCAAAGTCGATGATGAGCAAGTTGGCGTTGAAGAGAAGATTATTCGGGCTACGAATGGCTGAAGGTGCTGATTTATCTGTTCACATTGATTGTTTTAATCAGTTGATTACAGATCTGATGAAGATTGAGGAGGTGTTCTCTGACAAGAACAAAGTGATATTTCTGCTGGTTTCTCTTCCCGAGTCGTACGATCACCTCGTGATGACCTTGTTGCATGGAAGCAAAGCGCCAGGTCTTGAGGAGGTTATTACAACCTTGATGGAGTATTATCAGCGGAAGAAAGGAGCTGAAGATACCCATGGCGAGGCACTCTACGTGAAGAACGGGAAGGAACGTGGACGGCAGAAGGAGAAGGGGAAGTCGGGAGAGAAGAACCATCAGTCCAAGTCTCGGACCAATTGGTTGAAGAGCGTGACATGCCACAAGTGTCACGAGAAAGGACATCTTCGGAGAGATTGTCCAAAGTTGAAGAATGGGAAGACGGATGCTGCAAAGACGAGCACTGCTAATGTCGCGAGGGTTGAGGAGGGTAGCGACGGAGACGTCTACTCTGCCTTGGTCGCCGCTGATGAATTAGTAGACTCGTGGATTTTGGATTCTGGCTGCTCCTACCATTTATGCCCTCACGTTGACTGGTTTCACTCTTATGCAAGTGCTTCAGGAGTTGTTGCTATGGGGAACGATGCTCCTTGCAAGATTGTTGGCGTTGGAACGGTGAAGATCCGGATGTTCGATGGAGCAATCAGAATGCTGGGTAATGTGCGGCACGTGCCGGATCTACGGCAAAGTTTGATTTCGCTCGAGTACTTGGAGGCGAATGGCTGCACATTCAAGGCCGCGGATGGAGTATTGAAAGTTTGTAAAGGAGCGCTTGTTGTTATGAAGGGGGCACGTTTATGAGCCAACATTTACAAGCTTGAAGGGAGCACTGTGATCGGTGGAGCTGCAGTTCCTACACCACGGGAGCCAAGGACGGACTACACACTCTTGTGGCACTTGCGCTTGGGCCACATGAGTGAAGCCAGCATGTAGAAGCTACATGCACGAGGTCTGCTACCCAGCGTGAGGTCTTGCAAATTGGACTTTTGCAAGTACTGTGTCATGGGCAAACAGTGCCGGGTGACGTTCAAGGCGGCAGAACATGATACTGGCGGTGTCATGAATTACATCCATGCTGATGTTTGGGGGCCTGTTGACGTGATGAGCCGTGGAGGTCCTCGGTATTTTCTAACGTTTGTTGATGATTTTTCCAGGAAAGTTTGGGTTTACTTCTTGAAGCACAAGTCGGACGTTTTCTCACGGTCAAGACTTGGTGAGCAAGAGTTGAGAACCAAACGGGGAAAAAGATCAAGGTCTTGCGGACTGACAATGGTACGGAATTTAAGAATTCTGAATTTGATCAGTTCTGCATAGAGCATGGCATTCGGTGTCACTTTACGGAGAAGAAGACCCCTCAGCAGAATGGCGTTGCAGAACGCATGAACCACACCATTGCAGAGAGAGCAAGGTGTTTGCGGTTGAATGCTGAATTGCCCAAGGAGTTCTGGGCAGAGGCAGTTCAGATGGCGCCGTACTTGGTGAATAGGTCATCAAATTCTGCTCTTGATGGGAAGGTGGCTGAAGAGGTATGGACTGGAAAACCTGTGGACTACTCCATGTTGCGTGTTTTTGGATGTCCAGGTTATGTCCTTACACCTGCTGATGAGTGGTCAAACCTTGATCCAAAGTCCAAGAAGTGCATTTTCTTGGGGTATAGCGACGAAGTGAAAGGCTATCGGCTTTGGGATCCGGAAGTGCAAAAGATTGTGTTCAGCAGGGATGTGGTTTTTGATGAAAATCACATGGGGAAGCCTTCCAATGAGCAGGGAGATCAGAATTCAGGTGGCGGCAATGTCCAAGAGAGGACTTGGGTGGAGGTGGAGAATGTGCAGATTCCACCCAGTTCAACTGATGGTGGAGAATCAGCTGATGAGGCCGTAGAGAATTCTGAGAGCATTGCTGTTAGGCGGGCGAGGCGGGAGACGAGGCCGCATGTACGTCTGGAGGATTATGTGACTATTGCTTTGTTTGTAGGAGATTGAGAACCAACGTCTTTCAAGGAGGCACTGAATTGCCCCGAGAAAGATAAATGGCTGCAGGCGATGTCCGAGGAACGCACATCCTTGGACAAGAACCAAACATGGGAGTTGGTGGAGCTTCCGGCAGGGAAGCGAGCCATCGGATGCAAGTGGGTGTTTAAGAAGAAGGTGCCACTTTCCGAGGCAGAGCAGCCATCATACAAAGCACGGCTAGTCGCAAAGGGCTTTGCTCAGAAACAGGGAGTTGATTATAATGAGATCTTCTCACCTGTTGTTAAACATACATCTATTCGCATGGTGTTAGCTATTGTTGCGCATGAAAACATGGAGCTGGAGCAGTTGGACGTGAAGACGGCATTCCTTCATGGTGATTTGGAGGAAGTGATCTACCTGAAGGCTTCGTTGTACCGGGGGCAGAGAACCTTGTTTGCAGGCTGAGGAAGTCCTTGTATGGGCTGAAGCAGTCTCCGAGGCAGTGGTACAAGAAGTTCGACTCATTCATGGTGCGCATTGGCTATTCAAGGTGCGAATTTGATTGTTGCGTCTACATGAAGATATGTGATGATGGTTCTCCTATATATTTGATGCTCTATGTGGATGACATGCTCATTGCTTCGAAGAATGTACAT
Organism: Wolffia australiana; assembly: GCF_029677425.1. Classification (NCBI taxonomy): domain Eukaryota; kingdom Viridiplantae; phylum Streptophyta; class Magnoliopsida; order Alismatales; family Araceae; genus Wolffia; species Wolffia australiana. Next base: position 2,588,925 of record NC_135837.1, on the reverse strand, counting down.
GAGATTGGACGATTGAAGGCATTGTTGAGCAGGGAATTTGAAATGAAGGATCTGGGTGCTACGAAGAAGATCCTTGGAATGGAGATTCATAGAGACCGTGCGAATGGTCATCTATGGTTGACTCAGAGGAGCTATCTTGAGAAGATTGTTGATCTGTTTGGCATGAGGAATGCTAAAGCAGTGAATACTCCTCTTGCTAACCATTTCAGGTTGTCCGTTGCGCAGAGACCTGAAGCTGCTGAAGACATCGCTGAAATGAAGTCTATTCCCTATGCTAGTGCCGTTGGTTCTCTCATGTATGCTATGGTCTGTACAAGGCCGGATATTGCTCACGCAGTTGGACTGGTGAGCAGATTTATGAGCAATTCGGGGAAGGAGCATTGGAGTGCGGTGAAATGGATTCTTCGATACTTGAAGGGCACAATTGATACAGGAATTCTCTTCAACAAAGGGAGTTCACTTTCAGTATGTGGTTATGTCGATGCTGATTTTGCAGAAGACATTGACAATCAAAGATCCACGACCGGTTATGTGTTTACGGTGGCCGGTGGACCTATGAGCTGGAAGTCAACACTCCAGTCAACTGTGGCATTGTCTACAACGGAGGCGGAGTACATGGTGGCCACGGAAGCTGCTAAGGAAGCCTTGTGGTTGAAGGGTTTGTTCAAAGAACTCAGCATTGCTCAAGGTGGAGTTCCTCTGTTATGTGACAGTCAGAGTGCCATTTGCTTGGCAAAGAATCAGGTCTACCATGCACGGTCAAAGCACATTGACGTGAGGTATCACAAGATTCAGGAGCTGTTGAATTCTGAGGAGATTATCCTTTAGAAGGTGCACACGGAGGAGAATGCCGCAGACATGTTGACGAAGGTTGTCACGGTGGAGAAGTTCAAACATTGTTTGGACTTGGTGCATGTTGCAGGTACCTTGATGGAGGTGGAGCGCCTGCGACGTGGGAAAGCGACAAGAACACCTAGCGCGACTGGGGTGTCTGCCAAGGTGGAGTTTGTTGGGGTGTGTCAGCCCCGCGATTACGGAATGTGAAGGGGAGGGCTTGACTAGTCAAACCCCAATAAAGGAAGGGGGAGTTGAAAAGTTTTAACCCCCCTCCTCTTGTCTCTTTGTGGGAATATGAAGAGGCTTCTTTGGAGAATATGAAAAGGCTCTTGGCTTTTCATATTCCAGACCTTTCAAATTCCCTGAAACTGTAATTGGCCCTCTATATATAGAGGGCAAATCTATTCTGAAATGCAAGGAATATGAGTTTTCTGTTCATTCTTCTTGTCTCTTCCTCTCTTCTCCTCTCTCTCTCTCCTTTGGTTTGTCTTCATCACTCCTTGGTGGCCGCTCCCTTGTCTTGGGAGTTTGAGGAGTTGCTCCGCAGCACCATACGAGAAGTCGTTGCCCTGCACCAAGAGCCTTGCACGTTGACGTCACGCCGGTGACGTAAAGAGGTTCTTGTTTCCTGTCTCTATACGCCGACACAGTTATCACGTCCGAGTTGATTCCGCATTTCACCGTAGCGTCTTGGGTCGTTGTTTCTCTTCAACGAGTTACAACAAGAAGCCTTCTCCAATGGAGTTCAAATAGGCAAGAGCTCTGTTTGAGAGCATATTCTGTGAAAATTTATCTGTGGTCTCTTTCATTTTTAAATTTCAAATAGCACTCGGAAACTGTTCTGGCTTTAAAAGCTCATTCACTGTCGATGCTTCATGAACGTTTGAGTGCCCCTTGAGGAAATAATGAGAAAGTGAGATTGAATGCAGCGATATAAAAATAAGTTGACATCATCAAGGATCTTTTAATTATAGAGCCCTGAAATGATTGATTTGGCTACTAGCAAATAATTTCTGCGGCTAATTGTGCTCCACCTCATCTTGCATGCTGGGGACGAGGGATTGACTTAAGTTGTGGTGTGCAACTTCCAATCCTTCGTGTCTACATTTTACAAAGAATTGAAGTGGTTGAATTTGTACAATATAGACATATTTACGGCAAGAAAAAGTTTCTCCAATCAGAGCAAACCTTCATCTGCCTCGTTGTTATCCATCCCCGATGAAAACACGGTACACTTAGAAATCGAACAACGCAAACGTGGGAAAGGGTAGTAGGCAAATAACATTTGTCTTTGTCTCCTAAGATATAATTTAACGATTATCTTTCTTTTAAACTTTTTATCTTCTTTCTTTCTGTGACGTTGAGAAAGTACAAGCTGATATTTCAAATCTGAAGCATTTGACACGCTTTAGGATATAACTACATAATATTGTGCGGTTGTCTCGCCGCGAAGGACATCCCATGTGAGAATCAGTTAAAGAAAGGTTCGTAAACGGTCTGTGATACATGTATTTTGCATCAGAAGAGGGCAGAGATATATTACGCAAAAGTCTGAAATTATAATACAACCAACACACATTTAAGTTTGTTCCTATTTCTCAGCACTAGCACAACTATTCGGCGGACAGTTTTTATAAAATATATCAGACGAGGGCTTCCTTTTAATAATCAACTGGACATAATCACAGTAGAGAACACCTTGAGTAATTGCTGGTTCGCGCTTATTTTTTCGTTTCTGGCTCATGATAACATGATAGTTTAATGGATATTTATATACTTTTTAAATGATTATTCTTATTATTAATTCAGAATTTATCATGTTATTATTTGAATCAACTAAATATTTATGCATGAGCTATAAACTCTAATTTTTGCACATTATGGTTATTTTTGACTAAACTTCTTGACTTCTTTGAAGTCAACTAATTTTAGCACTGATGAGTGTTCTCTAGTTTCAGATGTGCAGAAATTCACAGGAATCAGAAGACACAATTCTTCAAGAGTTGGAGTTTTTTTGAGAGTTTAGTGATTCTTAAAAGGGGCCTTGAAAGGTGAAAAAGGGTGTTGGGGCCTTCAAATGAGAAATCAGAGGAAGATGGGCCACCATATGACCTGTCCATTGGGCTCTCAAAAGCCTTCCAAAGAAAGAAGTTTAAGATTACAAGGGGAAACTCTCAACCCATGGAGAAAAAGAGGAGAAAATGGCAATAAAAGAAAAAAGAAAATACCCAAAGGGGTATTATAATAATTATTCCAATCTATAAATACTATTTTCTCCCTCATTTCCCCTCATTATGGATATAGCAATTGGCTGCCCAGCAGGATAAGTCATATTTCAGGATCCAGGTTGTTCAACCTACTTAATGTAAGTTTGTTGAAGTTTTCATGCAATCTCATCTCCTGTTTGCATTAAAAAACGCCTGATCCTGGGAAATATAAGGATCCACATTTGAGAGCAAGCATTGAGGGCTCACCAGGATTGCATTGAGGTTTTAGGAACTTAGGTTTCCATTTTCACATCATCATCCATCCATTTACCCTTAAAATCCATCATTTTCTCACTCTAAACATTCAATTTTCCCTACTTTCTCTCTCTATAATTGTTTCATTATCTCTATATATCTTCATACATATCCCTAGTTCATTCTCTAGAAATTTCATCAAATGTATCCTTCATTTTACCTTCAAATTTTATCTCAAACTTCTTCTACACTCTCTCTTTATTTTCTCTCTCTATCTCTTCATTTCAGTCATTTTCTCTCTCTAAAACCATTTCTTTAGCTCTCTAAAGTCTCTTCCAGTATCTCTATAGATCATCCTTCACTCTTTCTTTCAAAATTCAAAATAAAAAATTTTGTTTGGATTACATCATTTAGGGCAAAAAAAGTGGAGATGGAGGACTTAGTCAAATTGACTAAGTCTTAACCATATTGGGTCAAGCCCATTAGGGCTTAGCCCGTTTGGCTAAGTCTTGACTTAGCCGAATTAGGCTGAACCTTAATTGGCTAAGCCACTAAGGCCAGCCCTATAAGTGCCACACAAGGACCACCGGCTCATCCGGTCTACCGCTACCACCGCCACCGTTCCACCATTGCCGCCGCCGGCGCTAGCCGGAAAAGGTATATTTCTTATTTTATATATTTATAATTTCCAAAAAAATCAGAAAAAATCATTAAAACTAATATAACCAATGTTCAGTATTTTTAACATTTACAAAAATTCAAAAAATATTAAACTATTGTTTTAAATATTTCTAGTGTTTTATGGTGTTAATTAAATTAAAAAATTCAAAAAGTATTATTTTCCTTTTATAGTAATAATTTAAATTATGAAAAGTTGTCTAAACTATTTTTAGTGTTTTTCTTTGTAATTCTGATTTAATTTAGATCATATGAATTTATATAAATTGACTAAATATCCATAAAAATCTTAGAAATTATATATCTCACTTTCAAACTCACTTCATTCATTCCAAGCTTGAGAAAAATTTTGAAATTAAATTTCTGCCTCTTTGTGGATTGACCCATAACTTGCCCTATAATTATAGAGTATTTAAATGTAAATTTCATCATCTGATGATTGATGTAAAAGAATTCGACGGTATTGTCAAAATGGTGTACAACACAATAAAGAGATGAATGCGACATCGGGATTTGGATGATGCAACTTTTAAAATAATGAGAAGGGGTTCGATAATTGCCAATTAAGACCAAGATCAGGGGATGACACGAGAAGGCTAGGGCCGGTAGGCTCCCAATGACCCCGAATCTGCTTGAAGACTGACGTGGATGGGGTAGACAATCACTGTTCGAACGTGTCCCAGCTTTGTCGTCAGCAACTTAATCCAACACTTCAAATGAATGAATCTCATCTCCACTTTAAAAGAAATTTTCAGGGCTAGTTTTTAATTGTATCCTCTTTCCATATAAATGGACTGAACGATGAGACGATCCCTAAAACTAAAGCAAAATGAAGGAATTCTTTGGAGCAAAAGTGAAATTGTCTCACCCCATTACCTAGGTATACATCCCTAATTTTCTTTCTCTTTATTCATTCTTGTATGGTCGAACACATCCTGTAGTCAGAGGGAACTGCTCCGTGGATCAACTTTTATCCTGGTATTTTATTTGGTTTTCAGTTTCCATCTCAATTGATCTTGATTTCTGCTCTATTAAATCGCTTTGGCTTGGGTGAAATGTACAGGCCCTTGTCTTGATTCAATAAGGAAGTTGGCTAAATATCCAATTTGATTATCACGTTAAACAATGCTATAAAAGTAAGGTGGATTAAATATTCCTTACTGTCCTCTGAATCCCCACATTATTCACCAACCATTACAGTTTCAAAACCCTCTATTACGTACTCTCTTTAATTCATTACACTACTGATTCTAGATCTTTTTTTTAAGGATCAGGGGGATTCAAGTGAGGACCTATATTCTCTTAATATTCTCTCATGTCTCCTACCTCCCTATTCTCAATTCTCTTCCCTTATGATCTCTAGGGATCTATTCTTTATTTAAAATTGAAATTATATGAGAGGATCCCCATTTACCTTGAAAATATGATCTTTACTAAATATCATGTCTAATCAAGCTTAAATCTACTAAAACTACACTCTATATATCTTGAATTAAATCCTTGAACGCTGCTCCTTGTGGACGACCCCTCTACTTATCATGTACATCTTAAGTTAGAGGGTTGATTATAAATGTCACTATATAAGTTTATTACAAACAAAAATAATAATTATACTAGTAAAATAAAGTAAAATTCTGCTTATCTAATGATTACTGAATCATGGAAAGGCTGCACTTGACTTCACGCTAATACATCATAATGTGAAAATGTTTTGTTAGACCATTTTAAGCCAAGTTATATATTTCACATCATTTCAGTACTTATAAGCATGAGATCATATGGAACCCTAGGTCGTGCATGTAAAATGGTACAATGAATCTGATTGTCATTGTACAACAGAAATCCCATAGAGTTGTCCTTTCCACCAACGATAGCTAAGTTAGTTATGACAATCATGGATATGAAGAATATTAACTGCCATATTGACTAATATCAATGATTCATATTTCTAGTGAAACGATTTATTATCAATGGATACCTGATATTTTAACACGATCATAACTGAAATTCCAACTTGGCAAAAAATATTTCTGCCCATAATTGAACCACTGCAATTTGCACACCTTAATGTATAGTTTTCGGGTGTACCATATAACCAGTCATCTATTTTCAGATTCAGTAGTGACGATGCTCTTCTATGAAGAGATGAATCTAGTGGGCTTTAACATGGCTGGTTGTACGAGTGGTATCCTCTCTGATCTTTTCCTTTGGAAAATTTAACATATCCATCAGTAATAATATTCACCGTAAGAGGAATTAAGTATATAATAACAAAATATAGGAGTTGAGTAATATTAATGAAGATATTAAAAGGGTGTAAGATAAGAAACTTGGAAGTGAGAGGAAGTGAGAAAAGTAAGATAAAATTTTAGATCATACATAATAATGCTATAGTAGATGGTGTTAGGGAGAGGTTTGGAAAGAAAGAGCTAATATAAGATAAGATTTAATTTTTTTATTTGGGGTAATATTTTTATAGATGTAACAGATATCAAGAAAGTAGGATATTGAAATGAATTTTTAGTATGATAATTATTGATGATAATATGATAGGTAATGGAGTAGTCATGTTTAGAATTTTAATTAAAATGTATATAAAATTCTAAGTATTATATCCTTAGTAGGATATACCTAGTATGATTTTATATTTTAAGTTATATTTAGGTACCGGTAGGGTGGAACTTTGCTATTCTCTGTAGATTATGAGTCTTATTTTCTATTAAAATTCTAAAATAACTTTTCCAGAACCCATGTCTACCTCCCCTCTCATTACAAGAAAATAAATATATTCGATAACCCTACATAATTTCAATCTCTAATGTTTCTAAAAAGAAAAGAAATAACATAACACATACTATCTTATATATATGCATGTATCATCTGTATCATTCTCTCTTTATTACTCCGCATTATTGTTACACACTATTCTATCATTTAAAGTGGTGCCTACTACTAATTAAATGAGTTTAATTTATACATATTGTCTCAATTTATTATCTTTTTACTGTAACTTCATCCTATATTCTATTGTATGATAAAACTACATCTTATTACCAGCATTATCATTACATTCTTCATATTTTTAATTTGAATCCCCACACAGTCTCAAAACATCTTATTACCACTTCACATTCAGAAGTGGGTTTCGACACTTTCATATTTTATTTTATCAAGGCAAGTTAAATTTACAATGACATTAAAATAACATTTTTTATTGCCTTTGCTAAACTTGCCCTTTTTTGAGGGACTGGAGTCCCTTAGGGTAAGTTGATTTTTTAGTTTGTATTTATCACTAAATATTTGGAATTCATCTTCATTTTTTTTAATTTTAACATGATTTCAAAGGACCTTCATCTTATCACTGCATTAAAGGCATTAGGATCAATTTGAGGTGGCATTGTATTGATCCTAATTTAATTGTTTAAAATCCTATAACTATAATTTTGTGTTATGTTTAATATTGTATCATGTAGACATATTATTTGAAGCAAGGTAAAAATTAATTTTGTAATTCGTTTTTCCAATTCACTTTTCCTACATTTCTCGTTATGATATTTATTTTTAATGATTTTTGTAAAGCGTTTGAATCACGAGCTCTTTAAAAACTGTATTTACTTAACATGACATGATTGATCATGGAGAGTGACCAAAAGTGGGTTGATCCTTATTCCAAATTCTACTACGGGAGCTCACATTGAGACATGCATGACTGATCAGATGATTAGCAGACATTGCACACATAATATGCACATCATGATATTCAACAATATGACCCTACACCTAACACTTCCCTATCTTAGGTGTATTATCAAGGTGATCCATGCCAACACTCGTCACAGCAGATTAGTTCTCCTCAACTCACACCCCCATTTTCTGTCTAGATGTGATTCATTCCTGATCAACATATATGACAATTTTTATGGTGATAAGTACTCATACTCCCATCACACTCATGTCACAACTTATCTCGTTGATGAATCCCCTTGACATGATCACACATCTTACCGATCGGCCAAATCAATCTGTGAACATGTATTTATGCATTGGCTTATCAATGCTAATGGCTTATGTTGACTAGGAATGGCTTTACGGCACACAAGCTAATCCCTTATATTGATGATTTAGAAATCTACCTTCATGGTTGATAACATCAAACTAGATCAAGAAAATTATTCCTTTCTTCCTTTTTTACCTCATAATTCTAGATTTACACTATCATTATTATGCACTTAGGGAAAAAATGAGAAATTAATGGTTTATTTTTCAAGCTATATTTTAATATATTTTATTCATTATTGAACCTAGCCCCACTAGACTCCTTAGAGTCAACTAGATTTCTCTAATCTTACTGAAGTTTTATTCTAAACACAAGACTTAGGGAGTACAATGGGGAATTGGAGATACAAATGCTACGAAAGTAATAAACTAAGCCATCTAATAGATAACAAGAAGAGGCGCAATACACAAGAAGCCCACACTAGAAGCTCAGTCCAAACCTCATTAAGGACTGGGTCAACTAAAGGCACAAGTTGTCTAACTAGCCCACAATTTGAATTATAAAGATTTGCATTCAAATATTTAAAGAAGAAAACATGTGTCCCGGCTAGAAATAAAGAAATCCTAGCCCTCCAAACCCATAGAATTGAACCGAATGGCTGGGAGAGTTAGGACACTTCTATTTATTATTTTTCCCCCTCTGTTCCTATCTCATCTTGGATTTCTACTCCCAACCTTGTATCTCATTCTTGACTAAATTTTATTTATTTATCAAAGAATTTTAAAAATCCATAAAAACATGAAACCACCTAAATTTTTTTTAAAATATATTTGAATTGAAATTTACTCTCTCGTTACTTGCTCCTTGATGATTCGGCCCTTGCCTTATTCGAAGTAATGAGAATTTCATAAATATTGTTGCATAAGTCAGAGACTTTAAAAAACCTATTTAACCTAAAACCTGGTTTAGTTATTAATGGCCAACGTTAAAGAGAGGCAATGCTAATGAGCATGTTCCGATAAAGGGAACGGTCAAATGGCACAGAAACAAGACATAATTAGGATAATTGAGACACAATGCACATGATAAGCAGAAAGAGTGATGCTAATGACATATCTAGTTGAGATAATTGATCAATAACTTAAATAGCATAATTATAAAGGACCATAAGAATTTAGCCACTGAATTCAAGAGATCAGTCGCGAGTACAATGAAGATGAATTTAGGGAATATTTCAGTGAGGATTTTTAAACTTGATAAGTTGGAGATGGATCACACTTTTCCGCTGACCATGCTTTACAAGATTGATAGGGGAAGATGTAGGAAGAGGATTGGTGATAAAAAATCAACTTTATGAGCTGATTGATGAAGCCTCCATGATGACTGTTGAAGCAAAAGATGGAACACACATTTAGAGGAGAGAACATATGCTCATAATGTCCTTGTGTTGGGATGGAATGGAACACAGATTTAGCTAATAATGGAGTACCCTAGTCCTAATTATAGGCTTGAACTTCTGACACACATTGAAAATCTTCTAAGGTGGTTTTTTGGACTTGCCAAAATTACTAAATGGACCAACTACACGTTGACTTTTTCACTATTACTTTCAGAAGTCCATGGATCTCTGTAGTGAAACATGAAGCACACACTCATCCAAATGGACATATAATTTATTTTATGAAGTTCTACTTATATCTGGCCCAATACTACAAAGGTAGCGCTTGATAGGACACACTCCATCCCACTATCCTGGCTGCTTTTAATTTCTTAGACAAATTTCACTTTCTACGTTTTCATAAATTTTCTTCTATTACATTTAAATAAGTAGTAGGGGATTTTTAAGGTAAACGTAAAGGGATGCCAATCACTCCACACATGATTATGCTAAGGCCCTCTTGCATTCAACATGTTCAAACTGTTGGGTTTTTCTTACACCCGCTACACATTTTCATGCATAGCATTTATAAACATAATTTATGTGTGGAAGTACATAATCAAACTTCACTAATTTCAGCTATATCTTCCACATTTTATCTTCATACACACCCATCTTATCTTAAAATCCCCTGGCGAACTCTCTCATAGACGTAGAGAGACCAAGGGGTCTAAAGTCTCCTATATTGTGTGGTGAACAACCAGCAAAGGGAAAGGGGTGAACCTGGAAATCTAACAGATCTATGAAAATATAAATTATTCTGCATCTCATTTAAAAGTCGTTAGAAATAAAAATATATTAAACATGGAGTAATATAGTTCTCTTAAACTCGGCAGTGAATGGATAAAAAAGCTAGTATGTGTACTTCTTTCAATACATATTTTCACCTAAATGGATACTTACATTTAAATTTTTGAATATGATTTTCTCAGGCACAAGTTACTGGGTTATATGTTTTAAAATGAAAAATAGCCTTTGACCGATATTGTATTAAATTTGAATTATAGCTTTAGTTGTTGGAAAAACTGATATGGAGCCTGAAATGGTCCTTTCCCAACTGTGGTATTTGAAAGGGCCAACGCTGCACCAGAGTTAGTGGTGTGTGTCCCTTGTTGTGGTAGGATGGAGGGATCTCTGAGCCACAAGTTGATGGCAAGGTTACTCTATAGTAAGATTTACACGTTCTATGTTATGGATGAATGACAAAAAAAGCATAAATAATTTCACAACCAGTCTACCTAAGGACCTGCGTAGAGTGTGTAGAGGGCAGCATGAAGTGTTGTTGAAAAACCTATACCACACAGGACAACAACCTTACGACCAGACCCATAATACACTTTGTGAGAACTATCAGTTCAGTAGTTGTGATAGTAATGATAAATAGTAAAAAATTGAAATATCTTTTAGTTTACCTACCCCTTTCAAGGTTTTTCTGCGGGGTATATCTCTTTGGCCTATTCTGATGGAAAGGTCATGAATCACATACCATTTTGATAACCTTTATTTAACTGATTCTAATATGGTAGATTATTTGCTACAAGCCAACCTCACAATATTATGAAGCTCAATGCCAGAAGTATGTGGAAATGGTTCAGCTACAAAACATCAGCCAATATTTTCTTCACCATATGCCGAAATGACGAGTGGTTCCCCCGTAGACGAGTCTGAACTGCGAAATCCAGTTATCCTCCCAGTCAGCAAGGAGCTCAGTGTGGACCGATATGATTTAACATTAAGATTAGCTAGTAAGAAATGTACACGCATCCCGTTACACTCGTTCTGAGGTTAATGGCTATGATCAAATATAGGATCAAAGATAGACAATGATGATTATTTCTAGATAGGAACTAGTCTAACCATATAATTTCATCTTGATATAGCCATTACGTTTATGATTAAGAAGTGGATAACAAACTATTATATCGTAATATAAATGCAAACTGCCATGTATTAGTTCAACTGTGGACAGTATAACAATCATAAAAGTATGCCTTTCTCTCTCTTTTTCTGATTTATCGCCTATAATTTATCTTGTTCTTCTGGAAGGTGCACGATTTTCTATAGACCGAACGTTTACCAATCAAGACAGGCTTGAGATACAGATTGTGGAATAGGATGTCAGGAAGAAACGATGACTAAAATAAAGACTATCAGTTGATTATTTCTGAAAAGGACAAAAATAAAATTGTTCCTTGCCTATTCGTCTCTCCGTCTATTGGTGGAATAATTCCAAACCCAAGATGCTATGGTAGAAATGCGGAATCAACTCAGACAATAATAAGACAATAAAGACAGATAATAAGAATATCCTTGCGCCGCCAGCGTGACGTCAACGTCCAAGGCTCTCGGTGCAGGGCACTAGCTTCTTATGTGATGTAGTAGAGCAACTCCTTCAGCTCCTAAGCCAAGGGAGTAACCACCAAGGAGTGATGAAGACAATAAACAAGGGAGAGAGAGAGAGAAGAAGGGATGAAGAAACAAGAAGAATAGATAAAAAAACCACTTGATGGCTGCAAATCCGATTACGGTTCAAGGGGTATGAACACCACTTTAAATAAGGGATGAACACCGCGGGAACGCTAGAAACGTCCCCCCAAATGGGCAATTTCCTAACAAAGAGACAAGATGGGAGATAGATGACTTCAGGCATCTATTCCCGTGCGCCCCTTCCTTATTGGGGCTTTGACCAGTCCAGCCTCCCCCCCCCTCTCCGGCATTCCCTGGCTGGGGGGGATGACAAACCCCAACAATTTCTGAGTACTAAGTGTTTTCATGGGGGATAGATGACTTCAGGCATGGATACCAACGAGGCAGATGAAGGTTTGCACAGAAGCGGAGACGCTTCTCTGATTGTATAAAATTTCCTTGCTGTACAAATGTGCCCACTTAAATTTTTTTAAAAGTTTAGGCATGACGGGATGAAAGTTGCGGACCACAAATTAAGTCACGTCCTCGTCCCTAGCGCGTCAGTGCCCAACAAGGGATGTAGCACACCGTTTAGCCGTAGAACTTATTGAAATACTTTAAAGGCAACTCAATCAATTCATGGCCGCATAATTAAAAGACTTGATTCATGATGGCCGCTTTTGTAATACCGCTGGTTTTTGTATTATATCTTCCGACAATACGTCAAACGTTCGCGACGCGTCGATATTGAGTCCAAATCAATCATTAGCAAATTATCTTTTTAAGCTAGCACAATTTCCGATTGCCATTTTACTTGTTGAAAAGATGAAAAGTTAAGATAAATATTTTCAGAGAATATGCTCTCCGACAGAGAGAGAACAACGCTTGTCGCCTATTTAAACCCCATTGGAGAAGGCTTCTTCATCCCAGAATTCAGTTCACGCCATGGCTTCCCTTCGTGTATTTGCGCTGCTAGCTCTTATCTTAGTTTTGGAGGTACCGGCGTCGGACGCCCAGCGTACGAAGGAAGTGATAGTCATCCTGAATCGTGCGAACCAGTTCAGCACGCTGATCAAGCTGCTGCAAGACACAGGCATTCTCACTTTGATCCAGAACGCGATAGACAACCCGAACCCTAACTTTCAGGGTATTACCGTCTTCGCCCCCAACGATATCGCCTTTCGCAAACTCCCTCCTGGCTTCATAGAGAACCTGACGATTGCTCAGAAGACGCGGCTTCTGCAATATCAAGTATTAGCCGGGTTCTTCACCTTTAACGGTCTTTCTGCCCTCAACGGCCCGGTGAATACGCTTGCCGGGGTTCCTCTGACCATCGTCCAGGCTCTACCCAGTAGACCTTTCGTTTCTTCCGGCAGCCAGATCACGGCGGTGAAGAACCCCCTCACTGAAGACTTTCCGGCCTCGGTCTTCCCAATCTTCGATGTCCTGATTCCTCCCGGTCTGTGAGAGGTCGACCCTCTGGGTGCAATCAATAGGGTCACACATCCTCCTCAACACTGACGCCTTGGATGTTCAAGACGACTGATTCTTCCGACGAGGAGAAGCTCAGGCGTTTGTTTTGTTTCTATCTCTACGTTATGGCCATCTTGGTCTTGTTTTCTCTCGACAGTGTTTGTTCATCTTTTCTTTAGATCATTTGTAGGCTTTGAATTGTTTATCAGGATCCCAAAACTCATTATCTTTTATGACGTGAAAGCTTCATTCTCTCTAATCTATAGAAGGATAGAGTAGCACTTGACAAAAATGGCCTTCTCATTAAATACGGGTATAATTCACTAGGTAAAAAAACAAACACGGCGTGACCTTTATGGCAAGGTAACCAAGTAAAAGGTTAACTAAGAGACAAAAGATCAAGCAATTAACAACGCCGGAATTTGGAGATGTTGGCAAAAAAAACCGAAAAAGAAAGCTCAATAGAATGAGAGCGAATATAGGCGGTTAACTCACATGTGTTAATGAACTGATTATTACTGACGACGAAGACACAAATAGACACGCATGGGGATGGCTTGTTTCCGGTGGCTGAGTGTTATCCCTATCTCGAGACGGTAGTCAGGGAGAGAAAGAAATCTCCGCTGCCTCCTCAGAACTTGGCCAGTCTTCACATGGCGATTATCCTGGGAGCGATAAATTTCTTATCAAGTTGGTGCCTGGGTTTCCGATTACGCCTTCTTTAGGATGCTTTCGATCCAATTATTAAAGGATAGGTAAATAAATCTATGTATATAGCACATTACTTGACATATCAAAACACTAAGCTTCCTACTCTTTATAGAAAACTGGTCGGCTCTCTTCAATACCTCACCTTAACAAGACCGGACATTGCATTCGCAGTTAATAAAGCTTGTCAAAGGATGCATAATCCAACTAACCATGACTGGAAGTCTTTAAAACACCTTCTCCGATATCTTAAAGGAATAATTCTAGATGGTCTGTTTATTAGTAACACCTCTGACTCTTCAATTAGTGTGTTTAGTGATGCAGACTGGGCAGGTGACAAAGAGGACCGCCGTTCCACAAGTGGATTTTTAATCTTTCTCGGAACAAATCTGGGTTCATGGAGCTCTAAAAAGCAGCCGACTGTTACAAGATCCAGTACCGAGGCCGAACACAAGGCTATTGCCAACGCAAGGGCCGAAGTTATATGGCTTCAATCATTACGTCGAGAGCTGAAGTTATCCACAACCAAACCTCCAACCTTATCGTGCGACAATATTGGGGCCACCTATCTAGCTGCCAACCCAATTTTTCATGCCCGAACAAAGCACGTCGAGATTGATTTTCACTTCGTCCGGGAGCAAGTCGTGGCAAAGTCAATCATGATTCAGTTCATTAACAGTGATGGGCAACTAGCTGACGCCCTCACCAAGCCTCTTCCAGCTCAAGCCCAAGCTCAACGTCTCTCCTGCCCCGTTCCGCTTGGGGGGGGGGGGGGGGTTAAGGAACGAGTCACAAACTCGGAAGATCCGGTGACAGGGTCCTGTTAGGGGTTAATCAAGATTAGATAGTAAAACCAGCATATAATCTATACTCGTTAGAGGCTTAGAGATTTAGGATCAAATACAGGTTTAAACATAGAATAGGATTCAATATAGATGGCTAGGATTAAATGCAGATAGGATTATAACGGATGCGATCTATCCAAGTCTGTACGTTAAGAACAGTGGGTACACGGCACCGATCAACGGTCGTGATCGGTGCACCCACCCAGTTATAACGGTCCAGATCAAGATCGAGGTTAACGTTATAAGAAAGGGTACACTGCACCGATCAACGGTCGTGATCGGTGCACTCACCCAGTTATAATGGTACAGATTATAATTGATTCAAATATAATATATCCGTTGTAAATCAGTTACAACGGATATATCTTATCGAACGGTAACTTGCTATTTCAACGGATATATCTTATCGAACGGTAACTTGCTATTTCAACGGATATATCTTATCGAACGGTAACTTGATATATGTAGTATAAATACAAAACCAATGTTCATTGTTCAATACTGAGGAAATACAACGATCCTTAACTCCTCTTGTGACTCTCCTCTCTTCTTCTTCTTGTCTCCTCTCAACCTTCTGCTCTGCTCCAATCATCTCCAACTTCAAGCTTCTCAACATGCTGTAATACATCCTAAAGCTATTGAATTTTAATAGAATTTATTGAGCTGAGTCAATAATTGTCAAACCAATATTCTGATCCGTCTGTATGTGAAAAGTCAGGCAAACGCTCCATATCGAGCCTCCGTTCCTTTCATCGCTAATTACATACATCGGGGTGTTCAATTGTATTCGGCGTGGCGCTTTTAATATTACCATGAAATTTTTTTTGTTTAGCCTCTTCCAATTTAAGCTCGTTCATAGTTCTCAGCTGAATATTTAGATTCTTTCTTATAGTTTAATCACGACGTCCTGGGCACCAAGCTAAGAAAACCAAGGAAACAGATAGAACAGAAGAACACCAGGGCGAGAGGCAGTTGGCGTGTTAGTCAGACCAGCTCCTTCTTATGGTTTAAATATCTTTAATTTTTATTTACTGGACTCCGCTTGTTCTTTAAGGCAAAACCCGGGATGCTACCTTGGTTGGAAATAAGTCAGAAACTTTTCAAGGCTTGGCCTATTTTTTGGCGTCAAGTCGTTTCGAGTGTTGAAATTTTGTTTCTGTATGTGAAATAATAGAGAAAGACTACTCTCAAAGCCCATTTTCATGGATTCAAGAGTTTTTTTTCCCCACTGTTTTAACTTCGTCTTGGTTTTTCATTACGTTGACAAATACACAATTACTATGACCAGAGGCTCGCGATCGATCGACTGATCTGATCACGACCCGGGATGTTTCATTACGTCAATCTGCTGGCCGACCCCCATACCTTTTTATGAACTATTCATCGTAGACAATAATAACTAAGCGAAAAAAATCAGCTAAACCACAAGAAAATTTTATTTCGCCTCAGTGAACGCGGCTGGATAGTGCTGTGTTTTATTTGTACATGATCTCAGACTGGGTCTAATTTACGGACTCGCGATTAATTTACGTACATGCTTTAATTTTTTTTTTGGCATCAGGTGGGACATATAAATCCGATAACACGAAAAGGTATTTTGGGTAATTCTCATACGCAGGAGATGATCAAAGTAATATATTTGCTGCCTTAAGCATACATTTAGGAAAGGAACCATATCAATTGTCCCTATGTAATATTCACCAGATTTGATGATGGTTTCAATATAGTTGTGTATTACATAACTCATAACTGGTCTTCAGAACTAAATTCATTTAAAGATCTCAAGTCATGTTTACATGAATAGTCAGTAGAAAATAAGGTCATCTTTTACTGTATAATGCTCGTCCTTAACTTTTTTCTTATTCAGGTTAGTATTTCATCGAAAGCTATTCAGTGATTTCCGAAGACATTCAAACCTATTAACAGAAGTTTTTCTAATAGAGTTCGAGTAAAAAATGTGCTGTTCATTCTGCCATAATTGTAGAAACGGAATCTACAGAGATCAGTAACCTGGAATACTCTAATTCGATACGAAATAATATTTATTGTCAGTGATCTGAAACGACAAACTAAAACATCCAGCAGAATTAGATTGTAGACGTACTAATTGCATTATGAGAGTGTGGCACATGTCTCCAATTGAGGAAAGATAATCACTATGACGCGTCAAGCGAGGAAGCCCAGTTACAAAGCTCTCTTGCACTGATCGGATGATTCCCTACTAATGTCCTTTGAAGAGGTCCGCGTTATCCATGCGCATATTCGGGCAGTTGAAAAAAAGAATATAACGATGAGTCTAACAATGGTTCCAGCGATAGATAACGCTATTGTTTCTAATAACGGTTGGACCCTCTAATTGAGTTTCCTCCGTTGACCCTTCTACTTGGGTTTGATTAAGTGTATCCTTGATAGATCATTCAATGCGTTGGTGAAAGCGCATTATTGATCAATTAAACCTTTTACCTTCGTCGCCACGGCATGAATAAGATATTAAACATCGTGGCCCACGATGATTTTTAAACTTAGCATGGGTTTTAGAAGTCACCTTATATTCTGGTTGTGTGCAGGCAGTTTTCAGGGCTTCATCCAGATGTATGACTTATTTCAACTACTCTAAAATCGAGAGTAGTGGTTATCTTTAATTCTGTGCGATGACGATCGTGCTATTTAAAGGTAGTTGACGGCATTTAATTGTTAGGCTGAACGATTATTCGAATTGGACGGTAGCAGGCAGTTATGACGGCTACATCCAACGCATTGACTTCTAAGAATGTAGTGTGAAACGCAAAATCGAAACTATTTTAAAGTCAACTGCGATCACGACCATTCTTTCTAAAGGTTCTACAGAAGAGGTTATGTTTAAAGAAATCAATATTTTATAAAACTTTCTGATCTGTCAGTTTCTGAAAAATAAGGCTAACCTTTAATATTGATTGTGCCTTGCTATTATTCGTGTCGGCTCCATTGTGGCGTGGCTTATCGGATTTGGCAATTATGACTACTGACGTCCCGCATTTTGAATAGCCATTTTTTCTAAGGCTAAGGGTCCCCTTTAACAATTGATTTTTAATGTCGTTTTCGCCTTTAATCACGACGACTACGCGCCACAAATTTCTAGGACTGAATGGAGGAGTTGAAAGAGATGCTTGCTAAAAGCACTTTGGAGAACAAAAGCCAGAGAGTGACCTAATCGACGAATTTGTCAAAACGGAATATAATTTAAGTTGACCAAATGAATCGTGGTATTATCGATTGTTAACCTATCCACGCTGCCATGCTTTTAATCAGGGATTTAAAGTTCGTTGCTTGTCGCCAAACAAACAGTGTTAGTCGACAAACCATTGGACGGCATTTTAGAAGACCTACATTATTTATGTGAAATATTGACTCTAGCTATCATTTTCTGGAAAAGATTGTTAAAGGAGAATCCTATTGCAGACACTGTCCCTAGTTTCCACATCCATGTCTTTAGTTTAATGGGCAACTAATTGGAAGGGGATAAGGCTGATCCGACCTTATACCGAGGCAACCATTGATAGTGTGAATTTGTCACGGCTCCAAAATATGCAATCACTAGAGCTGATGGAGTCTGTTTGTCTTTTACCAGTAAGCAGGCTTTCATGTCTAGCAGGCATGTGAGCCTCAAACAAGGAGTCAACTGGTGCTATGTAAAGGAGGCTTACAAGGATGCGCTTAGTACATACCCTTATTACTACAACTATTTCTAGGATTCATTACTTTTGTTCCGTCGTCGTTGTCTCCATCAGGTTCAGAGTCTGAGCTTACAAACATAACACTAGAGTCTTGGGGTTGCTTTGCCGGTCTCTGTAGGAGAAGTCACACACCTCAAATTCAATACTTCCTCCTGATTGACGTCATTTAGGAGACGTCCAACATATGCCACCAAGGCCTCACAATCTTTGGGGGCGATGGAGTTTAATTTACTTTGTGGATCTACAAATGAAGCAACTAAAAGTACATTATTTCACCAAACACAAGCCTCATACATCGAAAGCTTTGCTCTCATGGCTTTTCATGTAATCTGGATTGCAGCTCATTGATCCACTATGAGATCAACACTATTGGGAAAAAGACATCCTAAGTCAATGGCATGAATAAGTGTGAGAAGATGTTTTTGTTTACTAAGAACCTTGATCAATGATCAAACTGTTGTTGCAACAAGTTTCTTGAGCTGCAAACTATTTTTGCTGCTTCATGAAGTGTCCTAAATTTTTCAGTAAAACATGTCACCGAATGCCACTCCTTTTCACTGATCACAATGTTTCTTCTACCTGGCTGTCCAGTCTAAAAACACTCATATTATACAATACATTCCTCTTTGATGTGTTACCTACAACACTTAGTGTGTAGACTTCCATCTGGTATTCACGTCAAGCACCAATTTTCAGTTATTGGGAATCATAAGTTGTGCACACCATTGGGCCTAGCTCCTCCACCTGTCGCCCAATGAATGAATTGCAACAATAATTTGAGACACCATTATAACCAAATCTCCCGATGAGTTAGATTGCCTAGGCCTTCATGCATGTAAACCGTCAAAAACCTCCTCCGCTAGCTTTGCTACCTTTTCAAGAGTTAGGGGTTTTGGGCTTCCCAATGCCTTTTAATCAATTTTGCACTACAAAGATTGATGAGCTGCACAATACAACGGGCGTGTCGAGTTCATCCAAATGTACCCTTTAATTTTCTTACTACACCTATTAAAAATGTCATTAGCATATTTTTACTTCTGTTGCCTGGTGATAACATTGGAATAGATCAATATAAGTATGCCTTTATACTTGTTTTTTACACCATATATTTAGATTTGCAATAATACTATTAATCATGTAAGGAAAAATTGAAAAATATGATTTATTTTCCATAGTTATATTTTTATATACTTTTCTGTTTTTTAGGCTAACCCGTGTTGACTCTTTAGGGTTAACTAGATTTCTCATATCTTCTTGGAGTTTTATTTGAAAAACAAGAGTTGGGTTTATGCAATGGTGAATTTGAAATATAAATGGTTGGAAAGTAGATAACTAAGCCATCTTATAGATAACAAGAGGAGTCTCAGTATATCAAAAGCCCATTCTAGAAGCTCATTCAAATGTCCTTTCAAACTGGGTCAACTATATGCAAGAACTGTAAAACTAACAGACATTTCGAATCGGAACGGTCTATTTTCAAATCTGTGAATGAGGGCGTGTGGGTCCATGCTGGAAATCAACAAATCTTAGCATTCCAAGATGTGGAATTAAATTGAATGGCTGGGAGATTCAGGGCACTTCTATTTATTTCATTTCCCTTATCTATGTATCTCATATTGGATTTCTGCTCCATACCTGTCGTTGGAGTCGTAGTGCATCGGATTTCTGTGCTCTATTCTTGTTATACAAGAATGTGGGAGAAAGATTTCAAGTGTGATCAAGATCCTTGGAGAAAGAGCACCAACTGGCCCTTGGGGGCTGTGACACCAAGGTTGGTGTGATCTCCTTAATGCCGGATTTAAATTTTCTCACATATCTGTGTAGGTAAACATTCAAAAGGGATAACCTAGACTTCAAGGTTTCCAATGCATCAAACAACACTAATAAATTATTCCGATGCCAAAATTTACAGTGTTTATAGTCTACTGCAGGCCTAGACATGCGCCAAACCATGCGAGCAGATCGCGCTCGTGCCTCCCCGCCCCCCTTCCGGCCCTCCCCACCGTCCCCCCCCCTCCAGCCCTTGCCCCTCCCCGCCCCCCCCCCCCCCCCCCCCCCTCCCAGCCCTCCCCGCCCCCCCCCCCCCCCCCCCCCACCCCTTCTCGGCCCTCCCCGCAGTCCCTCCACCCCACACTTCCCGGCCCTCCCCGCCATCACCCCCCCCCCCGTTCTCGGCCCTCCCCGCCATCACCCCCCCACCCGTTCTCGGCCCTCCCCGCCATCCCCCCCTCTTCTCGGCCCTCCACCTCCTGTCCTCTCCCGCCCCCTCCACCCTCTAGCTGCCGCCCCGCACCACCATCGCCCCCCCGTGCCCCCCCCCCCCTCCACCCCGCCTTCTCTCCACCCTCCTCCACCTGCGGCCCCCCGTCCAACCACCGCCGCGTTCGCCGGCACCGTCTGGGCGACACGGCGGCGCCGCCCTGGCCCGTCGTCTGATGATGCCGCCGCATCGTATTATTATTTATTATTAATTATTAATTATTAATTATTAATTATTAATTATTAATTATTAATTATTAATTATTAATTATTAATTATTAATTATTAATTATTAATTATTAATTATTAATTATTAATTATTAATTATTAATTATTAATTATTAATTATATTAATAATTAAACATAGTAATTATACAACTTATATTAAGAATCAAATATACTTATTTTATTTTCCAAATCGTATTTATTTTTTTTTTTAAATCCTTCTAAATGTGCGAATTTAGTGCGTTGCGCGGTGCGCTTTTCCGCACAAAAGTGCATTGCACACCGCACAGACCGTTTTGTGCGTGCGAAAATTAACACACTCCGTGTGAATTTTCGCACTGCACCTCACGACCATCTCTATGCAGGCCCATCCTAGCACTGCTGTAGACAAAGTGCGGCCAAATATTTTCTTCAATGTTAAATCTTATGATTTTCCCTAAAAATTCTCTAACAATTCCTAAAAAAACATTTTATTATAATAACTTATTTAAAACAAAATAAATATATATTTCATTTTTCAAAAAATAGTTTTGATGAGTTCCTATTTTTTATTGATTTTCCTATTTAGAAATACTTAAAAATTCAGGAAAAAATGATTCTCGCACCTGAAATAATGATTTTAAAATATATTTGATATTAAATTTACTCGCTCAATACCACTTCATTATGCATCCCACCTTTGCTTAATGTACTCCATGTTTTATCGCATAAATTTGAGCCTTAAAAAGATTTTTTAATCCAAATTCTGGTTTATCACATGTTGCAATAGCACTCACTATTTTATCAAGAGCAAAGTCTACAAACAACTCTTTAAGTACTTAAGCGAGATATCTCCCGACCTACACCGATATCGCCAGGCGGGTCGGGAGGGACGATGACGACCACACTTCCCCGAGCGCCTGCAAGGTATCAGTTATGTATCTTTTCTTTTCCTAAACTATGGGCGTGGACGAGTGGGTTCCGAGTGTAATTGGGATATATATACTCGCTCCACGCCTAAAAACATTGAAAAACATTTCACTTAATAAATAAAAACCTCCTGGGTGGCGTCCAGGGCACAGATGGATTGGTCTACGGGCACAACCCTAGGGTTGGCCGTACCTGGCACCGTGTTTTTGCCAATAAAAAAAAAAGTACTTAAGCGAGATAGCTCACGCTGTGTGATCCATCAATTTTCTTTATCGCCGAGACATACTGTTTAAGTCGCGAACTCTCAGTAACCCAGTGGAGAGTGATTCCCAACATGGGTACCATTTGTAACATTTGATAATGAGTCTATCATATTTTGCTTCTCTCTAGCAAATAGAGCTTCGCGTAGTCACCAATTGTCTTCTAACAAGGTATTCTTGATGGCGCGGCACCGTCTAACACCGTAAGGCCGTCACTCGAGGAGCCAGCACCGTCATCGAGCCCGCCACTGACACGTGTCGAGCTGACACGATGAGCCACACCATCGACGCGCAACCCTGGGTTCAGATATTCGGCGTGACGACACGCCACCTTCGGATCATCTTACTTACTCGTTTCTCATTTTCTTTTCATCGCTTTTCGTCTTTATCATTTTGTCGTTGTAGTAAGGGGAAGAACCCATATGAGGATATCTTCCCGTCCCATCTACGTAGTAGGCCTTATAAGCCTTTTATTTTCTTTTTCCTTTGTAGTTTAAGGGGCCCATTTCATCCTTACTATATAAGGAGGGGTGGACGCCCCCCCCAAGACTACTCTTGATATTTCTTTGAAGTTTAAACGTTGGAAGTCAAAGAGTCACCATCGTGAGAAGAGGAAGAAGAAGAAAGAAGAAGAAGAAGAAAGGAGAAGACGAAGAAGAAGAAGGAGAAGGGAGGAGAAAGGAAGAAGTCACCGACGCCATCGCCATCCGCCGGCCTCTCCCCCCGCCAGCAAACCTCCCCCGGCGTTCACGCGCCGCCGCCGCACCTCGAGCTCCGCCACCGTGCCGCGCCGCCGCGGCCCAAACTGCGCCACACCGCCGCCTCACGAGTCCGTCTGTGCCTCCCTTGCTAGAACACCGCCTCTTTTGCCGCCGTCGCCCTCCCCACCACCGCACGCCACCTTCATCGTTGCTCCCGTCGCCATCCCGCTGCCTTCCGGTTGCCCGTCGTCGACGGGGGTCCAAGTTTCCCCTCAGCGTCATCGCCGACTCACCGTCGCGGGTCGGCGGGCTCGTCGACATCCAACCGACGGCCGGCTGTTCCTGCCACCGCTGGGAGGGCGGACAACCTCCTGCCCGTGTCATTTGCGCCAGAACACGCTGCTCCGCAATCCCCCACTCGCGTCGTGCGCCCACGCCGACTTGCGCTGCGCGCTCATCGCACGCCTGCGTCCCGCGCTGCACACGCCGCCGCATGGCTGTTCCTGGTCACACCGTGCCGTGCTCCCTGTGCCACGGTCTTGCGCCCTGAGTCGTGCCCGTGCTCGCGTAGTGCCCTGCGGCCTGCACCGCTCTTGTGCTGGACCCGACTGCCGCACCATGCCTCCGGCCGCCCGCGACCGTGCTCTGTCTTGCCTGTGCGCTGACGCTGGTGCTCACCTGACACCACGCACCCGCCTCCACCAACCGATTGCCGCGTTGCCGCCTCGTCGCCGTCTTCACCCTTCTGACGCCGAGCCCTGCAACCGCCGCTATCCGGATCACATTGATACGAGATATCCATCGCCAGCGCGATGAAGGTACCCCCATCTCTCTACTCTTTACGTCTCTTACTTTCTTCGGTATACTTTCGATTTGCCTCCTCCGCGCTCGGGTTAGACGTAGGTGAGAGTGAGACACGTTGAGAAAACAATGACGGCAATCTTCACCAGAGTCTTACCTGCCTGGTACGGGTCGGGTCTTCCCGACGCGTGTGAGCATATTAGCGGGGTATTCCCGTTCGGCGACGTACTCGCCCTCGACCCTCTCAAGCGAGGTTCGGGAGGTCCGTTTGACCTCACCAGAAGCAACCCCATCAATCTCTGGAATGGCAACACCGCACTTTAGCGCACGCACATACTATAGTAGGACCTTTCACGCATTCCCGTCATCATTTATACCTGTCCGTTTGCATTTTCGAACGACGCAGATCGTCGTTGTTCGATCAAGATCCTGATTCGATACTGAGCCGCTACCCTCGGTGTCGATCGGACGACGTCTTGATGACGTCGGGCATCAATTCTCGTTTTATGTTGTATATAAATAAAGTAATACCTCCCTTACACTTGTGTCATCGACGCTAATCCAAACTTGATCAGTAAGACCTATAAATTTTGTTACCATCACAAGGGTTCTCTTGAGTGCAATACTGATTGAGAAAGTATTTTTCCTAGTTGGTCATACTAATATTTTGAAAGTAGACCATTGACCATCGGACCTCAGTTTACCCTTATTTCCATCAACTTGTTTCCCTTGGAGTTGGCTTGAAGCTCCTTATGACACTTCTAGAAGTGCCTGAAAATTATTCTTTCTATCCCCTCTTTGTTTCTCACGATAGTAGTAATCACTAGAGGGTTTGTTTTCTTCCACACCCTAGATTAACTATTGTTGGATTTAAACTCTTAAAATAATGTACTGTCTCCAATTGTTTTCCATGACACTATCTTTCCGAGGTTACTTGAGTTTCCATGTTTGCACAGGTCTCTCTTGTACGATTCTGACCTCAACCATTTCAAGATTTTTATCCATTTGGTTTATATTGCTTCCAGCTTCACCATCTTCAATGGTCATAGATGATAAATAGTTTGCTCTCTTGAAGGGTCTACTTCAGGGATTTGATAAGCCATATATAAAGACAAACCTATAACAATATGGATCCAATGTGATGACTTAGTTCTTTAGATGTCTCAAATAACAACGATGCGACTGATTATATCCACCTTGTAATTTTTTTTCTAATGAAAATATCATTAGAACACCACAATCATACCAAAATAAACATGTAATTCCTTATAATTCAAACCATAATTATTAGCTAGTACCATTGATGAAGCACGAGACCCCGCTCCATCCAGGACGACACCGCCCCCCCCCCCCCATCATCGACGACACCTGTCAGCTTGAACCAAGCCCGATAGGCCTGCCAAGGCGAGGGCGAAGGTATCTAGATAGTTTCAATTTTCCCAGGCCATTATCCTCGCAAAGGCCTTTTTTGTTTGTCATTTCCCCTTCCAACCCTCTGTTGGGTTCTAGAAGCGTTGACTTGGATAAACAATATCAAAATGGTTCGCAGCGGAAGACTTGAACGAATCAAACGACATCAATAAAAGCATTGAAACGAAGTACCTTTTCACGGATCGCATCCGTGATTTCTTGGATCCTAGAGTGAGCTGAGTCAAGCTGCTCATGTGTGCAGCCTTTAGACGTATCTGCGTGGTCCTTGACACGTCAGATCTCCTCCTTCTCACTGACAGGCCCCGTTCTTTCTCCGTTGGCCTCGTTACGTTGTTCCGATCACATCAGGGATGGAGAGGGGATGTGGGGAGAAGGGATAAGAAGGGGAAAGGACCTGAACAATTCTGGCCTGGGTGAATTTCGTTTAGGGCCTTCCCCTATTTATACTAAGTTGGTATTTTTTATAAAACCCCCAAAACTTAAGTATATCATCCGATGTCCCAAAGACCATTTGCGTGTGATCCTCTAGGCCCATGTATCAGTCTAGTTCATGACTCCAGCAGCCCAATAACCTTTATTGGCCTTCCAGATTATTTAACTATATCATCATATAGATTAATTAATGTCAGATCAATTTAACCCAATCGATAGGTCAAGACTCTGACACGTAAGGTGCCAAGCTATACCTCGTGTCCTAGAAGATACAAAGGAGTGTGTATCAACTCACTCATGGAACCTGTTTGTCATCGGTTACCGTGTATGTATAATCCCTCATCCACTTGATGCTCCTTGGACGACTTAGGGTATGGTCAACTGTCAAACCCTAATCGATCATCCAAGTTAGTACTGATGCATTCGGAAATCATCAGAGAACTCTTCTATGATATTTCACTACCTTGGCCAAAAACTTCATCGCATCATCTTCCTTGAGCTGTCACCTCTTATACCGAGGGTGGACGATCCCATCTTGACCAGTCAATCGCCTTCGTGTACTTCTTGATGCACCCGAACTAAGACCGTTTAGAATCCCATGATTAGAGACTCGTTGGCCATAGCCAAAGTACAACCGTCCGTCCACAAGACGTCTTTGGTGTCTCAGGTCTAAGGACCACTTACACAACCGTGACGTGAATCAACCTGATTGACAGTTTGGTATAGTACCATTCGGGGATTCGTACGGATCAATTTAGTGAACTCTTTCCACTAAAGAGCACCCACTATCTATCCTTAGTGTCGCCAGACTAATGGCTACGGGACCGGCCATACTCATCATATGAGTGAGGTTAGCTAGTGCTATTCTATCCGGATACTTCGATGTCCTTCTCGCGTATCCTTCAAATAGGAATTTTTAGAACGCATGCTTAAAGACTAGTGATTTCTGTATTACAATCTCATCATAATTCACTAAGTCCAATCATGTATTCATGGACATCATTATACGCGTCACATGTGCACTAAAATGAATATGTTTTATTAACGAACATGGAATGAGATGTGGAATGTGTCATGGGCTTGCCGGCCACATATATTTCCATCACCCTCTTCCCTTTTGTTTTGTTTTAAGACATCTGTATTAGTGATCTTAAGAGGGGGCCCCTTTCCTAATGGGTTCCCCCCCCTCTTTTGGTCCTTCCTTAGGGCCCATCACCCTCCCTACATAAGGGAAGGAGAGGGCGCCCTAAAAAGATAGGAACATTTGAATTTTTGGAAAGAAAGTATCCCCGTTCCGTCGTCTTGTGAGAGGAAGAAGAAATATAGAAAACAAAAGGAGTAAAAAAAAGAGAGTTAGAGAGAGTAGGGCGGAACGAAACGGGGCCGACAACCATCGCCCGTTCCCCGTTCCGTCGAGTCCCATTTTGTTGGGACTCCACCAACGAAACCCTAGCCCATGCGTGCAGCAATGTGATCAGCCCTGCACCACTGCTGCTCGAGATCCGGTCGTGGCCGCCGGCGGAGACCTTGAGACCGCCGTAGCCGTTGGATCCCATCACCAGAGCCCTAAGGCCGCCACCCTCTGCCACCCAAGCCGTGGCCGTAGTCAATCACGGCTGCAGCCTATGGCCTCAGCCAATCACAGCCGCAACTTTCGCGGCCACAGTTAGGGCCGTCGTCGGCCATCCCAAGCCATGAGCGTCCATAGCCATGACTACAGCCGCGGCTACCAGCCGCAGGCGCTCTCGGTCGCTCTCGGCTGTTCGCAGCCACCATCGACATCCCACGGCCACCTTGAACTGCCCTTGGCCAACCTGCACCGTCGTCGGACCTTCACGGGGCTGTCTGCTACGCCCTGTGTCTCAACCATAGGCCACCGCACGTGATGTTGTCGCCCACACCATCGCTCGATCTGGCGCATCAGGCCACCGTCATTGCCGCCATCACCCGCGCTGCCAACACACCATCGTCGCACCCTCGTGTCGTCCGAACCGTTGTTGCTTGTGCTCCTCGATGCCCACGGTCTGCGTCTTACCTCGCACGCCACGTCACGTGCCCATCGCCGCTGTTGTTCACTATGGTAGCCGCGCACCACGGTCCACGCCGTGTCATCTCACTCCTCCTTCCAACTTTGCTTCAGCGTCACCGCTCTTGAGCCGCGCCACATCACCAGTCATGCGACATTGTGGTGTCACCAGCACAACTCCACTGACATCGCCTGCCGCCACTCTACATCGACAGGCAAATGACTCCGGGACGACGTCGCCAAGAGGTACCTAGCTCCTCTAGGCCACCCGTTAATTATCTTTGTTTTATGCCCTTTGATTGCACTCCACCGCACTGGGGATAGAGTAGGTGAGAGGGTAAACGGACACGAGAGCGTCCAACGAGCATCTTTCCCATGTACAGGCCGAGCCCGTCCGTTATAGAGAGCACCAACGGATTTTAATCCGTTCGGTGTTGTAGACTTCTTCGTCGCTCTGACGAGGGTCAAGAGCTCGGTGAACCCCACGAGTTGGGACCTGCACGTATCGCCACCTATGGTTATCATCGCATCACGTAGTCGCATCTCTGCAAGTCCACACGGAGGGACAACGACTTCGATGACATCCACGTATCATCTCCTCAGTATCCAAGTATCACATGGGTACACCCCCCCCTCAGGACGATGACATCATCGTCGTCCTGCATCAACCATTTTCTTAAGTAGATAGGTGGAGAGACATATACATGTATTGATACAAGGATAGTAATGCCACACATGACCACACACCATCACAAGAGTGACACAACTCACACCGGAGACGTCCCATGTCATGACACATCGCCATGCTTCCCACCCTGGATTCAAGCATCATTTAAAATAGTTTTGAATTTCACAATTATTTAAAGTTATCTGTTCCCTCCAAGGCATATAAATATGCCAATTTTGTACTTAACTTCTTGGAGATCATCATTGGGATTCAAGTTTTCTTCTAAAGAAATTGCCAAAGTTTTCTCTCCGTCGCCACTAATGCCGTTGATGTCATCGCCACCGCTACTAAGAGGAGGCTGTCCTCCCCTACGCCTTGGTCTAATCCCAAACCTCCCCAGGACTTAGTGTCTTTAGTGCACCACCATTGTCGCACGTCGCACGTAACCTCTTATGCTGTTGTCCATCGTGCAGAACCGCCTGTGCCGTCGCTTGTCACGCGAAACCACCCGCGTCGTCGCCCGTCATGTGCAACCACCCACGTGGTCGCCCATCGTATGCAGCCGCATGTGCCGTCATTTGTTACACATAATTGCCCGCGCCATTGCCTATCGGGCCCAGCTACCCGCCCATGCAGCATCCTACCCCTACAGCTCTGGCGCGCGCAGCCACTTGCTTGTGCGGCACTGCTCGCAGCCGCTTAGCCCCCAGGACCACCTACAAAGCCACCACTCGTCGCCCCTACCGTTTAGGTTTCGGGGAGCTGCCCTGATTCCTACAAGGTGGCGACTCCCCCCTTGACCCCACCCACACCCCCCCTCCCCAACTGACCGCAAATATGATTCCACATCCACCATGTCAAAGAGCACATCAATTACTCCTGCCAACGACACGTCGACAACTTTTTGCATTGCTCCTTTGCACAATGCCCATGCTAAAGGTCCATTCTTCCCTCTTAGGTGTCGGTATTACTTCTTCTAGTGTTTTCCACCACCGGTGGACATAGCCGAATAGGTTTGGGTCCTTTTGCAATCGACCATTTGTAATATTGAATTTGGAGCTTTGTTTTCACTGTAGTGGTTGTAACACAATCCTCCCGCCCTTGACCAATGAAAGGGGTTGCACCATCAACAAATGATCGTGTTGATTGGTCGTGTGTTTTACCCATCCTTAGTTATTCCTTAGTCTATCCTACCTGCATCAATCCTAGTCATCATGCATTACAAAAACACCTATATAGCTGGATATACATATAGATTGATACATGGTTAAATAGATATATAGATAGGTACATTCAGATAGATATGAAAATATATACATAGGTATATGTGATGGTCAATATTTAATTGACAGGTCGAAAACATATATGTTGATTCATTTTTTAAAAAAGTAGACTATGCTGTAGTGGATAAGAACGATGATCAAATGAACAAAACATAAAAAACTTCCATTCATAGGGGTCCTTATATGGAAACCAAGATTTTCAACCCAGCACCTTTTTTAACTTGGCTTGGAAATGACAGAGCAGCATGTCAAATTCTGCTGCTTTCAATGCTGCATTCAAATCAGGCTACAAAATAATGGGCATGGGGTGTGAAGATACATGTAGAAGATAGGGAACATGGGAGCTGTAGTAGGGATGGAAAAAATGGGAGCAAAGTGCTACTAAGGGGAGGAGGGTGAGAAAACGTGGGGAGGGGGCGGGCTAAGGAGAAGGGAGGGAAGAGAGTGAAAGGAAAAGATAAATGAAGGGTGCATTGGTTGCTGATAATAACAAACTAGATTAATATTATTATCCTTAAATACATATTTTTACAAATCATTTTTAAATTTTTACTTGTATGATCCACCATTTCAAGTTATAATGTATTATCCACCATTAGTTGCTGAATCTTGATTCTTATATGTTTTATTGATTTTTTTATACGAACCCCACTTGATTCTTGAGTTTCTCACTACTTCTTTATTTTTATTTAAAATAACCCAACGTAGGTAAACAAAATAGTAAAATTAGGAAACAAGTGGGACTAAATGATGGCGAGGACGCCAACATCTCATCGACAAATGCATCACCACAGTCAATCGGAGTCAACACACATGCTTTGGACCACGGTCAACTGGAGTCAACCGAAGTCAACCCGCCACGGTCAACCGGCGTCAACCCTAAAGCTGACACGCCACAAGCGCCAACTTGCACGTCTCCACCCGCGCACGCCTCTACGCGCGTCATGACACGACGCCAAAGGTAGATTCACAACTGCCCTTTGGCGTGACACGGTGCACGTCTTTATTTTCTCGTCTTTACTTTCTCATCAATTTCTCTTTCCTCCAAGGCCTATATAAAGGCCATTGTTTTCCAGAAACTTTTAGGCAGTCATTAATTCAAGAATTGAGTTTTGTTAACTCTTCTTGGAGGACTGCCCAGCCTCCCCTATCCTTCTTAACCCTAGCCATCGTCGCCGCCGCCGCCGCCACTACCGCCGCCGCCGCCGCCTCACGACGTCGGCCTCACATCTCTATTTTCTCTCTCTCTTTCTCTCTCTTGTCTGCGAGCCTTGGCCGCCCAAGCAGCCCTGCCAAGGCTGCTCAGGCAGCCCCGACCAGGCCGCCAAGGCAGCCCCAACCAGGCCGCCCAGGCAGCCCCGACCCGGCCGCCCAAGCAGCCCCGACCAGGCCGCCCAGGCAGCCCGACCAGGTCGCCCAGATTGCCCAGCCAGAGCCACCCAGGCAGCCCCACCAAGGCCGCCCAGGCAGCCCCGACCAGGCCGCCCAGGCCGCCCAGCCAAAGCCGCCTACGTAGCCCCGTTAAGGCCGCCCAGGCCGCCCTGACCAGGCCGCCCTAGGCAACCCTCTCTAGGGCTGCCCAAGAGCGCCCAAGACTGCCCAAACCGGGCCGCCCGAGGCCGCGATCAGGAGGCCCCTGTCCGGGCGCCGTCCGTGCTTCGAGCCGCGCGCGCTGCATGCGCTCGGGTGCGCTCCGCCGCAGTCCGCGCGCTCAGCGCCCGCGCGCGCTGCTCTGATCGCTCCGCGCACCCTTCGCGTGCTTTGCGAGCGCGGGTTTTCGCTCACGCTTGATTTTGCGCCCACGACAACTACACTCAACCATGGCCGTTCAACGCCCGGAACGTCCAGCCTCGTCCTCATCGATTGGCCCGCTCAACGCCCAGTTTCACCCAGCTTTGTCACGATCAGAATTGCCCGCGAACTCTTCATGCACTACGGTGCCGAGGTACTCCTTAACTCTTTGGTGTCGACGTGTTCTCCGTTCAGTGTCTCCTCGAGAAGTTTCCATCGCGTCAGATTTAGATTTGGTTTGGATCTTCTACTCATCCTCCCTCATTCTTGAGAGTTTCCTCGCAACGCGAATTCAGGTATTGATTTCGGTGCTTAGGCATCGTCGCGGTGGGGGAAGACAGTACTCCCGCCCTCGAAAGGGTCGGAGCTGCACCACCAGATTTTCATCGGTTTTAAATCCGAATCCGGCCGTAAATTTCTGTGGATTGTTTTATCCCTCACACTTATATCCTACCCTTAGTCCGTTTATCCTGTCGTCCTGCCCTTCCTCGCCTTCCATGTAGTCATCCTACGTCACTAAAGGAGAAACCCAAGCCATCTCCTTGATAACAAGAAGAAGGCCGATATACAAGAAGGCTTATTTAGAAACCCATTCAAGTCTCTCTAAGAACTAGGTGAACTAAAGCCAATAATTGCGGAACTAGCCCTCAAGTTGCACTTAAAATGCCTGTTTGAAATCTAGGAACAAGGAAGCATAAGTCTACGCTCAGAATTAAGTAACTGTAGGCCTCTAAACCCTTGGAACTAAATCTAATGGATCATAGAGTTTGGGCACTATTATTTGGAGCTTTTACCCCTTCTCTTTGTATATCATGTCCTATTTTTTCTCCCTTCTTGTTCTTGGAAGTCAAGTGCATCAGGATTGTTTGTTCCACTGTTCTTATAGCATAGTGTAGGAAGGAGAGTTCAATGCTACCCACAAATTTTGGAGAAAAAGCGCCACATGGACCTTGGTAGAAGTGACGACAACGTTTGTGTGATCTCCTGAATATTTGATTTGTATTTTTTTCACCTTTTCCAGTTGTCATTGTCCTACTCGATAGATGGTAAATGCAAACTATTGTAGAAATATCTCGCGTAATCATAAATATTATCATCTAAATGTCAATAGTTGCATGTTATCTTACTTTAAACTGATTGAACCTGTCTTTACTGTGAATTTATTATTTTTAAGTTTTTCTGACAAGTGTGTTTGACTTTGGATTGAAAAAAAATATATTTTACAGGGAAAATACAACTTATTTTTTATAATAACATTGTTTCCTATCTTTTATGGAGTTTTCACATATTTTCTCACATTTTCCAACATCAGATTGGCAGAGATATTCCTTTCTTAATGTGGAAGGCAGGATGAGCTGGAGATAGCTGGAGGAGAGTGAAAAAATAAGCAATCGGATGGCCATGATTCATGAAAATAGAAACCTTGATATTTCGAGATTGAACTGTCAAGTTGATCTGGAATTTGAGGGTAGTTTTGTCTTTTCATGGTTTTCCATCCATAAGAGATACTTGTAAAATACCATTGACTATCAGATTGAGAAATGACTTCAAACTTTCCTCAACCTTATAGGCCAAAAAATGACACCACAAGCTTTAAAGTCACACTTTTTTTGTAGTTCTTGAGTTATTCTGGAGAGTTTCTTCTTCCGCTTGTTAGATTATTCTGGTTTGCTGCCAAAATGGCAAACAAGGGTCAACTATTTCTGCTCTTGAGGGCAGTATTGATGGGATAGCATCAGCTTAGTTCAAGAGTGCAGTCTAAATCAAAAAACAAACTACGTAGGACATTTACCATTGCTAGGATCTCATTTATATGGGATCTATTATTACCTACACCCTATTCAGCACTTATATTCAGTCCTCCTTAAAGATATTGCGTCCCTAGAGGGAGAATCAACATCAAGAAGGGGTAGGATTTCTTTCCATCCATTGCTTCACTTAGGTATTGATAATCTTAATAGGATGAAGCCCTAAACACCATAATTATTCACATCATTCATTCAGGTGATATGAATATTTAGGAGAACGTTCAGATAGCTTGATCCCCTTCTCTCCTTTAGCATGGTATCTCTATTTATTAGGCATTACATTCCTTCATGTGATTTCTAACTTCTAGAACCATAAATAGATTCAGATTTTAAGGACAGGTCCCTCCATGTGGATCGACCCTTTTCTTATTCTATGCTTTCTATACTTTGAAAAACATAATTTTACAATTTTTTGCATAAGTTTAAATCCAAATGACACCATTAAACTTGCATTTAATCACACCACTTTTGGGATTATAATTAACCGCGACTTCAACATTTTGAATGGATCAAGTGACACTCAAAAAGTCTCCTTATACCAAAAGTTACAATATTTTCATCTAGTACCATTTGCTACCAATTATTTGGCCCACAAATTGTGTCCCAATGAGCACAGGCGCTCGTGGATTTCAATATAGGAAGGCAATCCAATGGTGCTCTTTAATATTAAATTTTTTCCCTGCCCCAAAAATTCTAAGATATTCATATAAATCACATAAAAGTTTTAGAACGTATCTAAAACAAAAAATATATATCATTTGTTTAAAATAGTTTTTACTAATTTTTGTTTACTTCATTGATTTTCCTATTATGAAAATAAATAAAACTCCACAAAATAATAAATAACTTAAACTATTTATTTGGAGTTATATTTGAACTATAATGTATTATCACATTGCTTTCTCTTAGTTGAATAGACCATTATTTACCTTATTCTGGGCAAAGAAAAACTTACAAATATGGTTGCATAAACGAGAGCCTTAAAATTACTTATTTAACCCATGTTATTGATTACTAGTAAATCACCTGGGGCGCGGTGAAGGGGGGTAGGGGTGTGGGCAAGTGCTAAGGAGGAGGTGGGGGCACCGATACAAGGGGAGGAGGCTCATAGAAATAGCTTATCGAATATGGGAGAGATGAGAAAAGGGGTTGACATTGGGGGACTACCAAAAACAATAGGTTTTTTAGTAGTCTGGTCTTTTTTGCCAAATTTTATTTTTGAGTCAGTTTCATTTTTTCTCAAGGTATTTCACATATCTATAGATGTCTATGTTGTAGTATTGATATACGTGATGTACGTGGTGAAACTATTGTAAGATAGAATTAATATATCGTCAGGTGCCTTAGCATTGGCCAATAACTCTATTAAGGCTAATGATTATTGTTCCTGTATGTTACAAAATAGATTAGCTGTAGGTTTTTAATAATTTGATTTTTCATCAGCCCCATATTCTTATTTTCCAATCCAGGACACTCCATGTTTTCAAAATAACTGTGTGTTGACAAAATCTGGCTTTTTCATAGTGTGTATATATTTTTTATCTACCATCCCGAGATCACGGGACAAAATATAATTTTATTTGTTTCCCCATTTGTGAAGTTAATAAAAATACATCCTTTTTTTGTAGTTATGAAATAAACGTGATTAAGATGAGGTGCTGAACATATTGTTGGCTAAAGACAGATTTCCTGGATAAATCATAGTAAAAATGAAGTTTTTTTTAGGTTATTTGCTAAACACCAAAAAATAAAATATTCATCATTTACTTTTCTATATGTCATTTTTTTTGGTGATCAATTTTACCATAAAAAATATCTATATGACCAAGTGATTATCTACAAATGGCTGCTAATTACACATATTAAAATTTCCCCACAATGAAAACATACAGGTCAGCACTTCGGTTTTAGGCAAGGTGCACACAAGATGGATAAAATGGTTTAATATCTTTATGCCATTACATTGGGAGGGATGGTTAACAATTTGCAATTCCATTAGATACTTGGTGACTACTAAATCAAAAAGTTTTGGTTGTTTAAATAAATTATCTTTCCAATATTAAAAATTAATTTATACAACCAGATTCAATTCACCTCTAAGCATTTTCTCTTAAAGGGACACATCATACAAATACGAAGCACTTAATTACATATCACATTCATTAAGCTTCTTGAAGACATGAGTCTCCTCGAGGACCTCTTGAGCCAGATCGATATCATACTTACCAGATTTGTGGGTACTGCCATTTAGCCACAATGATCCCATCTTCTGTAAACTCCAAAGTGGCACAACACAGAACCCAAGAATGTATTCATAGTTGTAGCTTCTGAATCTCATCCACTTCCCTACCTTTACGCCTTTGACCATCTTCCATACCATTCTCCCCCTTGAGAGCATTTTTTGGGTTTCATTTAATTGCAATCAAGATTATAACAAAACGTGTGATATCTTCTGTCACGCAGAATGACCATGACTGTCAAGGTCCGCTCATGCCAAAATTTCTTCAACTCTGTTCCAGAACTCCAGTTTTATGACTATTCATGGAATTTAAGAGGTTAATTATCTCCATTAAGGGCCTACATCCTCCTCAACTCTCGTGTCTTGTATCGACTACAGTAGTAAACTAACTGTGTCATTCATAGCTTACTATAAAAAACTATGTGGAGATATAAAATGATGGAGAAAAACAAGTAAACTGAAAATATGCAAGTTATTTATTCCATTGGATTATCATTTCCTAAAAAAGTCTCATTTCAAAGGTAATTTCAAAAGGTTCATTTTATGCAGTAAATTTCTATATGCCATGTGTTGAATTTAACTAATGCAGTTCCCCCCCTTTCTCATATCACTAATACTATTTATTCTCTCCCTGTTATATATGTGTGGCACAGATGATATAAGCTTGGTTCAAACTGTTGACCCTAGCATAGTGGTTTCTGACTCTAGAAGAGTCATGCTAGTAATAGGTGGAATATTATCTCAAATCTAAAAGGTTTTCAGAACGTGTAGTAATTGTTGCTTGTAAAAAGCTATGCGCATGGATGGCTAATCTAAGGATAATATCCATTTTGTACAAGCTACGTAGAGCTTCTGGTAGAATTTCATCACGTTTTGGGTAGCATTAAAGGTAAAGACTTGTGAAAGAGGGATAATATGCAAAAGTGTATGTGCTCAGTTCATAAGGTTGTAATTGTTTATACCTCTGCATCAATGACAAGAAACCTGTATGGGTTTGGTCCAGAATGTCAGCAATGAAGCAGTTTTGGCAGACTTTATAGGCAAATGGTGCATAATGTTTGGTCAAATAAAGGAACCAACCATGACCACTACCACCACTATATGATTCCATCACCTTATGCTTTAAAAATTTTATGATTTCATGTCCATGACCCTACATGAAGTAGTTAGGTAATTGAAACAGAAGAAACCAAACAGTTTTTATTTAAAAATGTTGAAAATCAGTTCTATTGGCACATTTACTGAGCAAGATAAAACATGATGGATAAAGTTATAATAGATGCGGATCACCATGTGGACAAGGCCTAGGCCATGGATGATTACATAGCACGAGAAGTTGTGATCACAGTGATGAGGGTGAGCAAATGTGCTGCATTTATCACTTAATTAGGTTTTACATGTATTTAAAAATAACTGATACCTATTTTGGATGCTTCAATAGAGGATACATAAGAAGACCAGCGCGGCCAAGGTGGAAGAAGCACACCTAGTGGAACTGATGCTGACTTTCCATAAGCTGACTGGCAAAGTTTTGTCACTGGGTGATAAACAAATTTCATACGATATCTAATTTATTGACACATGAACTATAAAACATATTCTTGTTAGTATACACTTACTAGACAAGACATTAGAGGTTCCTATTCTCTGTCTCACCCTCTCTGGATCACTATTCCTCTCCCTCTCCCTCTTCCTCTTCTTCTCCAATTCTCTGTCTCCCCCTCTCTCAATCACTCTTCCTCTCCCTCTCCCTCTCCCGCTTCTTCTCCAATTATCTGTCTCCCCCTCTCTCAATCACTCTTCCTCTCCTTCTCCCTCTCCATTTCTATGTCCCTCACTCTCACGGTCTCTCCTTTTCTCTCCCATTCCCTCCCCCTCTCCATATTCTTCTTTCTTCACACACGTCCACTTACTCTCTCCCTCCCCCTCTCCCTCTTCTTGCCCAATTATCTGTCTCCCCCTCTGTCAGTCATTCTTCCACTCCCTCTCCCTCTCCATTGCTCTGTCTCCGACTCACACTGTCCCTCCCGGTCTCTCCCTCTCCCTCCCCCTCTCCCTAATCTTCTTTGTTCACACACGTCCTCTCCCTCTCCCTCTCCCTCCTCTCCCTATTCTTCTTTCTTCCCACACGTCCTCTCCCTCTCCCTCTCCCTCCTCTCCCTATTCTTCTTTCTTCACACACGTCCTCTCGCTCTTCCTCGCCCTCCTCCTCTCCCTATTCTTCTTTCTTCACACACGTCCACTCACTCTCTCCCTCTCCCTCTCCCTTTCCAATTCTCTGTCTCCCCCTCTCTCAATCACTTTTCCTCTCCCTCTCCATATCCCTCTTCATTTCTATGTATGTCAGTCACACTGTCCCTCCCGTTCTCTCCCTCTCCCTCTTCTTCTCCATATTCTTCTTTCTTGACACACGTCCCCTCACTCTTTCCCTCTCCCTCTCCAATTCTCTGTCTTCCCCTCTCTCAATCACTCTTCCTCTCCCTCTCCATTTCTATGTCTGTCACTCACACTGTCCCTCCCGTTCTCTCCCTCTCCCTCCTCCTCTCCCTATTCTTCTTTCTTCATATACGTCATCTCCCTCTCCCTCTCCCTCTTCTTCTTCAATGCTTTGTCTATAGAGTTGGTTGTTCAGTTATCCAAACTCTCACTCTCTCTGTATGGTTTCTGTTGGCACCCGGCAGTAGCACTGTTTTGGCGCGGATTTGGCAGAGCATACTGAGCATTTATGAAGTCCTCCAAAATTCCGGTTTCTTAGTTTTTGGTATATTTTACTTCTTGAATTTGATTTCAGTTCGTGCTGTTTTGGCTTGGTGTTTCCAAATAATTTCCTGTTCTCTATGTTGATTTCACTCTCTCTCTCTCTATGTCAGCAAAAAATTTTGGTTGTATTGATCATTGCTTAATAAGACATATTTGTCTAAAAAGGACCTACTGTCACAAAAAATGTTGGTAGTAAGTTATCTGTTCTTGATTCTATCTTACTATTGTTCTGAAGTCATTCAATACTGATGTCTCTGTCCTATTACGAAGGAATGGTGGGCATACCCTTGATTAAAATTTGAAAACCATGGTATTGAGTTTGATCCATGAAGCAAAATTCTCTTGGATAAACCAAGGTATTTATTCTGTCATGTGTCAAATTCGATCAGCTAACGTTTGGAAACATTTCTGCTGCTTTCTATCTATCTTTGTCTCCCAATTGATTTATCTATCTTTCTCATCATTTAGGATGAACTTGTAATTTAAGATGCCTAGAACACCTCGATCGCATACTTCTGCTTCCTCTGAGAGCTTTGCATCGACAAAGGGGAGTGTTAGCCACAGCCAAAAGAAGAGAAAGAGAAAGAATGAATGCACTGCACGGATACACTTCACTGAGGTGGTGCCTAGGGTTTTCACATGCAATTTATGTGCGCCTCGTACTAGGGGTCTTGTAGTGACAATAGAGCAGAAAAAGTATAGTTGCAGTACAGTCCTATGGCGACATTTGCTAAATCTATTGCGTAAAGAGTATAACGAATTGAAGGTTCAAGAAGGAAGCTCTTCTAACCAACCGTTAGTGCCAAACATCTTTGACCGACAAAGTACAGAAAATTTTACTTCCCTGGTCGCAGGTCAGAGACGAAAAAAGAAGAGCTCGTATGCTTCATTTGTTAGTCAGCCGCACCATGGAATATTGTATATAAAAAATACTTCAGATGACTATTGCGATACATCGCACAAGAGGCGATATGGATTCCATCGACAAGGGCTGTGAAGGAAAAAGCTTTCACACTTAACACTGAGTTAAAGATCGGTATTCATGACCGATTGGAGAGTCCCGATTAAGTGGCCATTACTCTAGATTGTTGGACTTCTGCCAATCGAATCTCATTTATAGGACTCACCGTTCATTGGATAGATACAGAATGGAAAATGTGTGAATGTGTCCTCGCTATACGTCAGTTGGAGGGCTCGCATAGTGGGGAGTGCTTGAGCGAGATTGTGTTGGAGGTTCTGGCCGATTTTAAGTTGAGCGCAAAGGTCTGTACAGTTACGACGGAAAATTCTTCGAATAATTTAATAATGATGGCGACATTAGAACGAGAGTTGCGCGTAGTGAGTCCCCGTTTTACTACAAAGAGACATGTGTTGTGTATTCGCACATGATCAACTTAGTTATGCAGGCCAGACTGAAGGTGCTCGATGTCGTCAATGATGGGCCCGAGGCAAGCTTCATTGATGAAGTAGACCTCACAAACCTTGACAACGTGTTTAATGCATAGGAGTCGGACCCTCCTGCAATTTCCTTAGGGGACGCTGTTTGGTGCCTAAGAGAGGTGGTCCTCGCTATACAAGGATCGTCGATGAAAGGGGCAAAATATTTTTCCTACTACCGACTGTTAAATATGCCAAACACGATGAGGATCTCGATAGATTGCCCTACAAGGTGGAGCTCAACTTTCAAAATGCTACGCGGGTGCATTGAGAAGAAATTAGTTATTGATATGATGATGTCAAACATTCTTCGCAAATGTTCTTTACTTGACGCAAAATGGGACCTAAAAAAAAATTTGTTGACTACGTCAAACCACTCCGGTACGGTACCTCTGTTGCTGTTCGGAGCAAGTCACCAATGTCAAATGAGGGTATAGACATTATTAAGGGAGTGATGAGGCATCTTGAGCATATTAGAGTGGGAGTAACAAACTCCTCCATGCTTCCTATTGGGCACGCTATGTCCGCTAGGCAAAGGAATGCCTTTTCTTATTTATGTTCCGCTATGTGGGCGAAGTTAGAAAAATATGTGTCCTTATTGACACGAAATGAGGCTTTCCCTATTGCCTCTCTACTCAACCCATCCACAAAGCTTCGCTTGATTGATCCACAAGCTAAGAATGATGTTCTATCTACCGCTCACAATATCATGGAGACCCATTCAGTATCCAAGAATGTTGGAAGTCGACCCACCAAAACATCTGCTCTATCAACGACGAGTGATTTCATACAAATGGAGCTAGAAGAACTACTAGATCCGTCTGAATGACCACAAAGAGTTGATCATATTGAGGAGCTCGACGTATATGTGACGACCCCCCTAGCTTTTGGTACAGAGGTGTTCCATTGGTGGAAGACGGCAAGTAGCATGAACTACAACGCGAGTGTTTTTGTCTCAGAAAATTCCCTCTATCAGAAAGTCTGCCATGAATCTCATCTATGTACATCAATGATTTGATGACTATTGTTGTTCCAACTGAGAACCCATCTCTCCCATTTGCTTCACTCATGTTGTTTCTGCTAGATCGCTATCTCTCTATACATTTCTTTGTTTCTATATCCTCATTTATTAATCTTTTAAATGTTCCTTAACAGTTATGTTTGTCTCTTAAGGTCTGGTCCTCTCTCTTTGACTCTCCTGATTGGTTTTAAACACAATTCTTTCTGAACATTTTTTGAGTGCCTTGGAACATCATTCATCACTTAAATATTATGACATCTCTCACAAAATGCAGGTACATCCACAGCCACACGGAGACAATGGAGGGTGCACGAGCTAGAAATAGGTGCGCACCATGGAGGAGTGTGCAACTTCTTTGACGACGACTGCAAAAGCAACTCCATGAACCGACTGCTGTTGTCATCAGCTCAGACTCCGAACCAGACGGTGATGACATCAATACACACACAAACAACACAGATGGAGGCAGCATAGAGCAATTTTGCCCAGTTCAAGAAATATTTATTGGGACAAGTACCAAGCGCATCGTTATAGAATTTCGTCCTACCCCGTCTAAAGACTTCAGCCCTGTGACACATGGAGGAGAAGTCCTGAGTACTCAATGGGATGAGAACACATTTTGGGAGCATCACAATTTTACCCTAGCAATGATTGATGTTGTCCAAAAAAAGTCATCGTATCACCTCCCAAATCCTTTGATGTTTATAGAACTAATTTGGTAGAACATCTTTTATGTTTCCAAAATGCACTTGAACTTTTCCATCTATAAATGTTTGTAATATGATTTACGGAATATTGAATTGTTAGGTATATATGACTATTTACGTACACATTACGTATATATTTGTTCATCCATAGTTGAAGTCATACAAAATTTTCACTCATTGTCTCATTAGGTCTGTAATACTAATTGTTGTTTAGCATGGACTCATTAATTTTGTCATTTAAACTTTTGGTGAGTAATGCCAAGCTTAAAAGTGAACAACTTTAAGCTCAAAAATTAAAACTTAAAAATGCCAAGTTTAATTTTGTCAATTAAACAACTATGGCATGTTTGCAGATACCAGAGTTGTGTAAATAGTACTTTTTTACACGACCTACTCTACATATAAATAAATTAGTATGGCCGTTTCTCTATCATTTTAGTCATTTTTAATTAAAACTCTCAAAAACAATTTTAATCAAACTATCTCTTATGTAAAAAATTATAATAGCTTTACTACTAAAGTTTCTCTTCATCTTATAATAATATTAATTAAAATTTCTCCTCGCACTTGTCATCTTCTGGAATTTGCCTACATCTTAGTAAACTATTTCATCATGATAACAAACACACCCTAATAACCTCTCCATTTAAATTACTATCCCCCTCTTTTATTTATTACTATAATATATAATAACATAGAATATTTTTATCTTATTATACTTTGCTAAATGTAGAACGATTTTTTTCCAACTCTGTGCAACTTTATGCAATTTACGAGCAATTATATGCAATTTTTCACTTTATGTGCGAATTTTGATTGTTTTGTTTGAATTTGTTCAGTTGTGTGAATTTGTTCGGTTTGTGCAAATTTGTTCGGTTTGTGCGAATTGTTCGGGTTGTGCGAATTTGTGCGATTTGTGCGATTTGTGCGAATTTGAGCCAATTATGCGAATTTGTGCGAATTGTGTGAATTTTTCGAACATCTGTTCTAATTTTTGCACATAAAAAGAAAACCACAACGAACAAACCCTGTGAGGTTTGTTTGTGCAAATTTTTTGTTCGTTTAAACGAACAGAATAGAACGAGCATATCTAATTTTTAGTCTTTAAGCATGTGTTCTAAACATTCATATTCGAAGGATACGGGAGAAGGACATCTAAGTATTAAGATAGAATATCACTATCTATCCTCACTAATATGATAAGTATGGTCGGTCTCGTAGCCATTAGCGTAAAGACAATGGGTACTCTTTAGTGGAAAATGTTCACTGAATTCATCCGTACAAATCATTTAATGGTATTATGCCAAACTATCAATCAGGTTTATTCACGTCATACTTGTGTAAGTGGCCCTTAGATCTGAGACACCAAAACATATTGAGGACGGACGGTTGTACTTTTACTATGGTCAACGAGACTATAATCATAGGGTTATAAGCAGCCTTAGCTTGGGTACATCAAGAAGTTTACGAAGATGATTGAGTGGTCAAGATGGGATTGTCCACTCTTCGTATAAGAGGTGACAACTCAAGGAAGACGATGTGACAAAGTCCCTGTCCAAGGTAGTGAAATATTGGAGAAGAGTTATGCGATGATTTGTGAATGCATCGGTACTAACTCGGAAGACCGATTAGGTTTTGACAGTTGACCGTACCCTATGTCATCCAAGGAGTGTCAACTAGATGAGAGACTATACATATATGGTTACTGATTATGAAAATGTTCCATGAGTGAGTCGATACACACTCCTTTATCTCTTTTAGAACACGAGGTGTAGCTTGGCACCCCACGTGTTGGAGACTTTACGTATCGATTGGGTTAAATTGATCCAACATGAATGAATCTATATGATGATATAGTTTATTAATTTGGAAGGCCAATTAAGTTTATTGATACATGGGCCTAGAGTGATACATGGGCCTAGAGGGCCACACACAAACGATCTTTTGGACGGCAGAAGATATTCTTAACTTTTGGGGTTTTAACGAAAAATACCTACTTAGTATAAATAGGGGGAGTCCTTGAACGGAATTAACCCAGGTCAGAATTATTCAGGGGCCTTTCCTTCTTCTCCCCTCTCACAACACCCCTCTCCGTGCCTGATGCGATTGGAACGGCATAACAACAACAACGGAGGTGGAACAGGGCTCGTCAAGGAGAAGGAGGCAATTCAACGTGTCGAGGATCGCGTGGATACGTCTAGAGGCTGCATATTTGAGTAGCTCAACTCAGCTTGCTCCAGTATCCAAGAAATCATTAATGCGATCCGTGTAAAGGAATTATGTTTCGTGGTTTTATCGATACCATTATGATTCTGTTAAGTGTCTTCCGCTGTGTGGAATCCTCGTCTTCATCCATATCAAGGCCTCTAGAACCCAACATAGAAGTGGTGTGTGGTCAATCCTTATCGAATACTCTTAATAGGATTGTGGATTAGCCATGACAATGTGAAATCCATTTTTATAAGCTTTGTTGGAGGTTTACTAATACGGTAGGATTGATCTGAAGCAATAGAATCTGTTTAAAAGCTTTAGGATTAAATACTTAAAGGAGTGGTCTTATACATACATCCTGCCTTTTTAGTAACTTGTTCTTTCTTTCATTGTATTTCATTTAGTTTATTAGTGTTAAAAGGGCTCCTTAATCAAGAGAGTGTAGCTTGGTAAGAGAGTAACAACCTGCATTAAAAAATAGCATGACTAGTTCAGTTGGAGCAGCCCATAATCTTGTTCAAGCCTGATTCTGATCCTAATCAAGTCACCACTGATAACGCAAAATTTCACAAATTTCAAATAAGAAGAATCCACATACCCCCATCTGTTTTACATTCCGAACTAATTAGAAATAGGACATTTCCCCATATAGCTAGATAGAAGACCAACAAGACTAGATTTTTCTCTTACCCAATAGAAGTATCACATATAGCCCAACAGCTATATACAAAAGAGTCATAGGATACAATAGTAAAAGTACACAAGCTTACTAATTATTCAAATTAATTAATCTTTTTAGACTCCTACCTCTGACTAGATCGGAATGATTAGAATCATTGGTTGGGTTCAAATTTTAAAAGAGTAAACCATTTTACAGGTCAAGGGATAATACCTTTGATGTGACTCGGATCATGAGGGCAACATGTACACTAAAATAAATGAAAATTGCAACAAGCACATGAACGATAACAAAGGCAAAGAGAGAGAAAGGAAG
Source organism: Wolffia australiana (assembly GCF_029677425.1). Lineage (NCBI taxonomy): Eukaryota > Viridiplantae > Streptophyta > Magnoliopsida > Alismatales > Araceae > Wolffia > Wolffia australiana. The sequence continues at coordinate 2,544,406 of NC_135837.1, read as the reverse complement.
AAAGTGAGAGGTAGATAGAGAGGAATAAAATGCTGCATAGGTTTAAAATGGTTAGCCTTTTTGTATTTCCACATATCAAAATGTCACAACTGGTTGATTTTTATAATAAAATATGTAACAAGAGTCTTTTACATATTTTTTTTATGACTGTTATAAGTGTCTGTTGAAATTCAGTAACGAATGTCTGTCATCTTGCCATTAATATTTATATCTTAATTGTCTATATTTGATCATATGGCGTACATTTGGCCCTACCAATCTTTGATCCCACAGTCTAGATTTGATCATATTTTGAATCCCATAACCTTCATCTATTTAGTATGTGGTATGTGTTCATTTATTACTACTCGACTCTTGTATTGAATCTTATTCGTCGGAGCAATTGCTCACTATGTACCAAGTGGCCAAGTTGTTGACTGCTCCCTAGCCCACTTCAATCTCAATTATGTGAGGATGATATCGAGGTTGAAGTACTAGTACAAAATCTTATCTTGACTCTCTTAGTTGCAACCTGTTTCTGCATGAAATGAACATCAATTTGGAGAGGTTTGGTCCTCACGTGGAAAACTTGATTTTCTGCCAGATACATTGCACGTTTGTTATCACACTCAAGGACTAGTGAGTATTCAGATTTCAGATATAGTTCTTTCTGTACACAATATTTGTGCTGTCACATTTGTTAGAAATTTTATACTTTCATGCTTGATGTTCGTAATGTAGGTTCCTTCTTCGAGGACTGTCAACCAAGTTGTTTTCCAATGCATACTAAGAAGGTGCCAATTAATGTTCTGCCTGCTGGAGTCCTTTTGCCCAATCTGCATTGCTAAAAGAATCTTAAGTTAACTCATATTTTTTGTAGACAAGTAAACCGTACAGATGTCCCTTTATGGCAACAAACTATTTATTTTAGACTCTCAGTCAGGGGTGTTGGGGGAGTCCATTGTATGCTAGGAATTCTTAATAGTAAATAAAGTATCTAGTATATTAAGTGTTCCCATACTTTTTTATATTGCACCTTTTCATTTTATTTTTAAACAATAATGGTAGAAATAGATTGGGAAATTTATTTTCAAGAAAAAAATGGTTGAAAAGATAGCATAAGGGAATAGTTTTAATATTTCCCAAGTCAGATCTTTGTAGAATCAAAGCTGTGTATTTAGTATGATATAAAACATAACAATGTCGACGAAAAGAAGTTGAACGCACATAGAAAACTGAGGTGGGGCAAGTTATTAGACTGTAAATTGATCATGGATGCTATAAACCAAATGCTCAATTTCAAAAAGGTTTGGAGATTTGATGAGAATCTGGTTGGCATCAATGAGGATAGAAATTCGATTTGAACCCTGAAGTTTAATAAATTGATAAATATTTACTTCTGAACCTACAAGATCCAGAGTTTAAATATGTTGTAGATTCATAAAGCCAGGCCTCAGGGTATTGTTTCAAATGATATATTGATTTCTGTAACCAACAAACTTGATCAGAATTTTTTTAGTCCCTGAAACCAGGGGCTTGCTCCATATACTTGTCTGATTTAGATCCATTAGATATACAAAATTGTTGTATTGTGAATTTTTTTTCTTATAGGAAATGAGAATAAGAAACATATTATTGTATATTTAACAACATGAATTAAAGATTATGAAAATTTACAATTTTTTTGTTGGTTGGATCATTTTGCAACCAATCAGACTAAATGTCTATTAATCTCCCTAGTGGGTTTACATTTAGGTTTATCGACTAACCTACATCCAATCAAGCAAAGATTTGATTCCTATGATGAGATACCATAATTTATTATGAAAATGAAAGCATAACATTATTTATCATTGCTTTCATCCAATTCTTATTCTTAGATACATCATTTAAAGATGTAAGTTGATCTTGGAATAGGGAATTTGAAATGCTGGCTTGAATGCACATGATATTTGGTGCTTGAGTATGTTAATTTCTTTGAATTTATTTTAGAACTTTTTCTAGTTGAGTAGACACTTACATTTGTTTTATCATCAAATGAAACATAAATTACAACTCTGATTACTTATGTGATAAATATAGCGAATATTTCAAACTTATACTTCCCTTCCTGGCTTCAGATATTGCTCAGATGTGTTAGGGTCATTAAAGACAACTCTGGAATACTAAGTAGTGATGGTAGTATCTTCACTTTTATCTAACACAACTTATTAAGAAGTTTCACTATAGATAGACGGACTATGGATATCCTTAACTATTACCAGTAATGTTGAGTTGTAAACAATCTCTCAAATTCATGGATTTCAACAGAAGATTTAATATTAGTCATTATTTGTATAACTTGAGCCAAGTAACACTGACCTGTTATCTATCTGGAAAAAATATGTCTTTAGAAATATGGACGTGTCTGGAAGTGTAAACCCTACAAGTAGAGAAAAGCATCTAGAACTAAGAGGCATCACGTTGAACCCCATCAACACACATTTTTGACCTATTATTTAGTTTATGTTCCGCATTGTATCTCAAGTATAGATAACATATACAACTGAATGTTTTTTAAAACTGCGTAATTAGGCAAATATTTGTATAATAATTCATAGGGAGTTTCATTGTTAAGACTAGAAGCAATAAATATGTTGATGAGATAGGCTGCCATTGTGAATGCTTAATCCAGAATCTCTTTGGCACTTAGCTAAATGAAGTAAAAAAAGAGCAGCGTCTACAGTGTGCCTATGTTTGCTTTCAGCAGTTTCTTTCTGCTCTAGAGCACGTGGGCCTAATACTCCATGAGTTCTTAGATATGAACGAAGAGCGTAATACTCTCAACCACAATCATCATTCAAAGAATAAATAATACTGTTAAAGTATTGTTCTAATTGTCTCTGAACATCCTTAAACATGGGAAGCAAGTTACATTTTATTTAAGAGGGTAAAGCCATGTATAATTGCTAAAATCTTCAATCAAACTAGCATATTATCAGTAGTTGTGTGCTACCTCTCTTGAGAGGTTCATTATATAAGGTTGGCTTCAGGACATGGTCCATAAAAATTCAGGAAATAAAGGCATCCTACACTTGATCAGCTGAGAGCATTTGATTTGTTTTTGTTTATTTCACGAGACAATAAGAGGCACAAAGTTCAGCATAAACATCATTATCTAGAGTTATTTTATAATTAGCCAATATTTCTTTAGTAATTCTTGTCGCCTGAAGAATATCTGGAAGAAAAATATCTTTATTGCATTCTATAATCTAAGAACACTCAATAGATTAAAATTTCAAACATGTTTAATTACCTAAATGAATTTGATATTGAACGTGATAGTTGACTGCTCTCTATGTCAAAACTTGGATCCACAATTACATTACGAGTCCAGAGTTACATTGAGAGTTACTCCATTATCAAGATACCAGACTTGGCTTTTCGGAACAGCTATAAGGCGAGCCTGATGTATAGCTGTTAAAGAAGTAATTCTGGTTATATGAATGCAGATTTATACCATTTCTCTACGATTGAACTGTAATAACATGTATCAACGCCGTCTGTACTCATTGTTTCTTCCTCTGCCTGGATGATAACTTGGTGTATATCCCAGTGATTGTTAGAATTCTATTCTAGACATCTATCCATGAGCTTGGAGTCTCTGTCTCTGGGCATTGTACACGAAGGGTGCAAAATTACTTGGATTCATACCTTCCTTATATGAAACGAAGGTATCTTCATCGTTCACATTGGAAACGATTCCCTTAAGCTTCAGATGATTGATGTTCGCCTTAATGCTGACGATGAATTGTGAATATTCCTAGGCCCTTTAAAATGGTAAAAATAATTACAGATCAATTTAAGGGCTTCAACTACTGATCTAAATGCTTGCAGCGGGGGTCTAAAGAGGAATCGCAAATGTCATCATCAACCAATAGAATCCTAAACAACATTAGATTAGTAAAACGTATATATTTATCTATACTCCTTACGAGATCTGGATGGGCAGGATTTAAATATAGTAAAACATAGATGATCAGGATGAAATCTAGAACAGGAATAAATGTAGTGGATAGGATTAAATGTAGATAGGATTAAATAATGGTCAAATAAATCTATGGATTAATATTAAATGTAGAGAGGAAGTTATAACCATTGAGTTATAACTTCTTAAAAAATAACCGTTAATATTACTTACTATGATCTATAAATAAAAAACCACTTGTTCTTTACAAAGTTGATAAATTCCAACGACCATTTACCTATCAGATCTGGTGTCTCTCTCTTCTCTCCTTCTCATATATCACTATTCTTTTCGTTCTTAATTCACCTCTTTTACCTCAATGAGAACTTTTCCACCGTAGCAAAGCCTGATTGGTCTGAAGATTTTGAGAAGTCCGAAGGCATTTTGGCTTGATTCCGTTGAATCTATTCTTCAGGATATTTTCTACCACTAGCTCGACCTTCCTCACCGCTTACTCGACTTGGGGACCTTGCGCGGGTGTGCATCACCGACTGGGGCTGGGCCAGCGTAATCTGGCTCTACATTCTATTGCTAGAACCATGCCTTGTGAGAAGCATTCTCTCACCTTGCAAGAAGCATTCTATATCAGTACTTTGCCACCATCGTCGACCGAGAAGACTGCATCAGTCAGCTCCCTCACAATTTTGAAACAAGAGGCTCTAGTCTGCCCATCTTGATTCCACTGATTTTTTTTTATTTTTGGCTTCAACTTCTGAAGCTATTGCAAACTGTCGCTGACGGGTTTTTAAAAGCATACTCACTCAACGTAGTCATTGTTGCCATGAACTTTTTGAGTTTGGAGAATTGACGGTTGCCAGACAAGTGCAGGCATTCATTCTAACAGGAACACCAATTTCTATCAAGCTTACTAATGATAATTATCTTGTATGGAAGAGCTCCATTATGATTTGGTCAAATATATTGAACGACCAACTCCACTAAGTTCTATTGCATATTCAGAATGAAGGATCATTGAAAATACAATGTTGAAAATATAGTGGAAATTGGACCAACAAGTCCGTGTATCTCTGTACCAGGCATTGTCAGAATCTTTCATCTCTTGCATTAGTAAAGCATGATCATCAAGAGAAGCATGGGAGAAAGAGCACATTTTCTCCAACCGTACCCAATCAAAAATCAAGGAATGCAGATGTAGCTGCATCTTCATGTTCACCAAGAGCTTTTATTGCAAATGCAGACTATGGTATCCTGATAGTGGAGCTACCCATCATGGTACTTCAGACAAAGACACGCCACATCAACCCACAAGTTATCTTGGCACGGACCAACTCCGGCCGGGTAATGGCTCAGGTTTGAACATTCCATTTTTCGGATCTTCTACAATTGTTATGTATGATCAAAATCCATATTTAAAAGGCGTACTTTATGTTCCGACAATAACTAAAATTTTACTTTCAATTCAAAAATTAACTTTAGATAATATTGTATATTGAGTTTCATTCTTTGTACTGTCCTGTGAAGGACAATAAAACAAACAGAATCCTTTATCAAGGGTCAATTAAGGATGGGCTTTACTGCCTTGATGCTCCAAGTTCAACTCCACCTCAAGTTTTTTTTGAAGATAAATCATCATCAGATGTGCGCTCGACTTGGACATCCCCATTTTTGCAATTTGCAGCTTATAATAATCAAACTTGGACTTCCTGCTCCCCATCTTAGAAGACATTTTATGTGTAAATCTTGTTTCATTATAAATCTCACAAGCTTCCTTTCACTTCTACTAATCATTCTTCAAAAAGACCTTTAGAAATTATACGTTTTGATTTATGGGGACCATCACCAATACAATCACATTCTGGTTTTCTCTATTATGTTGTCTTTATTTGTGATTTTAGTAAATTTGCATAGCTATATCCACTTAAGAAGAAATCTGATGTATGTTCTATTTTTGAGGATTCCATAAACGAGTGGAAAATCAATTTTCTCAAAAAATTAAATACTTTCAATCGGATGGAGGTCGTGAGATTCAAGCTCTTCATGCATTGTTAAAAAAATGGTATTATTCATAGAATCTCATGTCCGCATCACCAGAGTAGAATGGAACAGCAGAAAGAGAACATCGACATCTTGTGGAAACAGCATTAACATTACTTCATCAAGATGGTATGCCTGAACAGTTTTGGGATGAAGCTGTATCAACAGCTACTTTTCTTTTAAATAGAATGACTACTCCAGTTTTACAACATAAGTCTCCATTTTAAGTATTTTTTAAGATTTCTCCTAACTATTCATGGTTAAGAACATTTGGATGTTTAGGTTTTACATATTTACGACCATACTCGGAACATAAATTAGATGACAGATCAGAAAAATGTGTCTTCATGGGCTATAGTGCTTATCATGTTGGTAACTAATGTTTGTCTCTCCATGCAGGTAAGTTATTTATCTCTAGACATGTTGTTTTTATGAAAAAAAATTTCCCTTCTCAACCTCCAATATCAATACTTCTATGCGTGGTCTTCTTGGAACTAGCCCACAAGACAATTCTTTCCATATTCCTTTTCACTTTTCAACCCCACCTCAACCATCTAATTATAAACATTACTCTTCATCTTCTCTTTCATCATGCTCAAACTCTTCTCAAAGCATATCTCCTTCTCAAAGCGTATCTTCTTCTCATCACAACAACTTCTATTGTTTAAATTCGTTATCGCCTGATGTTTCTCCTGACTCCAAACAACTAAATCTTGATGCAGATTTCTCAACACTTTAGATATATCTCCAGAATTTGGCATCAAACTAAAAGTAAAATAAATATCTGATGTCTATCTTAACGTAAGAAAAATTCTGAATTAGCCAGTTCTTCATCACATACATCATCCATTTTTATTAAACGTCATCTTCCTAGTTGTTTTAACACTTCTGTGGCATCTTTCGTAGAACCCACATCTTTCTCCATTGCTTCAAAAGACAAAAATTGGATGCTAGCAATGGACTCTGAATATAAAGCCCTTCTTGCAAATGATACTTGGACTTTAGTCCCTAGGAATCCTAATGTTCATATTATAGGTTGGAAATGGGTATATAAACTCAAATACAAATCCTCCAGAGAAATTGATCGTTATAAAGCTCGTTTAGTAGCCAACGGTTATAGTCAACAATAATGATTTGATTATTTTGAAACCTTTAGTCCTGTAATTAGACATACTATGATCCGATTACTTCTCTCCATTACCATTAGTAATAATTGGAAAATTCATAAATTAGATGTATGTAATGCTTTTCTACATGCTGCTTTTTTTGAAACTATCTATATGGACCAACGTCCAGGTTTTAAAGACTCTCGATATCGAAATCACATTTGCAAACATGAGAAATCTATTTATGGTCTTAAACAAGCACCAAAAGCATGCTTTACCAGGTTAATATCTTTTCTTATTACACTTGATTTTTTAGGTTCAAAAACTGATACTTCATTATTTTACAAGTCTGATCCAATCATACCAATTTTTCTTCTCATTTATGTTGATGATATTTTAATTATCTGTCATGAACATTCTGTCATGAGTAAAGTTCTTACAGATCTTCAGTATCGATTTGCTATTGTAGAAAGGGGGACTAAGAAGAAGAAGAGGGGGAGGAGAGAGAAAGAAGAGCACCAAAAAGACTACGTGCGCGTACGTTAGAAAAATTGAAAATGAGATACATAAAGAGAGGGAGAGAGAGAGATAGAGAGAGAGAGAGAGAGATTAGGGCCAATGGCCCACTTACGTAGGCCCACGGGGGGCTCCTCTTCTCACATTCCCCCTCAAGCTAGAGCGTAAATGTCATAAATGCCCAGCTTGCTTGAGAAGGTGCCGTAGGACGTCACACTTAGCCCTTTAGTGAATAGATCTGCAAGTTGATCTGTAGATGCCACATATGGTGTGAAAATAAGTCTTGCGATGATACGGTGCCGAATCATAGGGCAGTTGATTTCGATAGGCTTGGTATGCATGGAAAAGGTTTGGTTTTTGGCAATGAACATGGCCTCTTGGTTGTCACACATCATAACCATAGCTCCCTTAACCAGAAAACCAAGTTCACATAAGAAGTTATGTACCCATAGCATCTCAGAAGACATCTCGGCCATCGCTCAATATTCTGCCTCGGCACTGGACACCAATGGGACAGACTGCCTGTGACTTTGCCAAATTACAAGATTACCACCCACATACATGCAGTAGCTAGTCGTATACTTGCGGTCTTGACGATCGTCGGAAAAATTGGCGTCAGAGTACCCGACGACCTATAGATGACCATGATGTCAGAGGATATGTCTTTGTCTTGAAGCATATTTAAGATATGCAAGTAGACATAGAGTGGCCACCCAATGATCCTCTCGAGGGGCATGCATTAAATGGTTCAGAACATTTACAGTGAAGGCGATGTCAGGCGAGTCACCATAGCATAGATAAGCTTTCCAACCGGGCATTGATACCATATGGGATCAGTATAAAGTGGAGACATAGTGCTCCAAAGCTATGGCTTGCTATCTATCAGGGATGCATATTGCTTGCATCGAGATAGACCAACTTCTTGCAAAATATCAAGTATATACTTGTGTTTATTCCCAACAAGAGCGCCTGGTCATAATGCAAATTCAATGACAAGGAAATACTTAGGTTCCCCTAAGTCACCAATATCAAGATGCTGATGCAAGAAGGTCTTGACATGCTGTATGCCCACATGATTACTGCCCGTGATGATCAGGTCATCCACAAAGACAGCGAGAATAATACACCCAGCCGAGGTAGTCTTGCGGAAGATGGTGGGCTCCACATGACAAGTCACCAGTCCACACATTGAGATGAGTTCACTAAATTTCTCAAACCACTCCCACGGACTCTGTTTGAATCCATAAAGAGCACAACGAAGAAGACATACCTTATCATGTTCCTTCTCACCCGAAAAACCAAGAGGTTACTCCATATATACAAATTCAGAGAGGTCTCAATGTAGAAAGGCATTGGAGACATCAAGCTGGTGTAGTTGCCAGTCATGGTTAACCGCCATTGGAAGAAGTATACAAATAGAATTAAGCCGAACCACCATAGAAAAGGTCTCCACATAGTCGATGCCATGAACCTGCAAGAAACCTCGAGCGACCAACCAAGCTTTGTAGTGATAAATAGTATCATCAGGATGATATTTGAGGGTGAACACCTAGTGACGGCTGACGACACTTGTAGTAGCCAGTCAATCGACTAGCTCCCATGAACCCCGATGAACAAGATCTGAATACTCTTCATCCATGGCAGCTTTCTAATGAGGAATCAATAATGAAGCCTCATGAGATTGAGGAATAGACTCCGCAGCCAAGGCCACGGCGAATGCTTGATAAGGAGCAGAAAGTCTAGGATATGAAACCACATTAGAGTATGGATAAAGAGTGCAGGAGCGTGTACCTTTGCAAAGTGCGATTGGAAGATGAAGATCATCAGAAGGGGAACTTGAGGAGGACACAGATTGGGCTTTAGCGGGGAGCTCGGGAGGCAAGGAGCAAGGAGCCGAAAGGAGAGGGAGAGGCTGGGCTGGCAAGGAGGTAGTGGTGGAATCTGGGAGCAAGAGTAATGGTGGGAGAGAAGCAGAAGGTAGTGGAAGGGGCAAATCGAGCTTAAGTGAGGGAGCGTATGGGTCCACCGGTGAAACATGAGGACATGAAACCGAATACTCCCAAGATGAGGAAGATGTGGGGGAAGAAAGGGGTCGACTCATGAAAGGTAACATCGGTCGAGAAAATAATACGGCGACTCTCGTGAAGGCAGATCCGATAGCCCTTCTGCGTGCGAGAGTAGCAAATAAACATTCCCTTGGTTACTTCGAGGCGCAAGTTTAGATTTTGTGGCTGAGTGGTCGTGAGCAATGGCCACACACCCAAATATATAGGGCGGTAAGGAAAATAGCTCCCTATATGGGTGAAGTTGATGAAGAGCGACATCACCATCAAGAGGTGTGGAAGGAAGATGGTTGATTAGGAACGTCGAGGTCATGATAGCATCTGCCCAAAACTCATGAGGGACATTCATCTCATATAAAAGTGTCCAAGTCATGTTGAGAAAATGACGATCCTTCCGCTCAGCTACGCCATTCTGTTGAGAGGTATAAGGGCACAGGGTTTAATGAATGATACCATTTTCAGCGCACAATTATTTAAATTCCTGTTGGATAAGTTCTGCGACATTGTCCGTACGGATGATATTCGGAGTACACGAATACTGAGTCAAGAGAACTGGTGAATAATCGAGAGAGCATCAGTGCGGTCGGTCAGAAGATAGACCCATGAAACACGGGAGTAGTGTTCGCCCGTCCTGATGCCGGCATCGGATACCGGTATCGGGACGGATGCTGAACCGGATACCGGAATTGAATTTTTCGGTATCCGTTTTTTCCGATATCCGGATACCGGATATCGGTTGCTACAGTACCGATATCCGATACCGGTATCCGTCTGATACCGGCATCCGTCTCCCGTCTTAGGGGGACAGATGACGATACCGGATAACGGATGCGGATATTGATTTTCAATATCCGCATCGAATACCCTTATCTCTCCCTCTCTCAGTCTCTCTCTCGTTCTTGCCCTCTCTCTCTCTCTCCCTCTCTCTCTCTCTCATTCTCGCCCCCCTCTCTCTCGTTCTCGCGCTCTCTCTCTCTCGTTGTCAGTCTCTCTCGCTCTATCTCTCGTTCTCTCTCTCTCTCTCGTTCTCGCCCTCTCCCCTCTCTCTCTCTCTCAGTCTCTTCTCTCTCTCGTTCTCTCTCTCTCTCTCTCTCTCAGTCTCTCTCTCTCTTTCTCGCTCTATCCCTCTCCCCCTCCCCCTCCCTCTCTCCCTCTCTCTCTAGCTTTTCATGCCTCGCTCTCTAGAAATATGAGAAGAACATGAAACCATGTTTCTCTAAAAATATGGACGATTGACAAGGGGGCACCAGGAGAAATTGTTATTTTATCATACAACCAAGTCATTATATACACGTTACATTTTTTATTTGTTCTGTATGGGATAAAGGGATTCTGGTTTTCCGGTAAACTCAGAATCCCTTTATCCCATATGGAAAGATAAAAAAAAAATTGTTACCATATAATAACGGCCATTGAATACATATTAAAATCTACTTATGTGATATTAACTAAGTAAAACTATGGCAGACCGATGATTATTTTATCGGTCGGTATCGGATACCGAATATCGCGAAACCGATATCCGGATATCGGTTTTCCGATATCCGGTATCCGATGCCGTCTTCATCCTCACCCCCCAGTATCCGGTACCGATATCCGTCTAACCCCTGATAGACGGATATCGCCCGATATCTGAATCCGATATCCGGGACCGTCCCATTTTTTCCTGGATATCGGATATCGGTTGTCCGATGCCGGATATCGGACAGATATCGGGACGGCGAACACTACACAAGAGTAATCATCAATAAGGACCATGTAGTAGCGAAAACCAAGTTTGGAAGAAATGAATAATGGTCTTCAAATATCACAATGCAGTAAATCAAAAGGTTTTGCACTAATAGATTCAGTACTTTGAAAGGTAGAAGGGTGATGTTTTCCCAATTGACATGACTCACAAACATATTTCTTAAGTTTCACCCAAGAAAGAGCTTGACGAAGCTTGGTGGCTTCGGGATGACCAAGTCGACGATGTCACTCAAGGGAGGTAGAGGAACGGGAAAGGTGATAGGTAAGGCCTATGGATGGAGTATTGGAGATGAGCTCATAAAAGCCACCCCAAGTCCTACACCCCAAACCAATCTGTGCATCGGTCCTCAAGTCCTGAAACACACAATGATAAGGCAAAAAGGTCACCGAGCATAGAAGAGATTCATTCAAGGTACTAATGGTGACAAGATTGTCTGGAAAGCTCAGAATATATACAACATCATGAAGGGAAAGTTGAGATGTAGGTGATGCCATGCCTTTCCCAATAACTAAACAAGAGCGGCCATCCGCCACAAAAATGGACTCAGGATTGGTGAGTTTGGATAGGGGTGAAAGTATAGTGTCGTCACCCGTTGGATGATAAGAGGCCCCCGAGTAAATGATCCAAGAGCCCAAGGAAGAAGATTGACAGATAGTACGTTGGCCCAACCACGAGGGTGATGGAAATATTTGTGGCCGGCAAGACAATCACACATTCCACATCTCGTTCCATGTTCATTAATATAACATATTCATTATAGTGCACGTGTGATGCGTATAATGAAGTCCATGAATACATGATCAGACTTAGTGAATTATGATGAGATCGTAATAGGGAGATCACTAGTCTTTAAGCATGTGTTCTAAACATTCCTGTTCAAAGGATACGTGAGAAGGACATCGAAGTATCTGGATTGAATAGCACTATCTAGCCTCACTCATATGATGAGTATGGCCGGTCCCGTAGCCATTAGTGTGGCGACACTAAGGATAGATAGTGGGTGCTCTTTAATGGAAAGAGTTCACTGAATTGATCTGTACGAATCCCCGAATGGTATTATACCAAACTGTCAATCAGGTTGATTCACGTCACGGTTGTGTAACTGGTCCTTAGACTTGAGACACCAAAAACGTCTTGTGGACGGACGGTTGTACTTTGGTTATGGCCAACAAGTCTCTAATCATTGGATTCTAAACGGTCTTAGTTCGGGTGCATCAAGAAGTACACGAAGGCGATTGAGTGGTCAAGATGGGATCGTCCACCCTCTGTGTAAGCGGTGACAGCTCAAGGAAGATGATGCGATGAAGTCCTTGGCCAAGGTAGTGAAATATCGGAGAAGAGTTCTCCGATGATTTCCGAATGCATCAGTACTAACTCGGATGATCTATTAGGGTTTGACAGTTGACCATACCCTAAGTCGTCCGAGGAGCATCAAGTGGATGAGGGATTATATATACACGGTAACCGATGATGAACAGGTTCCATGAGTGAGTCGATACACACTCCTTTGTAACTTCTAGGACACGAGGTGTAGCTTGGCACCCCACGTGTCGGAGTCTCGACCTATCGATTGGGTTAAATCGATCCATGATTAATTAATCTATATGATGATATAGTTAATTAATTTGGAAGACCAATAAAGGTTATTTGGCCGCTGGAGTCATTAACTAGACTGATACATGGGCCTAGAGGGTCACACGCAAATGGTCTTTTGGACGTTGGAAGATATACTTAAGTTTTGGGGGTTTTTATGAAAAATTCCCACTTAGTATAAATAGGGGAAGGCCCTGAACGAAATTCACCCAGGCCAGAATTGTTTAGGGTGCTTTCCCCTTCTTCTCCACTCTCCCCACACCCCCTCTCCATCCCTGATGTGATCAAGATGACGTAACGACGTCGACGGAGAAAGAACGGGGCTCTTCAACAAGAAGGAGGAGATCCGACGTGCCGAGGACCGCTTGGATACGTCTAGAGGCTGCACACTTGAGCAGCTCGACTCGTCTCGCTTCGGGATCGAAGAAATCACGGATGTGATCCGTGAAAAGGTACTTTATTTGATGTTTTCGTTGATCCCGTTCGATTCGCAAAAGACTTCTTTTGCGCATCATTTTGATTTGTTAATCCAAGTCAAGGCCTCTGGAACCCAACAGAGGGACCACGTGTAGTAGTGGTAAGGGCATCAAAATTGGTCGAAAGATGATCAGGAGAAGTATTCACGTCATAAAATGGAGTGGTCAATATAGCAGAGGGAGGTTTCACAGACCTTGAAGATGGAAGCAGTGGAGGAGACAATGAAGAAGGAACATGACGAGGATGTCTGGGGGGGGTATCCCCACTTCTGATAGCACCGGGCGAATGAGTGCGTCGCTCGAGAGCAATGAATGCACAGAGGACCAGTATACTTGTTGCGACAATGATCAGAAGAGCGATCACCAGATTCTGGAGAATGTCCAGAGCTTTTCCCAGTAGTGGCTAGAGCCATAGGAGCAGAAGTAAATAGTGGTGAAGAGTCAGATGAGGCAATAGAAGTGGCCGAAGAAGGTCCCTTGATGGAAGTGAGGCTGTCCACCCGTTGAGCCGCATTAAAGATGTTGGCCAAGGAAGGGAGAGTCGCGCCACTCAGAATGGATCCACTTATCTACGTACTGATGGCCGTAGGAATCGAGTTAAGAAATATGGATACATGTAACTCCTCCCAATATTGTCGTTGCTCCGTGAGATCTAGAATGTATGGCTGATACACCTGTAGGCGAGAGTCACATCCACGAAGAGTAACATAAACTGTCTCGATGGAACCCTCAGAACCTTGAAGTTTAAACATCTTCTCGAAGATATCAATAGTGGAGGCGATATTTCTCTTAGGACCATACATTTGGAATAGCTCGTCCCACATTTTCTTTGTCGGGGATATAAGTTGTAATGAGTCGGCGATATCAGAAGAGAGCATCTTTAGAAGCCAAGCCGCGGCCGTACAATCACGTGTGATCCACTGTGCATAGTGAAGGTCATTAGACGACGAGTGTTCTTCCATCAAAAGAGACTCATGCTGATGTATCTGTAGAAAGCGACAAAAATGCACAGACCGTAAGATATAATTCGAGCCGTGTCAAGAGACGATGGAACACAAAGCCTAAAGTTGGAAGATAAAAGGATTAACCAGTCCCGTATTAACCGGTGCAGACATAAGAGGATGTAGCGGAGAAACCCCAAAGTAATCCTTCGTGAAGGCCACATGTAGAGGTGGAGAAGGGAGGAAGTAAGACGTCGAGAATATAGACAGTCGAGAAGTGATACCGGTGAGAAGAGAGCGTGGTCGAAACAATAGAAGACTGTCGTCCGCGTGCAGGAAGAAGGTCACTAACGATATCGGAGCCACCGCCGTATGAGATCAACCACCTGAACTCGAGAAGGTCATCGACGTGCAGGGAGAAGCCAGCGTGCAAGAATCATCATTAGTGAACAGGGGGGTTGCCAGCAGGTTAGGAGCAGCCACCAAGGTTGCCGGCAGTGAAGAATGATCGCTAACGGGCACCAAGAGCGCCAGCGTGCAAGACGGCATCGCTGGTGTGCTAGGGGAGGCTGCTGAGTTTGCCTGTGTGCTGGGAGAGGCCGCCGAGATCACCAGCAGTGAGGAAGGATCGCAGGCGTTCACCAGCGTGCTATGAGAGGCCGCCAAGATCACCGGCAGTGAGGAAGGGGAAATGAAACAGCCAATCCCTGCTGATCGTCACTAGAGTGTTAGAAGAGATGAAACCGCCAATTACCACCGATATGCTAGGAGAAATGAGACGCCGTGCAGGGAGTTCGCTGCCGGAAGTAGTGAGACAGCCATTGAGAAAGGATTCCCATCAGTCTCAAGAAAGAACCCTTGCAAAAAAAAATTGGCAAAAGAGAAACCGCTGATTGCTGCCAGAGATGAGAGAGGAAGGATCAAGAACCTTGACTGATACCATGTATAAGGAGAGAGGAAGAAGAGAAAGAAGAAGAAGATGAAGAGGAGATAGAAAGAAGAGCGTTGAAAAGACTGTGTGCATATGTTAGAAAAAATATAAAACAAGATACAACGTGCTAATGTGGGCCAATGGCCCACTTGCATAGGCCCATATGGGGCTCCTCTTCTCACAGATATTAAAGATATTGGACCAGCACAATTTTTTCTTGGAGTTGAGCTTATTCAACTTAAAAATGGATTTCTTCTATCACATTAAAAATACATTTATTATCTCATACAACGTGCTAATCTAGAGAACAGCAAACGATTATCCACACCTTGTCCCTTGAGTCATTCAACTATATCATCTAACTCGTCTGACTTATTAGATTACTCTACTTATAGAAATTTGGTTGGAAGCCTTCAATATCTCACTTTAACTCATCCTGATATAGCCTTTGCTGTAAACAAAGCTTGTCAAAAAATGCATAAACCATCTGCTAATGATTGGAGAACATTAAAGCATTTACTTTGTTATCTTAAGGGAAGCATTACACATGGCCTTATTTTTTGTTATGACTCTACTTTATCCTTCAATGCGTTTAAAGATGCTGATTGGGCAGGAAATCAAAATGATAGAAGCTCTACTAGTGATTATTTAGTATTTCTGCTAAAAAATTGATTTCTTGGAACTCAAAAAAGCAATCCATTATTGCAAGATCTAGTACTGAAGCAGAATATAAAGCTCTGGTGAATGTGACATCTTAAGTCATATAGATTAGTTCTCTTCTCACAGAACTTCAAATCGTACCATCAACTACAACTACACTCTGGTGTGACAAAATTGGTGCCACTTATCTACCCAAAAATCCAAGTTTTACATGCACAAATGAAGCATATTGAGATAGACTTCCACTTTGTTCGGGAACAAGTCGCAGCCAAGCTTCTAAAAATCAAACTCATCACAAGTCATGGACAAATTGCAGATGCTTTGACCAAACCACTTCCCAAACCCAGGTTCTGGGAGCTGCGATCCAAGCACAACGTCTTCTCTATCGCCGATGAGTTTGTGCGGGCCTGAAGAGGATTCGGAAATGTCATCATCGACTGATAGGATCCTAAACAAAATTAGATTAGTAAAAAGTAAATATTTATCTACACTCCTTATGAGAATCTAGATGGTCAGGATTTAAATATAATAAAACATAGATGATCAGGATGAAATCTAGAATAGGATTAAATCAAGTGGATAGGATTAAATCTAGATAGGACTAAATAATGGTCAGATAAATCTAACAATTAAGATTAAGTTTAGAGCTGAAGTTATAATCGTTGAGTTGTAACTTCTTCAAAAATAGCTGTTAATATTAGTTACTATGATCTATAAATAAAAACCCATTTGTTCTTCACAAAGTTAAGAAATTCCAACGATCATTCACCTATCAGATCTGGTGTCTCTCTCTCTTCTCTCCTTCTTATCTATCACCATTCTTCTTCTTCATTCACCTCTTCTCAAATGTCACATCTTGTAATCAGTCGTCATAGTAGCTTTTTCATATTGTGGAACTGGCAATGAATTTTGTGCTTGATTCGTACTCTAAAACGTGTGTTCTAAGATATTTTAGGCTTATTTATGGAAATATTGACTCTCAGGACATTAACTACAAAAATACCTCAGTCTCCAGATTGTCTATCGTGTTTCCTGTGAATCTATATACTTGATTAAACCGTGCCCATTTAGTATTGGCAGAATTAAGTCAGGTAATTTTAATTGTTGAGTTTTAGGGGTACCATGGCTCCAGCCAAAATCAAGATTAGGACGTGCCCGGTAGACGTGCTGAATTGGTTTGATGTACTTGCGGCGCATATACTCCAGGATATGCTAAGCTTGATGCAATGATATCGTGAAAGAACCAATGGTTGCGAGAAGAGCAATCACGGTAATGAAGGGAATAAGGCCAAAGAATAAACAAGCCCACATACTCCAAAAGTTGTTAGACGTTTTATATTTCGACAGATCAAAATGTTACAATTGGTCGATATTATAATAGGAACTCATGTACCTTTCTGGACACTGATTGGCTGGGCACTCTCTCTTCTACTCTTACACGAGCACCAGGGACGCCGTGAAGAAGAAGAAATGGCAGCGCTCGACACCTACCTGAACATGCTCCCCCCCGCCAAAAGGATCAGCTCGATCGCCTACCCAATCTTCCACCGCCTCCAGCTCCGGGAAGAAGCCGAAGAGGTCTGAGATCAAGAAATGGAACGTCGTCGCGCTCTAGGCGTGGGGTGCGTACTTTCAGAAATTTTGTTTTTGAATGGGTCTTGCCAAGCTCTACCGTCAAACTCTGGTGTGTTTCAGCGGCGGCGCGGTGCTCTCTGCTACTGCGCCGCCGCCTGAGCGGCGGAGGAGAAGACGAAGGAGAAGAAGAGGAGCTTCTACCAATGGAGTGGAGACGAGCGGCGCACGGGGGGCTGATCAGACGAGCTTCCTTGGCGGAGTTCAAATCCCTGGCGAGATCCTTAATCTGGTTGCCTGGTTTGTCTCCGCGGTCGACGGGGAAGAAGAAGAGTACGGTGGCGCTAAAATCCCTGACTAGAGTCTGCAACCTGCTTTAGATCACGGCTCAGCAGAGGAAGCCCGTGTGACTGGCCATCTCTCCGCAGCTGACGGAGCACCGGATCTGGCGCGTCACTGTGGAGGAGGTCATGCGCAGCGTCGCCACTGCCTGCAGCCACCTCAGCCCGCGCCACTCGCCAGCTGTGGTTATGGCGGAACAGATCGCCGCGTGCTGCCTTCGGTTCTTGCCAACACCGCCGAGTAGAATACCCCTCTGTGAATGCAGCTGGCCCTCGAGAGGAAGAAGGCACCGGAGGCCGGGAAGAAGCAGCGGAATTGGGCAGAGGTGCTGGAGATGGTGAACCATCTCTGCGCCTGCCTGGCCAAGGAGAAAGACAAGGAAAAGGAGGAAGAGGCGCTATGCACCGCTCTGGAGAAGGCAGAGGCGATGAAGGAAGGGCTACGCCATATCAAGGATTTGCTCTTGGAGAGGGAGGAGATTGGGTACAAGGAGACGCGCCGCAAGGACTGCCTGGTGCAGAAGAGGCTCTGCAAATCCCTCGACCACACCTCCCCCTACCTCTTCCTCCTCCTGCTCCACTACCTCTACGGCACCATAGGAGGCGGCGATGACCTCGCGGTAGACCTCTGCATTGTCTCAACCAGGGCCAAGGACCAAAGGGAGGTGCACGCCGGCCTGATTCTCTCTGCCGACGACGCGGCGGCCATGAGCCATGTTGTGAGGCAGCTGGATGGGGTTTTCAAACTGCTCGAGCTGGTGTGGAAGACTGCCGAGGCCAAGGGCGATCTCGAGCTGCATGGCCACATCTGGTGCCTGGGCGAGGCGGCCGAGAAGAGCTTTGAAGATTTTTAATGGATCTTCAAAGCTTTATTTCTTTAATGGGAGTTCTGGTTTTCTTCTAATTTCTCTATCTGACTCTCTCTCTCTTTTTGTATTTCTTTCAATGTCTATCTCTGTATCTACATTTTCATGGATATTCAACACTTCCATCTTTTCTTCCTCTAATTTCAACGAATAAAAACCCACTTATTATTTTTTTGTCATGTTTTTCTACAACTCAAAATTGATCTCTTCATATATGCCGATGTCTACATTTTTTTTGGTCTTCGAAATTTATTTCCTTCCTATTTCTCATCTAAGATGCTTTTGATCTCTTTATATCTCTCTCTCACTTTCTTTATATTTCTCTCGAGATTTTTAATCGATCTTCAAAGCTTTTTTCTTTAATGGGAGTTCTGGTTTTCTTCAAATTTCTCGATCTATCTCTCTCTCCCTCTTTCCATTGTTCCTTCTCCGTCTATCTCTCTATCTACATTTTCGTCAATACTCGGAAATTCCATTTTTTTTTCTCTAACTTCTATAAATAGAAACCCTTCTCGACGTTGTCTTATTAATCTAAAAAACACTCTATCGGGTTTCTACTTTGCCCCGCTCCTTCCTGCTTTTTAACTCCATCTTTTCGTATCAATCTCTCTCTCTCGATCTGCATGTTGATTGACCATATTCTCTTTCTACTGGGCACCGGCAATTCCTTTCTGACGACCTCAGTTCCCTCCCAGATTGAAGATCTGCAATTTCAGATATTCCAAGCTTTGACGTTGTTGGCTCCCAGATTGAAGATCTGTGATTTCGGATATTCCAAGGTTTGATGTCTTTGACTGTGTATATTTAGTCTTCGTTGTTCCAATCACAATCAAAGTCAACTGTCGGCACACCTGATTATATCGCTCCTCTGGTCTTATCTAACAGAGAGTACAATGGAAAGGTATATTTATATTTTTCTGAATGTATATCTAGGATGGTCGAGAGCTTGGGGAGAAGAGCACCTAGGAAATGAGTAGCTCCTTGGCTTGCTATCCTTCATAACATCTTTTGTTAGTCACGACGCTTCTTTGTTTGCAGAATGTTCAGCAACATGGAAAGAGCACGATGGGGAGAGCTGGAACATTATCGTCGACGAGGAGACCCACTTTGAGTAAGTCATCATCTGGGGCTTGCGTCATTTACTTTTTCATTATTCTCTCTCCCTATCTGTTTGTGTGGCAGGGCTGAACCTCACTACGGGTGGGGAGATGCGGTGGGGGACTCGAGCCTGTTGCCCTGCTCCTTCCTGCATTTCAACTCCATCTTTTCCCATCTATCTCTCTCTCTTAATCTTCCTGCTAATTTTCCATATCATTGATTATGTTTTTTGGTAGTCAAGGCGCTTCTCCATTTGCATAATGTTCATCAATATGGGAAGAGCATGATGGGTGAGAGCTGTAACATTGTTGTTTGACGGATACCCACTACAAGTAGGTCAACATCTCGGGCTCGCATCATTGACTTTTTAAATATTCTCTCTGTCTCTATCTATTTGTGTGGAAGGGGTGAGCCTCACTATGGGTGGGGGGATGCGGTGGGGAACTCGAGCCAGCTGCTATCTATTGACCCCACGCCATGGCACACAGATAAGAGAGTGAGGCTGATTGGCTGACAAGAGAGAGAGACAGTCATGCGAACAGGATCCCTAGTATATATAACAGCAACTTTCTATGTTTTTATTGTGACCATTTTAAATGACCATTGTCATCGAATCCTGATCGTCCGTAATGTTACTGGTAAGGAGTAGATCTCTATTCAAGCTATAGTTGACATTACTGTCAAGATTTGCTCCTATCTATGTTTGATTGCACGGTCTAGATTTGTTCCTTCCTGTATTTATTCCGATATTGAACCCTACCAACCAAATATCTTAACAAGTATTTGTGCACAGGTTCGTGTATTACTTGTCCACTCTTATATAAAATCGTATTAGTCAGATCAGTTGCTGATTATGTGTCAGGTGGTAGAATTGCTGACTCCTCTCACGGCACGTTGTTCTAGATACTCTGTTTCAGCCAAAAATCAATTCGTTAAAAACTCCAAACCACGTACTCTAGAAACTCTTTTTCAGCTACAAATCTTATTTGTATGACTCCACACACCATACTTCGTAAAACATTTCATCCAAGGATATGGTCATATGGACACACTTCCCATTACGCATTTCACCAATTAATCCGTACACATCCAATATCCTATTCATGCGAGGGGATGCCCCATTTCAGCTCCATCAAACACATGTTTATCGATAGTAGTTATATTTTAATTATCTTTAGGAAGTCATTATTATCAAGCTAATTTTTTATATTTATCCATCAAACACTTCTTATTCCAACCAAAGGACCCACCAATCGGTCCACGAGCTTCTATTTTGTACCCGAACCAATGAAGATCAAATTACAATATGAAGGAAAATAATATTTAGTTTGAAATTGTACTACCAGACAAACACGGAATGGAATTCTTTCACTTACAAATGATGGTAGGTCTTCTTTTCCTTTTGGAGGTACCTGCTTTGATGCTAAGCCAACGAAAGAGGTTATACCCATCTTGAATCGGGCAAACCAGTTCAGCATGTTGGATTGTTCACTAGTTTGACAATATGGGATAAAGGGTATCAATGTCTTTTCCATAGGAGATGAGTACACTTAGGGTTAGTATGCTTAAGGGAGGTTATGGTTCGTCCCTATAAATAGCATATGAATAAGGGCAATCAGCATCTTGTGAAACGAGCTGCTTACCTGGTCTTCTAGGTCCCTGAGCCATAGAGGGAGCCTCAGGCTTGCTGGATCCCGTTCATCCTTTTCCAAAGGTGATTCTAGGAGCTGAAGGTGTTGATTCCACCGTCATGGCACCTACAGGTATTCTCCTAAGTTCATCAAGTGGTATCAGAGCAAGATTCTCATCTTTGGAAGAGTTTTAAATAATATTTTAATCAACCGTCGCCATTCTGGCAACGGTGACCTTGTTCAGCCTTTCCGTCGAACGTGTGTTGGGGATGCCTAAGCGTAGGCTCCTTAAGGGGCCAACGCTCAGGCTGCCCTTTGAACGGCCTACCAAGCCGAGGTGCTTGCGCCTGGGCGGCTTTGGCTGGGCGCCCCCTTAAGGGAGCCCGATAAGCCCAGGCGCTTGCGCCTAGGCTGCTCGTTTGGGCGGCCCCTTAAGGGGGCCGGATGAGCCCAAGCGCTTGCGCCTGGGCTGCTTAGTTTGGCGGCCCCTTAAGGGGGCAGGATAAGCCTAGGGGCTGGCGCCTGGCGGCCCATCGAGCCCAGGCACTGGCGCTTGGGCGGCCCCTAAGGGCAGCCTGCTAAGCCAAAAGGCTGGCGCTTGGGCTGCTCAACTGGGTTGTCCCTTGAAGCAGCCCACTAAGGAAAGGCACAAAATTGTAATTTTAATTGCAAATTTGTTATAATTTGAGCATTTGATTTATCTCAATTTCTATTGCCCATATCCTCACTGCTTAAATTAAATCACAGTGATTTAATGGGTGCTTATAGACATTTTTCATTGGATTAAGCATAATTTTCTATTGACTAATTCCAATTGTTTGTTTCTATACATGGGCTTGCAGTCTTTAATTCCATAATTATTGTGATGAATTTTCCTACATGTTTAGTTTAAATTCATGCTGCAATAATGGTAAAGGTATGATTGCAAAATTGAAATGCTAAGTAATGTCAGCATTTAATTAGGATGATTTGGGCAATCACCTACGTGGCACCAGATAAGAGTGATTATTTGCTGAATTACATAAGTTAGATTTAATCTATGAAAATGGCTTTCAAACTTGTATGTAAATAATTGAGATTAATATGTACTCACCTACGTGGGACTATTATGCTCGTATTAACATAGGTGGAATGTTGAGCATGTTCTTTAAATATAGAGTATAAAGTAACCTATGGTATTATGCTTTATAAATTTTTTGCGCATAACTCAATAGGTCCATATCCAACTTCGTAATGAGTTATTGTTTTCATCCCCATACATGGGGTTACAATTACTCATATTGAACATTAAATTTTAAATTATGTTTTGTTTTATCACTTCCTACAGAGCACATCGGCATTCAGGTTCCCATGCTAAGTGGAGCCAATTTTCCCCAATGGAAGGAAGCACTACTTTTCGAACTAGGATTCATGGATTTAGACTTATGTTTCAATGAAACTAAGCCAAATGATCCCATTGAGGAAAGTGATGTAGAGTCACGGGCATATCATGCCAAATAGGTCAAGTCCATTAAATTGTCCCTATCCTACATGTTGCAACATGTCCCAAGGGACATTAGGGGTCCTGTTTCTAAGGACTGTCTAGCCTCCGCATATCTAGACACTATAGAACAGCAGTTTGTTGTAAATGAGAAAGCCAAAGCTCGGTCGCTGATTCAAATGTTCAGCAACACTCGCTACATTGGAGAGGGAAGCATTCGTGAACACATCATGCAAATCAGTGACATCGTCGGGCAAATGGCTGCACTTGACATACACGTACCGAAAAAATATGTGGTTCATTACATCTTACAAATGCTATCAGAAACTTTTGACGTTTTTAAAGTCTCCTACAATGCGGTCAAGGAGTTATAGTCACTTAATGAGTTAAGTGTCAAATGCGTCCAAGAAGAGGAATGTCAGGCTGCTAGTATGCTCGAGTCTAAGATGAACAACGTGAATTTATCTATTCACGACGATATGAACCAAGAGTCAAGAAACTTGTAGACCAAGCGCAATACAACAAAGGGACACCCAAAGTCTGGCCTTCTACCGCTCAACAGTCCCATTAGGGTTAAGTTTAGTCTTATAGACCCACTTGCAACCAATTGGTTTCTTCCCTAATGATATGTCCACAATCTCCCATACTTGATTACGATTCATCGATTCAAGCTCCTCCTTCATTGCATGAAACCAATGGTCAGAGTTTCCAAAGTTCATGGCTTGTGGAAATGTACTAGGGTCATTTTGCCCTTCATCTATATCTTTACCTGATAAGTACACCACATTATCTGACGGAATTGCTGGCCTTCATTGTCGAGTAGACCTTCTTATGATAACCTCTTGACCTTGATGTAGATTTTCATCTAGTTGAGGTTCCTCTGATGGTTGTGGTTGAGGTTGTTCTTGGACTGGCACACTTGCCTGTAAAGTATTATCCATTGTTGGAACAATAATTGGCAAGTATGTGTGAGTCAATTGAGGATGGTTGACACCAATGTCCTCTATACCGTGATGAGGTTCCATGGTATCTTCCATTGATTCATCAAAGATAAAATCCCTCAATGTGTTTCTACTAACACAACCTTCCTGCAGGAACATGGCCTGAACAGACTCAACAATTCTAGTGGTATGTGTAGGACAATAGAACTTGTAGCCCCTTGACCTCTTTGGATAGCCAATAAAGTAAGCACTGACTGTCCTTCAATCTAGAGACCTCTCCGTCGGATTGTAAAACTTGACTTCAGCTGGGCATCCCCATATATGCATGTAACCTAAAGAAGGTCTTTTACCAGTCCATAACTCATAAGGAGTTTGCCCTACAGATTTGGTAGGAACCTTATTTAGTATATGCATGGCTGTTTTCAATGCTTTACCCCATGAGGTTGGAAGGGTCGAGTGACTCATCATAGCTCTAACCATTTCCTCAAGTGTTCTATTTCTCCTTTCTGCTATCCCATTGATATTGAGCTCGCCTGGCATTGTGTATTGTAGAACTATGCCATGTTCCTTTCGAAATACAGCAGAATGTCCTGGCATTTTTCCTTTATCAGTGTGTTGACCATAGTACTCTACTCCTCTATCAGATCGTACTGATTTAATGGATTTACCTAATTAGTTTTCTACCTCCAATTTGAAATCCTTAAACATCATGAAGACTTCTGATTTCTCACGTATGAGCTAAAGATACACGTATTTGGAGTAATCATCTATGAAGGCAACAAAGTACTTTTGGCCAGTGAAGCAAGGGTCAAATGGTCCGCACACATCAGTGTGAATCAAATCTAAAGTATTCTGGCTTCTATTAGCAGATTTCTTGAAGGTACTAACTATTTTGGCCTTTATAAAGTCAACGCAATTGTAGAGGTTAGTGAAATCTAGGGAATTTAAAAGTCCCTCCTTCACTAGTCTTTCCACTCTTGCTTAGGATATGTGTCCCAACCTTCTATGCCATAGAATACCAGAATCCTTAGCAACTCTTGTCCTCTTAAGCGAGTTAACCAAAGAAGTGGGTGTTTCGATTGAAGTAATGTTAAGCTTAAATAATCCATCTATTATCTCTATACCAATAGGAGTGTTTCCCCTCATTAAAGACATTCCAGATGAATCAAAAGATACTCTATCATTACCTTTAACCAGTTTGGTTACAGAGATTAAAGGAAAATAAAATATGGTTTGCAAGCTAAATAGATCTATATATGGGCTAAAGCAAGCTTCCAAACAATGGTACTTCAAATTTCATGAAGCTAAATAGATCAATGTATATACCTTAAGGAATGTGGGAGTAGTTGAATTTTGCTAGTTCTGTATGTTGATGATATATTACTTGCTACTTCAAGTTGTAGCTTGTTAAAGGAGACCAAAGATTTCCTATCCAGCCATTTTTATATGAAGGACATGGGGGAAGCCCACTTTGTTATTGGAATTCAAATACACCGAGGTAGATCCCTAGGCAGTCTAGGAGTATCACAGAGGTTCTACATATCAAGTATATTGTGGAGATTTTCGATGGAAAATTGTTCTCCAGGAAAGGCCCCTATTGTTAAGGACGACAAACTAAGAAAACTAGAAGGTCCTCATTCTGACGAGGAACGACTAGCTATGAAGGATAAACCATATGTTGTGGTTGTTGGGTGTCTCAACTATGCCCAAATGTGTACATGCCCCGACCTTACTTTCGTTACTGGATATCTTGGAAGATACCAAAGTGCCCCGGACTCATGCATTGGCAAGCTGCCAAGAAAGTTCTATATTATTTTCAAGGAACAAAAGATTTGAAGCTCACGTACAGATGATCAGAACAATTTGAACTCATGGGATTCTCGGACTCAGACTTCGCCGAATGTCTAGAAACAAGAAGATAAACATCTGGTTATATTTTTGTACTTGCTCGTAGGGTCATCTCATGGTCTAGTACCAAGTAGAAGACGACCGAAGCATCTACGATGGAAGCTGAGAATGTGGCTTGTTTCCACTCGTCTTCACAAGCCATATGGTTACAGAATTTCATGTCACATCTTGGAGCTGTTTGCTCAATCAAGAATCCGATTCAAATACATTGTGACGATGAAACTTCTGTAAAGTTCTCCAATAACAACAAGAGCTCAAGTGCTTGTAGAAACATGGATGTAAAGTTGTTGGTTGTAAATGAGAGGATCAGAGATGGATCAGTTTCTATTGAGCACATTGGGACTAGCTTTATGCGAGCTGACCCGCTTACTAAGGCGTTGCCACCTGGTACCTATTGTAGTCATGTCTTAAGTATGGGTCTGATTAGTTTCCCATGACTTGTGCGGTGAGAGTTCTCACTTAAGATACTGATGTATTCACATGCTATTATTTTGTATCTCTGATTGATTATTCAAGAATCATAATTTGTTTTCTACAAATTGGTGGAAGGAAACTCGAATCACTACCATGACAACGAGTTTATCCAATACTCTACATATTGATATTTAATGTTTTGTGTAAGCATTTGGTGCATAGTTGGGACTTATGCCTTGAAGGTATATTACTGCTATGACTGGTATTAAAAGAGACATTATGATCATATGTGATGTGTACTGATGATCCCTGAATAGTGATATTATCACAAAGGCCCGTCAATCAGGTCAAGTGGGAGATTGTTGGATTGTTGACCAGTTTGACAATATGGGATAAAGGGTATCAATGTCTTTTCCATGGGATACGAGTACACTTAGGGTTTTAGTATGCTTAAGGGAGATATGGTTCGTCCCTATAAATAGCATATGACTAAGGGCAACCAGCATCCTGTGAAACGAGCTGTTTACCTGGTCTTCCAGGTCCCTGAGCCATAGAGGGAGCCCGAGGCTTGCTGGATCACGTTCATCCTTTTCCAAAGGTGATTCTACGTGCTAAAGGTGTTGATTCCGCTGTCATGGAACCTACAGGTATTCTCCTGTGTTCATCACAACACCGTTATTAAGCTGCTTAAGGAGACAAACCTGCTCCAAGCGCTTGAGAACTAGTTAAACACTAGCGTAGAGGGAATTACCGCCTTCGCACCCTTAGATGTCGCCTTCCGCAAACTCCCCCCGGGTACCATTGAAACCTAAATTCGATTCAGAAAATGTTACTATTGTATAATCATGCAGTGCCCAGGCACTATACCTTTGACAGCCTTGCGGAGGTCACATTACCCCTACATACGTTCTATGGGCCTCTGAACATCATCACTTTACGACAGAAAAGGCCTTTCGTTTCCACTAGAACAGTAACCACCGCGGTGAAGAACCCCCTGTTTGAGAAGTTTCCGCTCTTTGTTTTTTCCATCGACGATGTTTTGTTGTCGTCATTCCTGCTCGGTTGAGAGGTTCTTCCATCTACTTCATTCAAATAAAAGGCCCAAACCTTGCTTTGCTGTTAACTCGTGGAAGTCCCAGAGTTGTGCTTATTCTGAAAAGGAGAAGCTTAGTCGTTTTTTTGTGTTTCTACGTTAATTTGTAGTTCCCATGTTATAGTCTACTCTTCCTCCCATTAAATCAAGTGTCGGGTCATCTCTTAACGTGTATACTTTTTCTTCTCTCAATAAGGCATATGCTATGGATTGTTTTCTGAGGCCTAAAACTGATTGGTTCATTTGAGTCGGACGCTTCATTCTCTAAAGACTCTACAAGGGGGTAATATGACTTGCACTAGGCTGGTCTTTCCATAACATACGGGTAAAACTCAGGGGGTAGAAAATCAAACATCGCCTATGCCCTGAAAAGCCTGGTTTTGTGGCGTATGAACGTAACATTTTACTATAGGCAATCGATTTAAAGCTTACTGACAAAAAAGAAAACAGGCAGGCCAGGTCTCCGGAGTTTCCAAATGTTCATGAAATAAGAAGAAATGGGAGAGCTGAATTGAATGACAGAGTCCCATTAAGACGGTGAACAACCCAAATTAATATAAAAATACTTTGTATATACTCATTGGCAAAGAGCGAGTAGACATGCCCTGTAGCGACTTATCAGAGAGACTGAATGTCATCTATCCGAAAAAAGTAGCAATAATAGGGAGAGAATTCTTCTCAGCCTAATCATAATTTGGCTTGTGTACATGTAGCGATAGTCCTGAAAATGCTAAATGTGTCGACAATCTTGTTATTGGATTTGTGGATGCTTGCCCTATGACGAGTTTTGGATAAGATGTTTGAATAATAGATCAAGAAATATGTCAACCAAAGCATATAAGTTAAGATATTAAAACTTGGAGGTTGTTCATTCCAAAAATGAGCAATAAAAGGAAATAATGAGGGATTACACGTTCCAGACAAAAATTAATTTGAAAGTAAGTTCATATTTTTGATTAACATTGTATTTGGTTCACTACAGGCACTCCTTAGAGCTCCGGCGTGAGGCTTGACTTTTCCAAAATGATGCATGTGACGGAAAGTAGGAACTTTTTTTAAGCATTCGCGACTAGAATGCTATTTAAAACGGGCTGACGATATTTAATCTTTTATCATATTCAATGTTGAAATTGGACGGTTTCAGCATTGAAGATGCTTTTTAGGGCTCCAAACGATGCGTTGGCTTTTCAAAAACAATTGGTGAACTAAAGAATCAAAACTATTTTATAGTGGACTGTGACGACGACGTTCAATTGTACATGGTCTTTAGAAGAAGTTATACTTCTCCAAATCAATATTCTAAAACTAGCTTTCTGATGGGTCAGTGTCGGAAAACTATTCCAAACGTTTGACAGTGATCTTGCCCTCCAATGATTCTTGGACACTCTGTTGTCTATTCCTAATCGCATCTCACATTTAAAGATACTACCTCCCGCATTCTGGAAGGGCCAATTTCCGATGTCTATCTTCCCTTTTCAAAACCAATTTACAATACCCTTCCTGACTTGAATATATTCGAATACGGAGTTGCCGGAGTTGCCGGAGAAGCCGGACGGAGTTGCCGAAGAAGCTTGCCAAAATAAACCAAGTCAATGTCGAGATTGCGATCTCCGTCTGAAAGCCCTAAACATACTACAGACCAGAAAAATCAGCAAGTCTTGTCCTAAACTATTATCTGTTTGGCATCCAAGCCATAAGAGCTTCACCCAAAATTTTTTGCGAATCTTGATGACCTTGTATGCACATCAGGCTGTTCATTTATCTACGTGCTTGACATTGAGATTTCGCATAGTTCACCTCGCTCAAAATATTGAGAAAGATGAACAGAAAGGAGAGAGAGAGAGAGAGAGAGAGAGGATCAGATATCAGATTAGTTAGAATTAGGGTTGGACATTTAGAACCGAGGACCAGTTTGACCGGACAGAACCAGTACCAGATTGATTGAGGACCAGTTAGAGGTACCTGAAAAGTAAATTATAAAATATTTATTTATTTTTAAAAAAATTATGAAAATATCAAATCCAATTAGCCGGATAGGTTTTTATTGTGATCAGCATAGCCACCATATATTTGAGCATCTGTGCCCATCCTCTTGATGTAGAGGATATTTAACATAACCATGAACATAAATTTTATATTTTTTACTCTGACGTTGACAAGTCAACCTAACCAAGCTGGGGCCGAACAGGAGCGGATCAAAACCAGACCAAATTTTAGGTAAGGTTTAGGCCCTTGCTAAAAACCCCGATGGGACTGAGACCATCAAACCCTTATTAGTATCACTGTCCAACTTGTATTTACGGCATATTATTCATGTACATTTCGTTGGTATTTATAGTACGTACCCCATACACATGATGACCATAGACGATCAGGATTGAATATAGGATCACATATTCGGGGATAGGATTCAAACTAACAATTTAAAGCTTAGTGACTAGAATTCGATCTATGTAGATGGTTATAACGGCTTTTAACCAATAATATGCATTAAATCCTAGTCATTGTCAACATCTATCTAGAGTGAATCCTAGTCACTAATATTTTACTATCTATGTTGTATCTTATATTTATTCCTATTCGTCCATTCTCATGACGATTAAATAATACATTTTGCATGATTACTGGTCTATTGTTCTATTAAATTATATGGATCAAGGGCATGGCTTGTGCGTGCATTGATATGAGTAAGACTCTTCAATACCATATTTCCATGTTTATTTGTAATTCCCATGATACAGTCTACTCATCTCCAGTTTTATCTACTCTTCATTCTTTTCTTAACGTGTAAACTTTCGCTTCTCTCAGTAAGTCATTTATGGATTATTTTCTGAGGCCTAAGACTGATCCTTTCGTTTGATACGGACGCTTTATTCTCAGAAAACTATAATTGGGGAGTTTGACTTACAGTGGATTGATCTTTTCATAAAATACTGCTGAAATTCAAATATAGCTGATGCCCTAAAAAGCTTGGTTTTGTGGGACACGAATGTGACATTTTAGCGAAGGTAATCGATTCAAAGGTTACCGACGAAAAAGAAAACAAGCAGGCCAGGACTCCAGAGTTTGCAAATGTTCACGGAATAAGAATAAATGGGAAAACAGAGTAGAACGACTGAGATCCATTAAGAGTGTAAATAACCCAAACAAGTATCAAAATACTCGCATATGTTCATTGACAAAGAGCAAGCTAGACAGACCCTACGACAGCGTGTCTGAGCGGCTGAGTGTCACTATCTGGCGAAAGGAGGAATTCAGGGGGAGAAATCTTCTTAGAGTAATTACAATTGGCTTGTGTATATGTAGCGATAATCCTGAAAATGCTAAAATTTTGTCAATCTGGTTATTGGATATGTGGATGCATAGCTTTGACGAGTTTTGGATAAAATGTTTGAATCAGAAATCATGACATATATCAACCAAAACATATAAGTTAAGCTATTAAAACTTGGAGGTAGTTCCCTTCCGGAGATAATGAGGAATGAAACGTTATTGACAAAAAAATATTTGAAAGTCAATTCAAATTTTAGGATTAAGATTGTATTTTGTTCACTGCTGGCACTCCTTCAAAGTCCGCCATGAGGGTTGACTTTTTTGAAATATTGTATGTGATAGTAAGTAGAAAATTTTTTAAGGTGTCCGCGATGACGAGAATATTGCGGAGTTTTACTCGCTGTTCTCACCACGTCAGCAAAGAAGGAGCCAATAGGACTTACAATAAGTTTAGACTAGTAATAGAATGACACATACCCTATACTCATTAAGAGATTTAGTTGTTAGGATTAAATATAGGAGAAGATAGATAACCAGGATTCAACGTAGATAGGAAAATAGATAGACAACCAGGATTCAACATAGATAGGAAAACAGATAGACAGTTAGGATGCAATCCGATATAGCTGTTATATATTGTTATAACGGGTAGGATTGTTCAAAAACATTTAATGTATATATTATTATAACACAAGTTACTATAAATAAGAACCACCATGTATTCATTTGATTTGTACAATATAACCATCGTAACGATCATATCTTTGTCTTGCACTCGTTTCCTCTCTCTCTCTCTCTTTCTCTTTCACTTTCTTTCTCTCTTCTTCTTTCTTGGCTCCTGAAACTTGATCAGTCTAAATAGAGAACACTATTTTAAAGGGGGTTGACAATATTTAATTTATATCATATTGAATATTAAAATTGGATGGTTGCAGCATTAGAGGTGCTTTCCAGGGCTCCAAATGAGACATTGACTTTTAAAAAAATATTTGGTGAACTAAAGAATCGAAACTATTTCATAGTCACTTGCAATGGCGACAATCCATCCTAATGGGTCTTAAGAAAAACTTATAGTTCTCCAAATAGATATTTTAAAACTAACGTTCTGATCGGTCAGTATCTGAAAACTAATCCAAACATTTTACAGTTATCTTGCCCCCGAATGATTCTTAGAGACTACGTTGCCTATGCCTAATCGCATCTTTCATATAAGGATATTTATGTCCGGCATTCTAGAAGGGTCAATTTTCTAATACGATCTCCCCCTTTCAAAACTGATTTTAATACCTTTTAGGGAAGGTCCGTTTGTGTGAACAATAACTTTTAGTGCGTTTGTGCGGTGCAATGCAAATTGTGCACACCGTACCTTACAAGATTTTCGCACACCTCACCGCACAGTGCACATAGGTTTGTGCAGTGCGAATATGTGCAAAGGTGCAATTTTTTTTAAGTCCCCTCCCTCTCTCAGTCTCGCTGACTCTGATCTGTATGTCTGCTTGTCTTCATCTCTCCATTCTGTCTCCCACTTCAACCCCACGTCCATCCGCGGCGGGCTCGCCTTCCTGGTTGCCGCTAACAACTACAGGCTCGGCCTCGCCGGGCCCTTCATCAGCCTCCCCAATAGCGGGCTCTTCTTTGACGTGAGTATGACACTCTCATGGATGTGCATCTCGGTGACATCAGCGGGAACCATGTCGACATAGACCTGAGCTTCGTCGTCTCCGCTGTCGCTGCCAACCTCCCTGTTGACCTCAAGAGCGCCAACCCAGTCTACTCCTGGTTCGACCACGATAGTGCCACCCTGATCCGCCACCATCTCCCGCTTCGTTGACGACTTCATGTTCGTGGGCTTCTCCGCCGCCTCCCATGCCAGCACTGAGACCTACATCATTCATGGGTGGACCTTCACTTCCATCAGAGGCGGCAACGCCTGCCCCAACTAACTTTGCTTCGTTCACCGCCTGTGCCAAAAATGAGCTCTAGTGCCAGGGACCCGAGTGAAGGTATCAAGCATTGATGTTGGATACTTCTGGGAAAATCCAAAAATATCCAAAAAACACAGATGTTCCAGATCTTATGTTCGCAGTCGGCTTTTTCAGCAGATATATGGAGAATCCAACTACTGAACATATGGTCGCAGTTAGGAGAATTTTGAGATATGTAAAGGGCACATTGGACCTTGGTCTAGTCTACAAGGGAGGAACACAAGGAATGAAGCTTATCGGTTATAGTGATAGCGACTATGCCGGAGACCTAGATTACAAGAAAAGCACAAGTGGGTTGGTTTTTTTCTTGGGATCCAACATCATATGCTGGTCTACTCAAAGCAGAAGATAGTTGCTCTTTCATCATGCGAGGCTGAATACATAGCAGCGAGCACGGCAGATTGTCAAGGATTATGGTTGGCCAGACTGATCGGTGAGATAATGCAAGTGGAGCCGATAACAATGACACTTTTGGTGGACAACAATTCAGCCATTGCTCTGTCAAAGAACCCAGTATTTCATAGCAGATCGAAGCACATCGAAACTAAGTACCACTTCATAAGATCTTGCCTAGAAGAAAGAAAGATGGAGCTAGAGAACGTCACCACGGAGAACCAGCTTGTAGACATACTCATGAAGGCATTAGGAAGACAAAAATTCAAAGAACTCTGTCAACGATTGGGCATACGGAGGATCGCAGACCGCATCATGCTTGGGAGGGAAATTGAAGGTATCAAGCATTGATGTTGGATACTTCTGGAAAAATCCAAAAATATCCAAAAAACACAGATGTTCCAGAAGCACCATGGAAGTATCTGGAAATCTCTCTCTCTCTCATAGGATCTTTCTAGAGATCTCAATGTTTTTCTAGAAGCATCCATTGATGCCTACATAAGCACCATAGAAGCCCCTCATTTGAGCTAAGTGATAGCACAAACCAGTGTGTGCATGATAAGGAGCAAGTGCAAGGAGTGAGTGAAGGTCTCAAGTGAGTTGTGGAGAGCTTTGTACTTCATCTCCTGTATTTTTCTTTGTGTAGTGAAAGTTCCTCTTCAACTAGTTCCAAGCCTCCATCGCCTACGCCAGGTTGGTGGCCAGAGCGGCTACCGGCGGTGCCTTCTTCCACGCTGCCTTTGCCAATGCCATCATATGGGCGACCCGACGGCGTCGCCCTTGCCCTGGCATTGATCTAGCCATGGTGATCTTGAGTTCGCCATGCTAGTACAGCTACCTGGAGCTCTGTGCCACCACCAAGGGATTCCACGCGATGGGTATAATTGGGCACGGTGCCTTCAACACGATTTACAAAGGCATCACAGCTGAGACCGACGCCACGCTGGCTGTGAAGCGCTGCACTAGCCTGGACGGTGGAACGGAGTTCTACTCCATGATGACCATCATCGCAGGGCTGCGGTACCAAAACCTGATCCGGCTCCAAGGCTGGTGCATGCACAAGGGCGAGATTCTCCCCATCTATGACTACATGCCAATGGCATCCTAGACCAGGCCCCCCATGGGCCGGCAGTGCCACCCCTCCCCTGGTGGCACCGTCGCCCAATCCTAGCCAGGGTCACGGCAGGGCTGGCGTACCTACATCGCGAATGCGATAAGCAACTAATCCATTGGGACATGATTTTTTAAAATTTATCAGGAGAAGAAATAATTTTTTAAATAGAAAAATAAATAAAAGGGTACAACTATAAGTAAAATAAAAAATTCTGAAAATTGTAAAAATTTGTGCAATGTGTGGTGCAATTTTTTGCACGAATCCGCATCGGACATCGCATGGAGCCTCATGGGGTAAAAATTTTCCACAGTCAGTGCAAATTTTTGCACCACACCGCATGACCTTCCCTAATACATTTTCTGCCTTAACTCTCTTCGAATATGCTGCACAAATCTCAAAAGCAGAATTTAGATGGAGTTGCCAGAGAAGCCTGCTAATATAAGCGACCACAATGTCTAGAACGCGATCTCCATCTCAAAGCCCTGAACATACTACAGAACAGAAAACTCGGGCAGACTTGGCCTAATCTACATATCCCCTTGGAGTTCAAGCAATAAGAGCTGGTGTAAAGATTTATCAAAGTATAATTTAGCTTTATCCTCTATTTTTGCTAATCTAGACAACCTTTCAGGTACATCAGGTAGTTTATTTATCTACATGCTCGAGGCTGAGATTTCCTGCCATTCCGTACTCTCAAAAAGATGAGAACGATGGAGAGAAAGAAGAGAAGAGAGAGGGAGGATGAGATATCAGATTACTTAGAAAATTAGAATCGTTGTAGAACTTGTATTAAATGCAAATCATAAATGTACATGGGGTTGGTATTTACAGAATTAAAATATAGTGCACACCGTATACCCATTATAACAATAGATGGTCAAGATTTAATATCGTATCACAGATTCAGGGATGGGATTATTGATAACTAGCTAGAGCTTAATGGATAGGATTCAATCTATATAGGTGGTTATGACAGCTTCCAGCCAGTATGCATTAAATCCTAGTCATTGTCACCATCTATCTACATTGGATCGTAGCAACCAATATTTTCATGTCTATGTTTTATGCTATCCATCAATCTGTTTTCCTATAGTTCATCCTATTTGTCCATTCCCATAATGAGTATAGGGTGCATTTTGCATTATTAATAGCCTACTGTTGTACTAAGTCCTACTGTTCAATGGCGATGCGGCTGTGCCCACTGACCTAAGCAAGACTCGTCAATACCCCCTCAAGCTCACAGCAACACTGCTGACGTTGAGCTTGCCTCTAATGGGAAGAATCCTAAATTGGAAGGGTTTTGGAAGAGCCTCTAAGAGCTTCCCTTTAGCATGGACAAAACTTACCCTTAACATCTTGGCAGCTAATTCTGTTCAGACCAAATGAAAGTCAATTTTGATAGACTACATTCTAGAATACATACTAGGTAGGCTGACATACATGTTGCTCCAATGTTACCACAACATACGTGGCCTGAATATTTATTGACTGAAAGTTTCTTTCAATAAATATTGAACTTAGATCACTTCTAATTTTACATTTGTTGTTGATTTGTACTTTGGTTAAGTACTTGAGCGTGCAACAATCCACTGCTTCTTAAAATTCAATTTATTAAATTTGAACCGATAAGTGGCAAATATGATATAGTAAACCATTTATCTTATTGATCCTCTTCCCAGTCTATGTCACTTAATGCATTGATAGTAAGATCATAAGTTTTATATGATGGAGAACCATCGAGAAGACCAGGCAACAGTTCGTGAGCAGCTGTGATGTGAATCTCGAGGTAACCCCAAGAATATGAGCTTCAAGTATACAGCCTAATGACAGGCCTCTGTGGTTTGATTTTATTCCCTTTGTATTGTTTTTATGAATTTTATGGAGGGCCATTGTGATTGGGCCCCCCACTGTTATCATCTTTTTTTATGTTTTGTTGGTCTTTTAGGGGAATGTCCTGATCGTTTTCGATGCTCTCCACTAATTTGGCCCATTTGGGCAACCTCTCTATCCTATATAAAGGGAGGCATACCCAAAGGACCCCTTGGAGTTCATTTGAAAACTGAAAAGTGAAGTTTCTTAATCTGGGATCCCGCCTCTCTCCCTCTCCAAATTATATTTTCATTTTCTATATAGACCCCAGAATGAAGCCCTACGTTGACTTCAACCATCATGTTCACCGTCGTCGAGCCCTTGCCTCTACCGGAAGAACAGCCATCGCCGTTGATCGTACCACATCTTGATCGCTTGTAGGAGTTTCATGGAGAATTTTGTTTCCTCACCAAGACGCTATCGTGTTCCTAGATGCCTTCATCACCATCGCTAGATCCGCAAACGCCTTCTTGAGCATTAGTGTCACCACCCCAAGAACCACTCGTTAGATCCGCATGAGGTTTACGGCAATTCTTAAGAATGATGAAGATCGTACATGGATGTAAATCAATGTAAAACTACCTAGATTCACTGTGTCTTCTCTTAGTCGAATCGAAAAATCTCATGGGGAGGCATTTTGGATCAATAACAGATGACTGATTAATGGGGTGCTCAGGAGAAAAGTCAATACACCTATGACCCAACGATCTGGCCCCTATTTATAGGAAGAGTTGATACTTAATCCTCTTTAGTCTATCTTAATTAATTCTGTCATTAAAATTAAGACACGCTTAGCCTCTACACAATTAATTACCATACTTATTGCTATAAATGGCTTAATCTCAACATTAGGTGAATCATATATAAATTGGGATTCATAACTCATAGCAAAAATAATACGCAATTGTACACTTACATATATATAATTGTCCATATATTAAGAAATTAATCTAATACCGCTTTCTTGGATGTCTTACCTGCCCCCAAGAATCCCGAGTTGACGTCATTCTTGGAAGCATTGTGTCACCTTGCACCACGCCACTATGCTCGCACACCTGCACCTCATGCCGCCATGCCAGCGCCCGCGGCCCCTGCCCAGTTATGCCTTCTCCCCACAACTGTACTGCCATACCAGCCCGACCAAGTCATACGCCCTGCTTCATGGTCGCACAGACCTTGCGCCACCACCCTATGCTGATGTGCCCTCCGCGCAGCTA
The DNA here is from genome assembly GCF_029677425.1 of Wolffia australiana. Lineage (NCBI taxonomy): Eukaryota > Viridiplantae > Streptophyta > Magnoliopsida > Alismatales > Araceae > Wolffia > Wolffia australiana. The sequence continues at coordinate 2,507,195 of NC_135837.1, read as the reverse complement.
CGCGTGCGCCCGTGCATCATCACGATGACATGTGCCATGTTGAGTGCCTCTTTGCAACCATGCGCACCAACGCACACTCGTGCGCGACGCGCAGCCGTGCGTGGTCCCCACGCATGCTTGTGTGCCCCGCACGCCATGCGCACCGCCCTCAGGCCCATGTCATTGTATGCATGGGCCTTGGTGTCACGCACTAGAGCCACCCAACACCCGAGCAGCCATGTGCCTGAGTCATGCCGCCGTGCCCCTGAGTCATGCCGCCATGCACCCGTTCACCGTTGTGTGACGCCAATTATGACCCACATTGACATCCACCCAATCAGTCACATCACCGCACCATACGTTACGCCGTTATTCACCTGCGCCGCTGAGCCTTCATGGTCATAGACGACCACTGCATAAACGACATCATATCCGCCTCAAACATCAGGGCTTTAGCCCTTAGGTCACATAGCTTCTCCCCGTTATTTTGCCATTATTATTATGTCTTAAAGTGTCGTCCTTCAACAGCTCCTCTGTTGGTAATTTTATGAAATTCATAGAATTAGCCACCCTTTTCTTGGGAGATAGGAACTTCATTCTAGGTGTCGGATTAGTGTCATTCTCGAAGGAAGCCGTGGATGCTTGTGGACAGTAATTGCCCCCCACGTCGCGGGTCTTCGAGCCGACTCACTGGGTCATTCGGAGCTTGTCTGCTACCTAGACCCCTTTGTATTGTTATCCGATCAGCACCCTATTAGCAATGTCTCATCATATTTCTCATTGGATTTCAAAACCTCCACATCACTTTAACCGAAGCATTCATCTAGCACTTTTTCTGTTGTGGTGTAACACATGTTGTTCGATCCGGGCCCGTCGTGTTACAACATTAAATATTAGTAAGCCTTGTAAATTATTATTTCAAGATAACCTACTAAAAATTTCAACAATCTAATCATTTGTGTTCCCCTTATGCCATTTCTATCAACCTCTATTAATTGCAAATGAAATTTTAGGCTTTTTAAGAGTTAGGAACCTAAGATCTCCAACAATTTTTTAGAGGTCTGTCAACTGTTTCGATTTAATTTCTAGCAAAGGACATAAATTGATTTGTTTTAACAATAGACCTAAGCAGGATAATTGAACTAATGAAACTTGACGGTAGATCCATTTAGATTATTTCTTTCAACTCATGCAACTGATGAATCTTCCATTTTTTATAAATAGCCATTAATAAACGTAAATTACTAGTCGAACCTTTCAATACAAGTCTATATATCTATATATCTCAATATCACCTGATGACTATGGCCTGTAATATGATAGTTTAGATAACAATACATTAAATAAAAAGATGGAATTAATTCCATAAGAAAATGCTTTTATAATACATTTTTACCACTTATTTGAAAATTTGCTCTTGCACTATTCACTATTTACACCTAAAATGAAACAATTATGATTTTTTTCCTAAGCTCTGGTTTTATGTACGTAATTATTTTTTTGATAGTGTTGTCATTAGATTTCTTAGAATCAAGTTGATTACTCACATCTTCAAGAGGTACTTTGAGATACAAATTTTTGTAATGAAATGCTGAATTTGGGATAAAAATAAGTGAAATGGGGAAATACAAGGCACTCCTAAATAGTAAGAATATTCCCCGTACACAATAAGATCATTCTTGAAAATCATTCAAACCTCTTTAAGAACTAGGGCAACTAAAGCCAGGAATTGTGGAATTAACCCACAATTTGAATTTGAAAGTTCCATTTTCAAATCTGGCCAGTAGCAGATGTCACCATTGTGGAACTAATCCTTGAGCTTTAAACCTTGAGAATTATATCCAATGACTGTGAAAGTTAGGACACTTCTATTTAATTACTTATCTGTCTCCTTGTATCTCATATTGGTTTTCTGCTCCTAACTTGTTGTTGGAGGCCTAGTGCATCGTATTTCTTTGACCCATTGTTGTTCTACAAGATTGTGTAAAACAGTGTTCAAGTGTGATCATTATTCTTCAACAAAAAGCACCACTTGGCCTTTCAGAGAAGTGATGACAATATTTCAATGATTTCCTGATTGTTTGATTTAAATTTTTTCATACTTGTCTCTAACACATTTAATGGCACCCAAAATTATTCATGTAGTAAAAGTTACAATGTTTTTTATTCACTGATTTCTTCTGCCCAATTCTTCTACCTGTTGGTGGTCTGCCACAACAAATCGCGGATCTAATATTCTTTTTTCTTTAAAATCTATTTTGCACCCTGAAAAACTCATGACTTTTTAAAAAAATATTTATTACAAGTTATCAAAAAATAGATATATGTCATTTATTTAAAATAGTTTTGACTTGTTGTATGTCTTTTATTTTATTGTGTCATTTAAAAAATATTTTAAAATCCATAAAATATAACATCACCTAAAAGCATTATTATAGAATATACTCAATTATGTTATTTAAAAAAAAATTGACATATAAAACGAAAATTGTTTTCATCATATATAACATGTCGTTAAATATCAAACTTACATGTTTGATGTGAGAACCATTGGTAACCATAGTGTATAGAACAATATCCCATAAATCCACATTTCTCGGATTCAGCTTTGAGTCTGTGTTGTGCATAGTGCATGAAATGAATAAACTCCCAAATGTTCTTACAATTTAGTAATCAGCTTGATCATAAAACAAACCTTTGAATCAAATTTTACGTTTATTTATAGGAGTGGTAATTCTATTTATTGTTGACATAGGTTCAACCTAGAACATTCTGTGCAGCCTAGCTTGATGAAATTGAGCTAGTGTTGTTTTAACTTCATATTACTGTTGTATGGTTCCAGTATGTTTTGTAGTTTTAGAACAAAACACTCTATATAAAGTGTCTTGAATATTAAAAATAGAGTGGAGGTATTAATACTCTCCACCCCGATCAGACTAAAGATATGTTTTTCTAGTAGAAAATGGGTTTTTTACACCTGGATAATACAACACTTTTCTTTCTAAAAAGTTGAAATATGAAATATTCACTGAACTCTTCAATAAAAATAACACAAAATGAAAAACAAAGAAATAAGATAAAACTGGTGAATCGGCATGTAGCCGTTCCATTAATTTATTTCATGTTTGAGGAGTATAATGGAAGGGACGTTTGTGAGACTGTGATGCGCTAGATGATCGACACAACATTTCTTTTAGGTGAGAGACACATCGTCAAAAATGATTGAGGATATGTGATAAAGCTCATAGTTTTGATTATCCAAGCCTTTACAGCCTCATCTCTATTGATGTCTTCTTTAAAATATATGTGTTGTCATAGAGTAATACACATATTGAGTTCCCACAATGTAAATTTTGTTTTTTATCAAGACAAATGATATGCATCATCGTAATGGACAGCAGCGTGGTATGTCAATCCATTTTCAGGGTACCATGCATTGCTCTCTGAACTGCGGAAAATATGTGATTATATATTTATTTTTTTAGATAAAAAATAGAAACTAGCTCTAAGAGAATCAGTAGTTTTCTTGTTTTTTATGAAAATTCAATGATGGAGAACTTAAATGTTTTTGGGCATAACTTTAAAGATAAACTTAATTTCAATATTGTAATGTTAAGAAATCAAATAATAACTACTTATAACAGCTTACAGTATTTGTTTTTTGGCAGAAGGCGCCAGGGTTTCTCACAAGAGCACCCTGGACTTTACATGGCAGTTCCAAAAAATGTATGGTGGATATCTGGTTTTTTTTATTCAGTAAAAATCCAATAACTTGAGTTGTAGGTCGAGTTTTTTAGCATCATTTTGGGCGTTGGAAAGCACTGGGTCCTGGCTATTACCTCATGTAATAATTGTGCAGAAAAATTGAGTGTCTAAGGCAGGAAACTCTGAGAATGTATGAACCTCTTGTGTCACTCCCTTTTAGGCCAATGATGCATTCTTCAATTTCCTCCAAACCCGGTGCTCTGATTCTCTTCTTCACTCAACCTGGCACTCAAACAGAGTAGATCCACAATACACTACTACACTGATGGATTCTAAAACAGATCTTGGGACAGGAATTCAGGGATAGTCATCATGTGGGAGAAAAGGGGTATATATAAGGATCCTAGATTCTCAATGTAAAAAACATATAATGTGTGAGAAGGATTTGGCAATTTTTCCAGCCAATTGTTTGCCACCTTTAAAGGGAAGAAACATCAACCACCCAATTTAATTTCTCCTTAAATGTAGACCTCTCTTTTGATTAGGCTTAAGCTCTTTTTGGGATCCAGACTGGACCTGCTCCATAGTGGACTTCACTTTGCTTTAGATCACTCTCTTCTCCACCATTAATATTCCATGACCTAAATTCTTTTTATTAATGAAGCTCCATGAAAATACTGTGAAAAATAAACCGCATGATTCAGGGGAATCAGTGAGGTTAGTTCATAAATCTTTAAACCCCTATTAGTTAGGATCAATTACAACACCTAGTGTCAATGTCATTTTAAACACGAAGGAGTGATATTTTTTTGCATATTCTTGATATCAATAGTACTATAAATCATAATAACACATAGTATTACTACATATTTGATGTCCTCAGCTATGACTGAATCATTTTGAGCTGCAAATGAAACATTTACTTCTAATGACTATCCAAAAATGTAAAGTTACATGTTACCAAATAACAACAACTCTGAATCAGATATAATAACATCATATTAGATCAATAAAATTCCTTTTATACTTCATTTTTACAACTTTTTCTTTGATTTGCACTTGCATTATTCATCATTTATGGATAAAATGTGTTTTCTTAACTTTTGAGATAGACAACAGAGATTTTTATTTTTCACATTATGCATTATTTACTTACAGTGAAATATATTTTCTAGATCTTCATGGAGGTTTGTTTAAAATACATATTTAAAAAAATAAAATTGTGAATTTGGGATAAAAACGGGAGGAATGGAGAAACTCAGCCCATTTGTTTATAAGGAAAGAGGCATAATGCACAGGAAGCCAAATCTTGAAGTCCATTCAAAACTGTTAAATAACCGGGACAACTAAAGACAAGAGTTGTGGAACTAACCCACAATTTGGATTTCAAGGTTTCATTTTTAAACATGGATCCATGCTGTTAATCAAGCTATCCTAATCGTCTAAATACTTAAATAGCCAATCTATTTTGTGAATCTAGTTTCTTTATGAAATGGAATCTTAAGTATTGATGGTTTTGGTACTATTAAAGGCGTGAGCAAAAAATCCATTTTTCTTGGTCAACCAAAACCCAGCTTCAAAAATTATTTATATTTAGTCTCTTTGGCCTTATCCGTGCCTATCTAAACCCGTCCATATATGTTTTTACTACCTAAAAGAACCTATCTCCAACCCTTACCGCTATATCTGATGGTATGCTTTCTCCCAGGTTCATCTAATATCCTCTTTTGGATAGCCATGTGCTACTGCTCTCTTCTCATCTCTCCTCTTATTTTCTTTCTTTATCTTCACAATCCCCTTCTCTTTAGCTTTCTGTCTTGCTCACTACATTCTTTTTAGAAATAGATATTTGATATTTATGCATAGATTACAGAAATTTTCTCGTGACTTTGCTCACTCCTATTTTTATTTTCCCTTTTGAAAAAAATAATAAAGTAAAAAAAATATTAAAAAATATAAAGATAATATTTAATATGAAAAATTAATAAATAATAATCATTATAGTAAAATAAAAAAGGAACATCTGGAGTTTTTCCCATCTTGTTTTTTCTTGATGAAACATCACTCATGTACCTTTTTCCCATCGAGAAACATACATCTCCATCCAACTCTTGCGAGAAGTATCCTGAACATTTACTCATTAATATTTCTTCGACTTTCCTCTCTTGGTCTAAAAATCTTGGGAGTAAACTAAATAATATTTTGTTCTACACGTTTCATCATCGTCCTACCTTTTTCCAGTACTTTTGATCGATGCATCCATCTCTTCTCTTTCTACATTTAGCTATCACCTAGAACCATATTCTGACGACCTCACATCATTGGCACTTCATTTAAAAATATATATTTATTGGAGGTATCTGGCACCATGTAAAAACCTATTGAGAGATAGTGTCCATGACCCTGAGAAATGCAAGGACTAACTATTTGTTCAGAAGTACAAGGACACTCTTCTCAATGACATCAGACCTGGAGAAAGCAGATTACCTATCTCATCTTTATTGACTCTTTCCATGCTACATGAGGGTTGACTTACGTGACCTTTACAGGTTGGTGTCTAAATTTTCACGGAAGGTATCATATATTGGTAAAGGATTAATATTTCTATCGCTTCACTTCCTATATATTTGTTCTTAATAACGACCTATGACAAAAAAAACTAATGAACACTCATAAGGGACTATAACTAATTTAGATCAATAATAATATTCTCTTATACTTCATTTTTATCACTTGCTTTAAGAATAGAATGAGAAACTTATAATTTATTTTCCTACGTATGTATGCATTTTTTGACTTTTTTGACTAATCCCTCTAGACTCCTTGGAGTCAACTAGATGCTTCACATCTTTTTGGAGTTTTATTTAAAGTATATAATTAAGGTAAATAAATGGTGAACTTGGATATAAATGGTAGGAAACGAGAAGCCCAAGGCCTCGGCTAGTAATAAGAAGAGGCCCAGTATGCAAGATGCTCACTCTTGAAGCCAAATCAAACCTCTTTAAGTACCAGGTCAACTAAAGGAAGGGATTGTAGAACTAACCCAAATTTTCAAATGAATACTTTTATTTTCACATATAGGGAGCAGGGGATGTGGATTGAGCCTAAAAAACAAGTAATTTAGTCATCCAAACCTTGGAAGTTAAATCTAATGGCTGGGAGAGTTAGGCCTCTTCTATGTAATCTATTCTCCCTGATCTTTGTATCTCATCTTGAATTTCTCCTCTAAACCTGTTGTTTGAGGCCTAGTGAATCATAGTTCTTTAATCTATTATTGTGGTACAAGAGTGTGCGAGAGAAAGTCCAACTTTCATCAAGATTCGTGGAAGAAAAACACCACTTGGCCCTTGGGACAAGTGACAAAAAGAGCTCTGTTATCTCTTCGATGCATTATGTGATTTTTCACACCTCTTTATTTATGTAAACATTCTAGAGGATAGCCAACACTTGAAGCTTTCAAATGCATCAAAGGGACTCAATGGTTCCTGTTGAAGCTAAGGTTAATGTTTGTGTTAGTAGCTAAGGAATAAACAAAGAGGGTGGGTCAATTAGGTTTTAAAATTTTCAACTAACGTAGGATTTTTCTACCTTGGAAATGAGGTAGAGGAAATGCGAGACGTAGTTGTTTTGTTTAGAAAGCTTAGGCTAATCCATAATGCCCTTCGGGTGTATCCGTCCTTTTGTGATGATGTGCCCTAACCATGTTTGTGTGAGTCCAACCCAAGAAAATCTCTTGGAAACAGGGCTGAACAAGGATACCAAAAAAGCAAAAAGTTTATAAAGCTCTGTCGTCCTCAACCTGCAATGTCTTTCACGGAATAACGTTGCTTGCTCTACTTCAACTTGGTCCCAAAAACGTTCTTTTTATGGGCCCCAAAGCCTTAACTTAACTTAACACAAAGATCTAGGAACAGAAATATATTTTTGAAAAATATCATTTATAGAACAACAATTAGTATAACTACTCCTTATGTAGTATGAACAGCAAGGCCTAATTTCATGTATTTCAACAATAAATTTTTTTGATAAAAAATTTGTTACTTCAGAGATAAAATTTTGCAAATGTAAATATGACTTCCTTGCAGTAATACCTCCCAATTTTTGGATGTCTTTCCTCAAATCCTCTTCTCCTCCATGTTTCTCTTTTGATTAAATTTGTTGATTTATGGTTGCTTAAAACTGAAATATCCTCTTCATCCTGCACCAAATGAGATAAGTTTACCCTGTATAATTCTGTAATAGGATTAAGAACAAATGTTATCTTGGATTAAATATTAAAAATATATTCAAATAAATCTTCAGGGTTCAATCTTTCTACGTTCTCAGTCCAGTGTTAGATTCCATCGTTTCCAAGTTCAAACCTGTGTAACTCTTACAAAACTCAACTAAAATATCTGATTCTAAGTTCCATGGGTTTGTATTGATGTAAGAAACTACTTATTAATTGAAAAAGCTATCAAAATTAATATTAGATTATGTTAAATATGTCAAACTTATCACAAGGTGGAGGATATGTGAAATTTGAATGTCAGCCTTCTTTGTTGTGAATTGAATCATCCTTCACCAAAAACCACAATTTAGAGTTCTATGGACTCAGGTTGACATTAGGAAAAAATATTCTTTTGAAGATATGCTGGAAATATGCGAAAAAATTTCTTCAGGGAGTGAATGATCTCTCTAGCTTTTCGATTGCAATTTAAAAAGAGTACGGAAAAGGGTGATTTGAAATCAAGGCTTAAAACTGTATATATCGATTTAGAAATCCAAAAGAGCATAATGATAATTTATCAAAAGTCTAACAGTCAAATGTATTGATTATAATTTTAAAATATGACACAGTAATCCATTTATTTTCAAATTTTTATATTCATTATTTTGCCATAAGGTCAAAATACTGCTCATGTGTTAAGAGTAAAAAATAATCTTTAGACTAATGATTTCATGTTTAAAATAATCTGAAATTTTCTGGTATGTTTACTACATAGTTTTACTTAAGATATCACCGTTATATAGTAATATCTTCATTTAATTAATATTCATTAAATAATCAATAGACCAACCCTTAAATATTAAATATCCAAAGGTGGTAAGTACAAAAAGGGTGAAGTTATTAAATCAATCGAACAAGGTAAAATTTAGACAAATATTTGAACAGTGTTGGAGAATATTTTTCTCTTTGTATCATAGAAAATCTAAGACGTAAATCAATGATTTGAATTGTTCACTATGTGGTCAAACTAAGTAGCCTTTCAATATAACTATCGATGACCATTTAATTGTTACTTAAAATCAGTTAACTAATTGATTGAGCACCTCTTCTGATTGATCACAATTCCTATTTGTGCATGCATTACTTTTAACACTCATCAAAATACACGCTATCGAAGACATGCCGTCACGCTCGGCCGATCGTGCAGCTCGCCAGGCCACCACGCCCGCCACCAGGCTGCTCGCGCCGCACACGCCACCACCCGCACCACTCGTTCAACAATCAGCGTCGCACGACTAACTGTTCACGCCAATCACCGTCCAGCCATCCGTAATGTCCGGCCAACACAAGAATGTGTCGTCTCGCCAGGCTTCATCCAGGTACGCTACACTCCTCGTGCGAATCCCACACTCTTCGCCCCTGAAAAGGAGGGTATGACACACGTGCGTTGCAATCCTCGTGCCATCCATGAGACAACGGTCAAGTACCATTGTCCCCAGCCTCCCGTCAAGTACTTGTGCAACTCCTCAGAGGAACACACCTCATGGTTGAATCATCTCGAAATCCCCGATGGCCAGATTCCTCGTCCACCCCCCGCCCTAGCACCCGTAGATCATCACAGTCTTGCATTCGCCCTACATGTTTTGCCATTGCATCAGCATTATCATGCTAGGACCACGAGTCTCATTGCATCGTACAATCAGGATGCCGGCTCGCATCGCCAATTCCGAGTGTTTGACTGGGAGACCGTGTGATGCTGATACTAAGACCGGAGAATATTTTTCTCTTGGGTCGGCTACAATGCTACATGTTCGTAGCATCAGCCTGTTCTCAATCTTCCAACGAGTGGGCGATTACGCCTACATCGTCAAAATTCCTCCTTCGTGGGGAATCAGCTCCACGTTTAACGTGGCCGACCTGGCTTCGTACCAAGCCCCTTCTCTCCCCTCTGACCCAGCCTTTCTAGACCTCTTTAGGGTGAGTGAGTTTGCCGTGACCATTTTCCCAACATTTTCACCTGATTGGCACAAGTCAGTCAATTATATAGTGCATGAGGTAATTAACTATACATGGGACGAGGTATCATGGAGGTTTTTGGTGCACTCACAGGGATGTATAGGGACAGATGACTCGTGGATCATGGAGAGTGAATTACGATGCCTGCAGCCAGATCTTCTTCAACTGGCACCACTAGCTACCCCAACTCGTCGGATTCATATTCTTCCAACCTTGGGAGGATTGATAGAGAGTGCCCGTTAAGGATCGCCGCCACATCATTGAAGCCATCATCATCGTCACCGACAACCCACCGGCTCGCGCACCATATGACCGGCACGCCAAGGCTACAGTGAAGAAATCTGGGATCAACATCCCGGATGAGAAGTACGACTGCGCCATTGACTCAATCAAATTTCTCGCCGGCTCGTGCTCATTTCATTTGCCAATTTATCATGTTTTCATTTCATTATGTGTATCATTGTGTTTTCGTGTCTGTACCTGTTCGTATCATTTATTTTCACGTTGTTTTAATTCTCTAGTTTCTTTGAATTGCGTTGTAAACGGGGTCCCTTATTGGACCCCCTAGTTGAACTCTTTGTAAAGGGAGCCATCGTGGCCCTATATAAGGGCATGATGGGCACCATCACGTTTTAGCTTTGGAATTCTAATTTTGGCAGTTATCGTCGCCACAGATCTCATCCCAAGAAGAAGGAGAGGAAAAGGAAGAGAGGGAGAATAAGAAGGAAGAAGAAGGGGGAAAGAGAAGAGAAGAGGAAGAAAGAAGGAAAGAAAAGAAGAGAGGAAGGAGGCCGCCATTTGTTTTTTCATTTCTTTACCCAATTCCCTCGTTCTTCATTACACGAGAAAGGAAAGAGAAGATGAGATAAGAAATGTAGCCGAACCCTCTCCCCTCATCCTCCCTCAGTTCTTGCCCTCTTTGTGGTTTACGGCGCATGCAAGCACTCCGCACTGTCGCTGACTGTCATCCCGTGCAGGCAGATGTGGAACGAATGGGGAAAGAAAAAAAGGAAAAAAAAAGAGGAGGAGAGAAGAGACGCTATCGATCCTTCTCCCCTCCTCACAGTTCTTCCCCTTAGTGGCTTACGGCGCCTGCATGCCCTCCATCAATGAGCCGTCATCCGTCCTCCTGCAGAAGAGAAGAATGCAACCAAAAGAGAAGAGGGAGGGTGACAGGAGACCACTAAGCCACCACAATTCTCTCCCCGAGTAAAATCTCTTCGCACGAGCTTCCAGCACTGGCCTTCAGAATCATCGCCAAGTTGCGCCCACCCCTTTCGCCTACTTGAGCGTTGTGGCCGCACAGCCGACTGCACCGCCCACGCCGTTGAGCCGCAATGCCATAATCCGTTCGTCCCACTGTGCCAACCACAGCCGCACGGCCCACGCAGCCGAGCCACTCAATGCCGCCGCACGACCTGACCGCGTAACCGCGCCAGCCGCAGCCACGTGGTCGTGCACCTGATCCGCCTGCTATGCAGTCGAGCTGCATAGTCGCCCTTTTCAATCACGTAGCCGCGCCAGCCACAGGTCACACCAATCGCACTGCCCAAGCCGCCCCGCTGCACTGCTCTAGGCCGCCCTGTTGAGGCATCGTCCTCCTTGTTACATGCTCTCCACCCTCACCACACGCTCTAGAAATGCGTCAGGATGCTTGTTGAGCTATACCATACCCGCCTCCGACTCCTCTCTACTACACATTCCCGAACCGGCTCGCATCAACGAAGACACCGACGACGAGTGACATTGAGGACGAGTGACATCACCAATGATCTACGTCATTTCCCTATCTCGTCAGTTATATTACCTTTGCCAGTATATTTTCGGCTGCACTCCTCTGCGCTTTGATAAGTTTAGGTGATAGAATTTATCGAGAAAACTACGAATTGAGTGTTTCCCTAGGCAGGGACCGAGCCCCGTCCGTTACGTGCGATCCCCTATGGAATTATTCCGTTTGGCACCACAATCACCATCGTCACTCTGATGAGGGTCAGAAGGTCACTGCCACTGTCATCGATCGCCACACTGGAGTTTGAAACTCGGTGAAGTTCCACAAATCGGATCTGCACGTACACCCCACCTAGGTTATTTGCACTCACATAGTTACATTCCCGTTAGGGAATTGCCTGTCAAACAACGCCATCGACAATGTTCGACACCATTTTGGTATCAGAGCATCATCTCAATATCCATCCGGACGATGACACCGTCAACGTCCGATATCACCCTAGGTTCTCTTTCTCCATCTAAATTATTTCATGCCTTAAATAATCTCGAAAAAATAATAAACATGATAATAAACTATTACAAATTATCCAAAAAAAACTAAATATTTATTTAATTTATTTAAAATATTTAGAGTAATTATCCTTTATTTGATTGATTTTACTCATTAAAAATTTTAATAATGCAAAAAATCAAAATTCACATAAAAGCATTATTTCAGAAAATATTTTAACTCAAATTTACTCTCTCATTAACTGATCATGTATTTGACCCTTACTTACCCTCTAATCAATCAAGAAAAGTTTATTAGTATTGTTTCATAAATGATAGCCTTAATACAACTTGTATAACACAAATCATTCATGCATCGAGTACTACCCCCTGAAAAGACAGTTTTTTGACCTGTCTTCTGGTTTATGTTTTCCTTAGTATTTCAAGCATGGATGAGATAGACAACCAAATGTTTATTAGGCACTACTTTATTTACTAATTCATAGAACGACTTGTTTTTTACAAAAGTAGTAAATATGTTGATCAGATAGGCTGTTGTTGCAAATGCTTCATCTCAAAACCTGTTTGGCATTAAGCCTAGTGAAGCAAAGATATATAAGACTCTGCAATGTTCTTATGTTCTCTTTCGACATTGGTCACAATTTCTTCAAAACTCATATGAATGATGTCGTGGTGGCTCGCATTTGTCATAAATTTTATGTACTTCAAATGTCTGATGTTGACATTAATGCGGATGAGGAATTAATAAGTTTCTTCACCAAATCCTGTTAGGAAGATAAAAACACTTCTAGATTTGCTCCATTGTTCTCTTACCCATTCAAGGGCTTGGGCTGCAAATCTAAACTGTTTGATAATTCTCACAGTAGCTTTGTTCATGTTATGGAACTGGTGACAAAGTTTGATAATATGTGCATTGCTCCAATGTGATAAGTTATCATCTATTATACCATAGGATTCATTCACGGATCTTACTTTGTTTATGCACGGAAATATTTATTCTCATATCATAAAATGGAAAGCCCCAGAGTTGGTTGACATATTTCCCAGCATGCCTTCGACTCAAGATTCTCAATCTCGTTCCCTGTGAATGTACATTTCTAATGAGAAGAGGTAACCCTTGCATATACTTTATTAAACCGAACCATTAAAGATTAGTAGAATTCAGCATTGCCATATCTGTCGCCAGAATGAAGACGAAGGGAGCTCGCCAACGACATAGGACACCTAATCAAGATTAGTTTAGTAATGATGAATTTATTTTATACTCGTTAAGAGATTAGAAGGAATCGGAAACATATAAGTTTAAATATACATTAGGATTAAACATAGTTTAGGGTCAAACATAGAAAGGATAAAATATAGATAGGTTGAACATAGATAGGTGGAACATGGATAGCCGTTACATGAAATATAACGGCTATGTTTTTAATAGATCTAACGGTCTGAACCGTTCGATCCATAGCTGTTATACCATTTATAACAGCTACGATTTAAATAGAATGAACGGATCAAACCGTTCGATCTGTAGCCGTTATAACTAAAATAACAGTTACGATGTTATTAAATCATTACTATATTTAGCATAAACATACTCTATATAAAGAGAACCAACCATGTTCACAGATCATTACTGGAATAAAGAAGAGATTCTAATCTCGACTGTGTCCCTCTTCTCCTCTCTTCCTCACTTCTTGTTCTTCTATATCTCTCTATCTTTCTCTCACTCTTTCTCTTCTCAATCCCTCTTCCAAAGCAAGGATCGATCCTTTTCAGAGCTGTCTGGTAGCCGTGCTGACTTTATTCGACGGCCTTGCCCCCCAGATATCTTTGGACATGCTAGGCTAGACCCTTTGATACCTGAAAAGAAGCAATGGTTGCAAAAAACCAAGAATGACAATGAAGAAAATGATAAAGATGGAGAGAAAACGAGAGAAAGAGGAATCAATACGGCATAAGTAAAAAGTGGCTAGGCGTTCTGTATTTCCATCAATTAAAATGTTGTGATTTTTTTCATATTTATGATAAAATATATAACAGAAATTTCTTATTTTTTACCAAGACATTTATCACTCGTCGTGTATAAGGTTACCGTTTATGTGTACATCTTAATCCTATGTATATTTGATCCTACACTATAGATTTGATCATATCCATGTTATATCCGGCGGTTTTGATTGGATTCTATCTATGTATGCTCATAGGGTCTAGATTTGATAATATCTATGTTTGAGTACAGGGTCTTGATTTCATCTGAATCTGTCAAGTATTTGGCTACATGTTTGTTTATTACTAGTCCACTATTATGCGAAATCCTACTGGTCAGATCAGTTGCTGACTGTGTGACACGTGGCCGAATTGCTGACTCCAAAAAATACATCACGGCACTCTATTATAGAAACTCTGTTTCAGCTAAAATCTTATTCGATTAGACTTCACACCCCATACTTTATTTGACTTTATGTCCTAGGCAAAAAAATATGGACGCCCTTTCCAATCGGGATGTCACCAGTTCATACGTACACATCCAACATGCCGTAAACGGGACAGAATACCCCTTTTCAGCTCTATAAAATACATATTTATTGATACAACAATAATTTGTAAGTAAGTTCTTGAGGCCAATATTATCATTTTTCAATTTTTATTTAATTATCTAGCCAAACACTTCTCATCACAACCGGTCAAGAAGGTTTATCCAAACCAATAAAGATAAAATTACAATATGAGGCAACAAATGTACAGTTCGAAATTGTACTAACAGATAAACGTGATAAGATGGAGATTTCCACAGAAAATCATCCAAAAAACAGCAGGAAGATTTCTCCCCCGCTATTTATACTCCATTGGAGCAGTCGACAATAGCACTGCAGGCGCATCACGCAATGGGTTTCTTTCGCTTACACATGCTGGCAGCTCTTCTTTTCCTTTTGGAGGTACCGGGCTTCGATGCTAAGGCAACGAAAGAGGTTATACCCATCTTGAATCGGGCAAACCAGTTCAGCACGCTTATTAAGCTGCTTGAGGAGACAAACCTGCTCCAAGCGCTCGAGAATCAGTTAAACACCAGCGTAGAGGGAATTACCGCCTTCGCACCCACAGATGCCGCCTTCCGCAAACTCCCCACGGGTACCATTGAAAACCTGAATTCGATTCAGCAAACGTTACTATTGTATAATCATGCAGTGCCCAGGTACTATACCTTTGACAGCCTTGCGGAGGTCACGTTCCCCCTATATACGTTCTATGGGCCTCTGAACATCATCACTTTACGACAGAAAAGGCCTTTCGTTTCCATTGGAACAGTAACCACCGCGGTGAAGAACCCCCTGTCTGAGAAGTTTCCGCTCTCTGTTTTTCCCATCGACGATGTTTTGTTGTCGCCATTCCTGCTCGGTTGAGGGGTTCTTCCATCTATTGCAATCAAGTAAAAACCCCAAAACTTCTCCTGCTCGTAACTCTTGGATGTCCCGGAGATTTGCCTGTTCAGACAATGAGAAGGTTAGGCGTTTGATGTGTTTCTATGTTTATCTGTAGTTCCCCTGTTAAAGTATACTTTTCCTCCCGTTTTATCTACTGTCCGTTCATCTCTTAACGTGTAACCTTTCGTTTCTCTCGACGAATCATATGCTCTGGAATGTTTTTAGAGGCCTAAAACTGATCATTTTGCTTGAGCCGGACGATTCATTCTTACTATACTTTACTACGGGGGAGTACGACTTGCACTGGGTTTATCCTTTCAGAGCAGACGGGTAAAATTAATGGCTGGATATTCAAACATCGCGATGCGCTGAAAAGTTTGGTTTCATGGCCCTTGAACGTAACCTCTTCATGAAGGCAACCAATTCAAAGTCGAACTAAAATAAAGAAAAGTAGGCAGGACAGGACTCCGTAGTTTACAAATGTTGGCGAGATGAGAAGAAAAAGAAAAACTGAATGGAGAGGCAGAGTCAGTTTAAGAGGGTAAATGATTTAAATGAGTACCAAAATATTCGTATATACTCATTATAAAGATCAAGGTAGACACGGCCTGCGGCGGCGTGTCTGAGAGGCTCAATGTCATCTGCTTGGAGAAAGGAGCAATAAAGAAGGAAAATTCTTCTCAGGCTAATCACAATTTGGCTTGTGTACATGTAGCGAGAATCCTGATAATGTTAAAAGACCTCAATCTTGTCACTGGATTTGTAGCTGCTTGCCCTTTGACGAGCTTTGGATAAAATGTTGGAATGATGGATGAAGAAATATGCCAACCAAAGCATATAAGTTAAGCTATTAAAACTTGGAGCTTGTTGATGGCGGAAATAATGAGGAATTAATCCTTATTGGCCAGCAATAATTTAAAGTAAGTCCATATTTCAGAATTTACCTTGTATTTGATTTAGTTCAGGCAATACATAAGGGTCCTTCGTGAGGCATTAACTTGTGCAAAATGATGTCTGTGACGGAAAGTAGAATTTTTTTTTAAGTTTCTGCGACGACAAGAAGGCTATTTAGAGGGGGTTGACGAGATTTAATTTTATATCATATTGAATATTGAATTGGATGGTCCCAGCATTAGAGGTGCTTTTCAGGGCTCCACAGGAGGCATTGACTTTAAAAAAATATTTGGTAAACTAAAGAATAGAAACTATTTTATAGTCGACTGAGATGGCTACAGGCCATTCTTAAGGGCCTTTAGGAGAGAACTTTTACTTATCCAAATCAATATTTTAAAACTAACGTTATGATCGGTCAGTATTTGAAAAGTAATCCAAACGTTTGACAGCGATCTTGCGCTCCTATTGTTCCTACAGACTCCGTTTGCTTCTGCCTAATCCCATCTCGCATTTAAGGATATTTACGTTCCCCATTCTGAACGGGCCAATTTTCTAAGTCAATCTTCCTCTTTCAAAACCGATTTCAAGGCATTTCCTGCCTTCAATCTCTTTGAATACGCTGTGATAAAGGAGTTGAAAAACTGGGCCATGTCAGCATTTGGCGCCAAGTCAGCATTCGGCGCCATGTCAGCATTTGGCACCAAGTCAGCATTCGGCGCCATGTCAGCATTCAGCGCCAAGTCAGCCACATAGGACATTTAAATAAGATTCGATAGTAAGAAAACGGAATTTATGTATACCCGATAGGGGATATTAGTTGAAAGGATTCAATATAGGAAAATCTAGCGGTTAGGATTAAATATAGATAGGGCTCATCTAGCGGATAGGATTAAAGATAGATAGGTGCATCTATCGGCTAGGATTTAATATTATATAGCCGTTATATGTAGTTATAACGGCTAGGATTAAAAGATAGATAGGTAAATCTAGCGGCTAGGATTTAATATAATATAGCCGTTATATGTAGTTATAATGGCTAGGATTAAAAGATAGCTAGGTAAATCTCGCGGTTAGGATTTAATATAATGTAGCCATTATATTTAGTTATAACGGCTACGATTTGCTTAGGAAAATTACTATAATTAGCTATTAGTTTATTGTTATAAATACAGAACCAATTGTAACGATTAATCTGCGGACAATACAATCTTCAACCTCTACTTCTTATCTCTCCTCTCTTCTTCTTCTCTACTCCCCGTTCTTGTTCTTGGTATCCAAAGTTCTATGTTCTTTCATGCTGCACTAATCTCAAACACTGAATGTAGACGGAGTTGCCAAACAATTTGCCAAAAATAAATAACGTCAATGTCTAGAAGCTGATCTCCATCTCAAAGCTTAATGGCTATCAATCTCTACAGGTGCTTATGACAGTTTGTAGCCGATAATATGCATTAAATCCTAATCGTTATCACCATCTATCTAAATTGAATCCTATCCACCAATATTTTCCTATCCATGTCAGTAATCCTATATTTAATCATATTCATCTATTCTCATGACATGGATAGGGTACATTTTGCATTATTACGATTCTTGATAACCCCGTCAAGCTTATTGGCGATGGCCCCAACATTAAGCTTGTTTCTAATGGCGACAAATCCTGATTTGGAAGGGTTTTGTGAGAGCATCTGTGTGCTGCCCTAAACGGTTGAAAAAATGTATCATCAAATTCTTCACACTAAATAAAAGTGCTCGTGTTTAGACTAAATAAAAGTCTATTTTGATATACTTTTTTCTGGTACAGAATACTGGGTTGGCATCCATATATGTTGCTCCAATGTTATCACAACATTAGATGGCTGAATTATTCTCAAACTTAAAGTTCCTCCGAATAAATATTGAACCTAGATAACTTCTTACTCTGCATTTGCCAGGGATTTGTACACTGCTTCAGCACTTGAACGTGCTATAGTATACTGCTTTTTAGAATCCCAATATATTAAGTTTCAAGAAGTATGTGAGAAATATGATCTAGTAAACCAGTTTGCACCATTCGACACACTAATAGTAAGATCCCAATGTATATCAGTAAGCCCTGTAAGTTTTTATTTAAGATAAAACACCAAGTGTTTTAAAGCAATTCAATCATTTCTATTCAGGTTATGCCATTTCCACCAGGCTTTATGAACTTCAAGTAAAATTCCAGGCCTTTTACAAGTTAGGTAGCGCAGAGGTTCTACAATTTTTATAAAGAGATTCATCAACTGTTTTGATTTTATTTTTATCAGCTGACTATAAAGAACATGGAGTGGACATTGGCTTACTTCTGTCTATTTGAGATTGCTTCAACAATGTAGCAAGGTATTTTAACTGAAACAAAACACATCTTTAAGGGTGATTTATTTATTATTTAAAAACTCTGGGAAAGCAGTGAGCCATATGAAATATCATGCAATGGAAATTCATTTTCTAAATCTTGTGCAATAAAACTAATGTCATTATAACCAGGATGCATGATCGAAATCGGTCAGCACAAATTAAAAAATTATGGTTTTGTTTCATGTAATTTAATAAATAAAACTGTATCCAACTTGGATCCTTGGAAACTGAGATTTTGAAGAATAATAATGAACTTTGTAAGCAAATATCTAGCTGATTGTTTAAGATAATAAACTGATTTATTTAAACAATAGACCTTGTCAGGATATATTTAACTAATTAAACATTAAAGTAGATCTGTATCGATTGTTTCATTTAAGTTCCCCTGTAACTGGTAAATGTTCAATTTTTTATATGTAGCCATGCATAAAACTAAATGAGTAGTATAGTATAGGATTAAAAGACTTAACATTCCAAAAATCAAATCCTTCTTGTTAATTAAAACCTTTAACAAAAAGCCTATATATATATGATCAATATCTCCTGATGATTTATATCTAAAATTTAAAGGTTTATATTGTTGTTTTTATTTAGACTTAAACAACAATATTTGATCAAAAATTCCACTTGAGTACTCTATAATATGTATAGGGAAACCAAGGGGTTTATCCACAAGGAGGCAAATATTAAAATTTCAGAACTCTCTTGCTGTATATAAAAAAGGTTTCAAAGGTAAAATAACCCTTATTTTGGATTTATCATTTTTTAGAATTAATTTAGCACCAAAAATGACAAATATGGCACTTAGTTAACTTTCTAGAATTAAATCAGATGTTATAATTACCAGATTTGAATAATTATATTTTATGGATTTTTTTAATTTTTTTGCAAGTTTTAAAATAATAAAACTCCTTATTTTACCTTTTCTGGCAATTAACGATTGGTGGTGGTGGTGGTGGCAGTTAGGGCTGTAGTGGTGGCCTGTAGTCAGTCTAAGATTGGTCCTTGGACTGGCTGGCCCAGTTCAAGCCTATTCAGACCAGTTGAATCCCCGTTCAGGCGCCTCACCTTGTTCTAAACACAGCCAAAATTAGGCCGAGCTCTACAAAGGGAGCACGGTATGGATCACTGGGCACCCCACTACTTCCCCCATATCCTGGTGGGCAGATGGATGCACATGTGGCTGGCCTGCTGAAAGATGAGCCCACTCGAGCCCAGAGGGGTAGAGATGGATAGAAAACCCTTGATCTGGATGAGTAAATGATGGATTTTTTTTAGTTATTTTGACAAATGAACTACAAATATTGATGACATCTAAAACCCTTGATCTGGATTTTATAGATCTCTCAAAATAATAATAATAAATGGCATGGTTTTCTTTAAATTCATTAACATCAATGCCTCAGTTTTGAAACTATGAATACTATGAATTCACCTTGCAACTATGATTGCTATGAATTCACTTTGCAACTATGAATACTATGAATTCACTTTGCAACTATGAATAATATGAATCACTTTGGAACAATGAATACTATGAATTCACTTTGTAATTATGTTTAGGATAAAAACTTTATGCCTACTCTATAGTCTATCAGGTCATCCATTTCTAGGAAAAGCAAATGCAAGAACATATTAAGTAAAGAAGTAACATTTGGGCTCAAGGTATGTGAGGATAACGTTGAGCTAAATATTGATATTCCATGGGGAATTCTAAAGAAAATCAAGAAGAACTTCCCATAATGGTTATTTGTTATGGTGCAGTGAAAACAAGGGTAAATATTCTTGAACTTGAGAATACTATCATCAATGAAATGAGTTAATTTTATGTTACTTCCTTAAGAGCCTCTTGATAAAATCTTAGAAAATACATCACCATTGTCACCAGTGAAACATAAATTTGTAGACTATGAGCAATCACTTATAATTATTATCCACTCGGATCTAACATCTCACAAATAATATGATATCTTAATTCCTCAAATATCAATTTGTTGAACCTAGTATTAGATTAGAAGAGTGCCTTATCATGATCATGAATAAAGGTGACAAGCCTTATGGATAGCCAATGAAAAGCTTAAGCCTGAATATTTGATTTTATAAACGAAAATTTTGATTGATTAGATATTGGTAATTATGTAATTCCAATATTCGATGGGTCTCTGCAGTTCATATGATCAATATAAAATGTGCAATAACTGTTGAAATTTTCAACAGTTTATCATTTGCTCCAGAGTTTGTAACAATAATTGAATATTAATTTTAGTGATTAAGAAATATAATTTTCATTTACCTTTAATTTGTCATTTTTGGAAACATTTCAATGAAAACTTATTTTATTTTCTCATTGGTTATTCAGGTTTTATTCAAGTTAATAGTATAACTCTGACCAAGAAAAAATACATTTTCATATCACCTAGAAATGTATGATGTTAGCATAATGATCATAATAATATTATGTCCTGCCATATTCCAATATGAATGAATGCAAAAAATTCATATTCTATAAAGAAGTGTTGCAAAGATTTTTCATGAATGACTTTTCATTTTTATGGAAAGAACATTAAAGTTGTTATCCAAACCTAAATGAAAGCACTTCAACATAATGTTGAATGTAAATGGTACTAATTTGATATAAACAGCACTTTCTTAGACAAAATAATATAGAAGTTATCAAGGACCTGACTCTTCCCATCCACCAGAGGCAACTTTGGGGATTGTGCAAACCTAGAAATTTCTTTTTGGGGTTCATTAAGTATTTTCTGAAAGATGGAACTTCTAACTGAACTCCTCACTAAATATTATTATTCTTGTTTTACATGAGAATGCCAAGATGTACATTCATGAAATAAAGTACCCATGGTCCAAGCTCTTGATTGGCCCTAGCCTTTCAAACTAATGTCTGGTGCTTGGAGTTACGCACTTACTACTGTGTTTGGTCAAAGGAAGGGCAAGAAATTGGTGGTCATTTATGATGGAAATTTATGTGACCGGCAAGCCAATAACACATTCCATATCTCTATCCATGATCATTAATATAACATATTCATTGTGTTGCACATGTAATCCTCATAATGAAGTCCATGAATACATTATCCTAATACAGATATCACTAATATTTAAGCATGTGCTCTAACTATTCCTATTTGAAGGATACTCAAGAAGGGCATCAAAGTATCCAGATTGAATAGCACAATCTAGCCTCACTCATTTGAGGATAGGGGTTGTTCCCATAGCCATTAGTGTGGACACACTAAGGATACATAGTGAGTGTTCTTTAGTGGAAAGATTTCACTGAATTGATCTGTACAAATCCCTGAATAATATTATACCATACTCTCAATTGGGTTGATTCACATTGTGGTTGTTTAAGTGGTCCTTAGACCTGGGACATCAAAGACATATTCTGGATGTACAATTGTACTTTGATTATGATGTACAAGTCTCTAATCATGAGATTCTAAACAGCCAAAGAAGTTCAGATGCATCAAAGAAGTTAACAAAAATGATTGAGGGGTCAAGAGGGGATTGTCAACCTTCAGTATATGAGGAGACAGCTCAAGGAAGATGATATGATGAAGTCCTTGGCCAAGGTAGTGAAGTATCGGAGGACAGTTTTCCAATGATTTTTGAATGTATCAATACTAACTTGGATGAACGATAAGGGTTTGATATTGGACCATATCCTAAGTCATCTTAGGAGTATCAGGTGGATGAGGGATTATACATACACAGTAACCGATGATGAACAGGTTTGATGAGTGAGTCGATACAGTTTACTTTATATCTTCTAGAGCATGATGTTAGTTCAGCACCCCATAGGTTGGAGGCTCAAGCTATTGACTAGTTTAAGTTCATCCAAAAATAATACATCTATATGATGGTATAGTTAACTAATTTGGAAAGCTATTGGGTCACTAGAGTCATTAACTTGATCGATACATGGACTTAGAGGGTTATACACAAATGGTCTTTTGGATGTAAGAAGATATATTTAAGTTTAAGGGGTTTTGATGCAAAATACCTGCGAAGTATAAATTGGGGAAGGCCCTGAACAAAATTCAACCAGGTCAGAATTGTTAGGGGCCTTTCCCTTCTTCTCCCTTCTCGCCATGGCTCCTCTCCATTGTCAATGTGATAGCAACAGTGTAACAACTAAGATGGAGGTTGAACAGAGCTCTCCAAGGTGGAGGAGGAGATTTGATGTGATGTGGATCACGTGGATACATGTAGGGGCTGCACATATGAGCAGCTCGACTCGTCTTGCTCAACTATCCAAGATATCATGCTTGTGATCCATGTGCAGGTGCTTTGTTCCGTAATGAGTCTTCCTCTGTGTGGAATCCTCATGTTCATCCAGATCAAGGCCTCTAGAACCCAACGAATTATTATTAAGATGTTCATGGATTTTCATTTGAATAATTCAAAATTTTAAAACAAATACCATGAGTGTATATGGTCAGGATAAAACTACATTATTTTATGAAGGGGTTGACAAATCCAAAGGAGATGCATACCAGGAAAAGAAGAAAGGGAGATTCTAGAATTTTTCCACCAAAAATATTGTGAACTTCCGCCAAGATTAAGTCTCATCAAGTCTTATCAAGGGGTTTTTTCCCAGATCCTTTAAATAGTCCAATTTGTATATTGACGATTCATCTTGATATGGGGGATCACATGCATCTAAATGCATCCTTCCGGATGAAATTTTTTTGTCCCTGGGAATCCTATTTATGAGCTCATTTTTTAATTCACATGGGTGTGAATATATCATGATGCCCATGGATAAAGTCTCTAGATGGGTTGTCCAAGAATGAAAGCAAAGTGGTAGTTAAGTTTCCTGAAGAGTATTTTTTTATCAAATATGGATGTCCAAATATTATCAATGATGGTGGCTGAAATTTTCAGAACTCTAAATGTATAATTTTATGAAAAAATATGATGTGCCGCATAGGGTTACCACCACAGATCCTCCTCAGGCTAATAACCAAGTAGATCTTTTGAGCAGAGAACTCAAGAACGTCTTCAAATAATTATGAGACCTGCAAGGAATGATTGCTCGAGTAAATTAAAGCCATATAGGGTACATGCTTGTTGGATTCATTTAGCTTTGTTCCTTACATACTAATCTTCCTTTAGTCTTGGAGAATACAGCCATCTAGGTAATAAAAAATCTAGAATTTTCTCAAGAGGATGCACAAAAAAAATTAGAACACTTGGCTTAAATAATTTACATGAAATAAGAGAGGGAGCTTATTAAATTGAAATATCTTAAATTCCAAAATCAAAAGCATTCCATCTCAATAATTGAGTTAGGATAACATCTATGAAATGTAAAAAAGTTTGAATTTTTAAACCCAGGATGATAATATTTCCCAGAATAATAAAATCTACATGGATTGGTAATAACTTGCACATGTCACATGATGTGAATTTACAGATAGGTCTAAGCTTAGTTACCAAGTCCAAATGATTCAATATGTTTTATTTTTTAGTACATATTTTCAGATTTCTTTGAAGCAAACAAAACGAATGCACAAATCAACTCCAATTAATTTACACTGGTTTGGAATTACTAAAGATGTATAAACCTAACTAGTTTAAGGTAGTTAAAAAAGAGATGTTAAATAACAATCTTACTAATCAAAATATAAGTATCCGATGACCGAATCACAAACTCTTTATCTCATTCCACGTTCATTAGTACAATGTATCCATTATAGTACAATGTATCTCATTCCATGTTCATTAGTACAATGTATCCATTATATGATCTGATTTAGTAAATTATGATGAGATCATAATATCGAGATCACTAATCGTTAAGCATGTGTTCCAAATATTTATATTTGAAGGGTAGTCAAGGAAGACAGCCAAGTATCTAGATAGAATAATATTATCTAATATAACTCATATAATCAGTATGGCCACTCATACATTCTGTATCTCGTTACATGTTTATTAATACAATATATTCATTATAGTATATGTGTGATGATTATAATCAAGTCCATAAATATATTATCTGATTTAGTGAATTATGATAAGATCATAATCAAGTCCAAGTTTCGAGCTCTGGGGTGGACAACCGATGATGATGACGGTGACTTCTGACCCTCGTCAGAGTGATGACGCTGACTACGGCACCAAGTGGAATAATTCCGTAGGGGCTCGCACGTAACGGACGGGCTCGGTCTATGCCTAGGGAAACACCCAGTTCGTAGTTTTCTCAAAGTAATCTGTCACCTACACTAACCCAAGTGTGGTGGAGTGCAGCCGAAAATATATTGGAAGACGTAATGTAACTGACGAGCAAGGGAAGATCGTACCTCGTTATTCGGCATTCGTCATCGGCGTCTTTGTCGAGCACGAGGCGGTGCGGGCAGGTAGATGAGTGTGTGTCGTTGGGGGGTCACGACAAGGCTTGGCTGGCGATGGTGTCATCTTAGCGCACGAGCTGTATAAGAGATAGTCGAGGACGAAGAGGGGCAGCAATGATGCGACATAGCAAAAGTCTGTATTTGGCAGGCGCGACCGTAGCGGTGGGTTGGCCTTGTGGAGTCACGTCAATGGCACTCATCGGCATGGAGCATGGTTGAGGCGTCTACACGGAGTAGTAGTGGTGGCATGCGGCATTAGCAGCACAAACGAAGATAAGTCGGTCTCCGGGCCAGGTGACAACTGGTGGGAGATGGCACGACCAGCGGCCAAATGGCATCTCTTGCTCACTAGGAGGGTGCATCGGGCGACACCACTAAAAAGTATCTTCCGAGGGGTAGGGGTCTTCCGAGTGAGTCCACAAGTTGTCAGTTAGCTGGGGCTCCACACGACCAGATGCCATAGCCGTCGGCGGTGCTGATTTAGTCCAAGCCGTGTAGGGATGGACTCATGATGAACACCAGAAGGTCCCACCGTGGCCGGTCAACAACCACTGAAGACTCGTGACAGCGGGTGCAAGGGCCGGAGGACTTTCGCGAGGTCCACTGGATGTTGCACCGTACGCACTAGATACCAAGCATCCTAGCAGGTACAACTGGAGCCGCGAACTCGTCCGAATGGAGATTCACAGAATCATGAGTCGTAGACACGGGGGCGTCGGTTAGGCACATGCAACGCGACATCCAGCAGCATCAGCACAACCGCCGATCGATCGGGTGAAGCACGTTATCAACCCTGTTTCTATTATACGGTCACGTTGACCGCGGCGGGTGACCCCTTCCCGATAAAAATCAATGTTGCAAGTGCCTCGGGCACAAACGTGCGATGGCTCTAAGAGGTGGCGACGACGTTGAGTGGGGATAGCGGCAATCGGGCAGCGTTCCTCCTGCCCGACCCCGTCCTTCTCCCTTCTTCTTCTGCTCCCTTCCCCTCTTCCCTGCTCTCCTTCTCCTTTCTTTGGTGAGATCTCAAAAACAACGTTTAACTGCAACACAATAAGTTCCAGATCTCAACCATGTGTGGTGCCCATCATGGCCTTGTATAGGGCCATGATGGGCCTTTACAATGAGTCCAACAAGGGGGTCCAATAAGGGACCCCTTTTACAACATAAATAAAGAGACTATGAAATTAAAACGATTCAAAAATAAACGATACGGACAGAAACGGTGATATGAACACGAAAACACAGCGATACGGATGATGAAAACAAAAACATCATAAATTAGCGAACAAAACGAGCATGAGCCGGCGAGGAATTCAAGTCAGTCGATGGTGCAGTCGTGCTTCTCATCCGTGGCATGAAACCCGGATTTCTTCGCCGTAGCATTAGCGGCCCGGTCAGGTGGGGCACGAGCCAGCAAGGGTTGATGAAGCCGATGACAATGGCTTCGAAGATGTGGCGGCGATCCTGGGTGGGTGCTCTCCATCATGAAGCAAGGTAATATTGAGATGTTTAATAGGTGATGAATGTGTTGCAAAAATGATGTGATGAAAATAAAGATGGATCTGACCAAATAGTGATGATGAAAATGAAATAGTGTATGCTACATATACTAACCTTAGGTCCTTATGTTATGCCTAGACCATAGTAATTTATAGATGCAGGTGAGCTCCTCCTCTTCTCCATTTCTTCCCCTTAATCAACTAGGACATGAAGATGTACACTTGATTGGTCTCTCAACTAACTCTCTTTCTATTTCCCATAAATCTCAAAGAGACATGGATGAATAGCGGGGAGAAAGATTAAGTTTGGCTCAAAGTTTCAGCTCAAACAGCTTTATGAATCATCATATATTAAGGGTTTTTTAACAATCTTGGCTTTATGTGAATTTTCTTTCCTCATCAGAGACATTGATTCAGTTCCCTCAGAGTTTTGCATCCTTAGATTCTCCGAAAAATTCTTTGGCAATAGTTTATCATATTTCTATGTTATCCTCAATCTATGGCTCAGAAAATGTCATCCAACTTGCATGAAATAAGACAAAAGTATAAAAGTAAAAATATATAACTAATATATGTCATAGTGATACAACACAATGGACCATGTCTACACATGTTTATGGACTCTATCGTCCCTTAACGTATGACATATGAATCTACAAATGTCTCATGTGTGATGTAGGGATGGGAGTATGGCTTCCATATGTTACAGACAACCTTAAAAGCCCAAGATATTATTTGATCAAGTTAAGGGGTACCTATGATAGATCCACCAGATTTTTATAATTTCTTATTCAATCCAATGCTAAAACCACATAATACTGTTATGGTTTATTTCAACCTTAAATGACTTATTTTAAAATTATGGCTGTTATAAATCACCCTTAATTAAGTATTTATGTATAATTCAAAAGATATAGTTATAAAAGATAAAACCTTTGGGCACCCATGTTCCAAACCTATGGATCACAAAAAAATAATCAAAATTGTTTCGTATCAGGTGGGATGCAGCTGCTTGCCATGTGGCCCTATAAGCGTATGTGGCTAGCTGCCTATGGCTAGACCATCAATGCAATATTTTCCATCATGTGTTACTGGTTCCAAGATGTGGCTCTTGTTGTCAATGTGGCTAAAGCCACCAGTTTGCAGTCTGCCACCTGGCATTAGCATCCCACATGTTAATCTGTCACATGACTTGGGACTCTCATATGGCTAGCCACAATATTGGCTGAGTGATGAACCAGGAACTAGGGTTAAGAATATTTTTAAGGCTTCCGATTTATGCAAAAAATTCTATAATTTCCTTAAGAATAAAGGTGGAGTAAGGGTCAAATCCATAGAGTGCAAGTATAGAATAACTGATTTGTAGCTTTAACTTCTATACTTTTGTTTTGAAAAATATTTATTTTATAAAATAAAATAAATTAATAAAAGAATACTAATCTAATTAAATACATAATAATTCTAAGATTCTTAGAAAATAATTTATGTAATTACTCAAATTTAATTGAACTACTTTAATATAATTTATAGTGGGAATAATGATGAATTCTAATTTAAGTTCCTTTGTCGACCCTTTGTGAGGGTTGGATGATTGTTCACAGCGATGAATGTGAGTGGAGTAGTATGGATGAAAGAGATATTGTGCTAGTTTCAAGGGAGATGAGGGTGGATATGCGCTGAAAAGTGGTGGAATCAAGGTATGACAATATTTTGAAAGTTTCTGGGAAGAAGGAGATAAAGGCAGATACAAGCCGACGGCTGGCAGAATTAGAGGTGGCATGTGTGATTGTGGAAACCTAGGCTATCACCGATGATAATCAAGGAAAATGGACTGGAATTCAAAGTAAAAATGGTAAGCCTTGAATTTGAACATATAGTAAACCATCAAATGCATTTAATGTGCGAGAGAAAAATAAGGCAAGAAAATAAGGCATAATGACAACTATGAATGCATTTCAAAAGTCATAAAAGCTGAGAACAATAACTGAATTTCCTCCATGAATTTGATTTTTAAAATTTTTTTCAAAACAATTTTAATATCTGAAATTATCTTCTTCAAAATTTAAAAAAGTGTTTTTATCTATATTTAAGCTTTCAAAAATAATCCAATAGTTTTGATATAAATATCTGAGGAAGGAAGATAAGTCAATGTTGGCCATCAGATTTTAAATATCAAATGACGTATGATTTATATAACTCTTTGAGGAAGGACAAAGAACATGGATATCGACATTTGATACAAATCTTATGTCCTTAATGATTTTGCAGATTGAATAGATGTTCAAACATCAGATGTCTGGAGATACGCGAAGGTAGTCATCCAGTGCATGTCTGATTGTCATAGTTTGAACCATTTTAAGTCAGTGCGCTTCATATGCATGCTTCCTAATATGAATAACCATGTATGATCTGATGTCAGACCCACTGACTGAGGCTATACTCGGCATAATCTACTTTGAACAATCATCAAAACACATACTTAGCCATTTTTATTAGAATGTACATAATCTTGAAATGAATGTAGAAATGGTAATTATTGGAGTTTGAAATTAATGGGTTATCTCTTGTTTAATTTCCCCCTGTGTATCTTATCTAAGGCATAATACCATTCCCTTCATCCCAAATTTTTAGATTCAACCACTCTTGGAAATCAATGTAACTTCTTTTTAGCCGTACTCGGATTTCCCCTTCGCTCTCTATGTGAAAATTAGGCTCTAAAAGAAAGAGAGAAACCTTGGTCCTCTATTTTTAGTTTTTTCAGCTTCAACTCAAATACATAGGAACCAGAATCAGACTGCTGCCAAGAATGTTGTGCAAGAAGTTACAAGCAATATATGACTACCTTCAAAAATTTGCGCTATGGGTGATATTTATGAAAAGATCATTCAAACTACAAGTTATTCCTAGTGTCTGTGTAACCATAAAAATAGAATCGTGACATGTGATGGATGATTGAAGAAATAACACCCAAACTAAGACAAACAATGAAAACATTTTGCCATCATCATCGCAAAAAACATAGTTACTGCTACTGATCATGGGTACATTGAAATAAGTTCCAAAGAAGTTTTACTCTTCTATGACATACATTCACAGCCTGGCCAGCCGTCTATTTTCCTTTATTCTAATGGGTGAAGATTTAAAACTCCTGGGTCTTGTGTCCATAATGAAGACAAGTGCAAGATCCCTGCAGCATCAACCTCGAGTGCTAGGATTTAAGAACTAGATAGTAAAATGAGAATATGTATTTATACTCGCAAAAGAGAAATAGATTGATAGGATTAAGTATAGGATTAAATCTAGTTGTTAGGATTAAATATAGATAGGATTAAATTCAGTTGTTAGGATTAAAGCTAGATAGGAAAAACAAACCGTTTGACAAACTAACAGTTATGCTTTATTTAAAATAGACAGTTACAGATCTCGATCTGCAAAAGTCTATAACTATCCGTTATAGAAATATCTATAAATACCAACCCATCTGTAAAGATTTTTCATAAGAAGAATCAACGATTTTTATATCCTTGTTCTTGTCTCTACTTCTTGTCCATGTCTATTCTTATTCTTCTCCTTCTTCTACATCTTCTTCTATCTTCTCTGAGCGAATCTTTACACATAAGTCTGCTCAGTTTCAGCTCATCTTGGACTTGGTTCATTCATTCAAGGGCCAGGAAAACAAGGCGTTCAAGGCATGTTACGCGAATGTTACTTGACGGCAAACCCAGTTAAAATCCTACTTCCCTACTCTATAGTTTGAACTTTGAAGTTGAGGAAACGTCCGTCTCAAACAAAAAGATCAATTTTGGATCTCTGAAAAACTCCAAAGCATAGGAATGAATAGAATGAGAGAACAGTGACACGTCCACAGAAGCTCCAACAGTCCATACAGATGAAAAGTGATAGACCAACACAGGAACAACAAAGAAAAACATACAACTATTAAGCACAAAACAGGTCTCTCTTGTTGGGTAGCACCCAGCGACGTTCAAGGAAGAAGAACGTCGGCAATGGGGAAGATGGAGAGGGGGAACCTTTGATAAAGGACGCCCTTCACCGCCGTGGTCACCTTCCCAGAGCAAACGAAGAGTCTTTTCGGCTTTCCTGTGATCTTCAGAGTCTTCCCTGCGGCTAAGGTTGAAATGGGATTGGCGAGCTTTGGCAGCTGAGCGAAGTTGTAGTATTTGGTTAATCCATGTAGAAGTAGAATCTGCTTATTTTGCACCGTCGTCAGATTGCTTAGAACAGCGGCAGGGATTTTTCCAAAGGCAGAATCGGTGGGGGCGAAGATGGTGATGCCTGGACCTTTAGTATTAGTTGACAGACTATTTACAGTTGGGACAAGGCTTGTGGCGTTTAGAAGATTTATCAGCATGGTGAACTTCTTGCCATGAGTCAAGATGTTAACAGCGTCTGGCGGAGCGATGGTGGCGTGCAAGGCTGAGGCCTGAAGAAGGAGAAGGAGAAGAGAGAGGAGGGAGTAGAGAAGATAGGATGCCATGGTGTGGTGAGGCTTCTTTTCTGTAGAAGTATATTTATAGGAGAGCGTTGTTTATTTATTGTTTGTTTTAGCACCATAGATCAGTCATCTAAAGATAAACGACCACTACTCTCTCGTTTCTCGGTAGTTAGAGAGCTTCGGGATAGTCAAATAAATGACGTATTCTTGATTGATTTGGGATAGGGAAACATGTTGTGACTTGTTGAAGAGAAACAACGACCCAAGACGCTACGGTGAAATGCGGAATCAACTCGGACGTGATAACTGTGTCAGCGTATAGAGACAGGAAACAAGGACCTCTTTACGTCACCGGCGTGACGTCAACGTGCAAGGCTCTTGGTGCAGGGCAACGACTTCTCGTATGGTGCTGCGGAGCAACTCCTCAAACTCCCAAGACAAGGGAGCGGCCACCAAGGAGTGATGAAGACAAACCAAAGGAGAGAGAGAGAGGAGAAGAGAGGAAGAGACAAGAAGAATGAACAGAAAACTCATATGCCTTGCATTTCAGAATAGATTTGCCCTCTATATATAGAGGGCCAATTACAGTTTCAGGGAATTTGAAAGGTCTGGAATATGAAAAGCCAAGAGCCTTTTCATATTCTCCAAAGAAGCCTCTTCATATTCCCACAAAGAGACAAGAGGAGGGGGGTTAAAACTTTTCAACTCCCCCTTCCTTTATTGGGGTTTGACTAGTCAAGCCCTCCCCCTTCACATTCCCGTAATGGGGGGGCTGACACACCCCAACAAAACATAATCAAGATTTTTGTGGGTTAAATTAATTTCTTAGTAAATGGATATTCAGTTATCATTGGTGAATCCCAACTAATGTATTTTACTTGTACTAACGATTGGATTAAGATATTTATTAATAAGTACAGGTTATCATATTAAAATGTGTAAATGATAAGTCTGTCTTGATTATAGTGATAGGATTAATTACCATAAACTAATGAGGATTAAGTTTCTCATCCCCCC